>NC_057937.1:28842317-29169401 GCF_018555375.3 Anguilla rostrata
TTTAAAAGGAATTTGTTTTTCAGTCAAAAGAACGATCCCAGAAGATTTATAAGATTCTGATTAAAACTGGCCTGGACTGAACATACAAATGAACACTTTGTCAACAGTGCAGTCAATATGAATTATTCTGAATGCTCTAGATATGTTTAATTATTTGAAAATATTTGATTAATATTTTGGTGTCTGGCCTGTCAGGCAAATCTAAATATGGAACATAAGCTGAAGCACAAAGAATAGACGGGGCTATAATTCACTGCACTTTAGGATGGAAATGAGTGTGGATCACATAAGGAGCCAGGGACAGAATGGGTAATGCATTTCTTCTTGGTTGAAAGATAACTGCTGTTGGCCACTGTTCTAGATAAACTGGATGGATATAGCTATACCTGTGTGTGTGTGTGAGAGAGAGAGAGAGAGGGAGAGAGAGAGAAATGGTTGATATATAATGAAAAAGTATTTGCGCCCTTCCTGATTTCCTATTATTGCATATTTGTCACACTGAATGGTTTCAGCAGCACTAACGGCAACCAAAACTCTTCCTGTAATTTGATATCAGTCTTTCATTTCACTGTGGAGGAATTTTGGCCTACTCTTCTTTGTAGAACTGCCAAGAATTTGTCTTAATTCAGACAAATTGGTAGGTTTTCGAGCATGAACTGCTTGTTTCAGGTCCTGCCACATCATTTCTTTTGGGTTCAAGTCAGGACATTGACTAGCCCTTTCCAAAACTTTCATTTTATGTATTTTCAGGCATTCAGATGTTGACTGGCTTTTGAGTTTTGTATCATTGTCTTGCTGCATAATCCAATTGCACTTCAGCTTCAGCTCATGGACAGATGACCAGACATTTTCCTTAAGAATTCTCTGGTACAGAGCAGAATTCATGGAAGTCCCGAGGCAGTACTGCATCCCCTAACCATCACACTACCACCACCATGTTTGACTTCTGGTATGATGTTCTTACGGTGAAATGCTGAATTTGTTTTACACTAGATTAATCGGACCTGTATCGTCCAAGAAAGTTCCACTTTTGACTCATCTGTTTATAGAACATTATCCCAAAAGGTTTGAGGATCATCCAGCAGTTTTTTTTTTCTTTTTTTTTTGCAAATGTGTGACGTTGTTGTTTTGCCCAGTCTCATTCTTATTGTGGGTTCATGAGCACTGACCTTAGCTAAGACTAGATAGGTCTATAGTTCTTTGGATGTTTTCTGGAATATTTAGTGAAATCCTGGATGAGTTGTCACTGTGCCCTTGGAGAAATTTTGGCAGGTCAGCCACTCCTGGGAAGATTCACCACTGTTCCAGGTGTTCTCCATTTGGAGATAATGGCTTAGAAATGGCTTTGTAACCATTTCCAGACTGATATATATTTTTTTCTCACATTTATTTTCAACTTTTTTCTCATCTCTTCTGGAATTTCTGTGATTATGGCATAGTGTGCTTGCAGATACATTCTGGTGACTACTTCACTCTGAAGGTAAGAATCAAAATGAGTGAGGTTTAGATTCAACAGGGCTGACTGCAATCAAGTCTGGCTGTGTTCAATCAACTGAATCTAATTATCAATTCAATTTGTTTATAATTAAATAAATTAAATTGTCATGGTTCTGTGTTTTCCTGTCTGTGTTTCCCTTGTTGGGCCGCCAGATGGCGGCACTTCTGTTTTGTGTCCTGCTCCCCCCTGTTAATTGTTTCCAATTGTCTCGTTATTCTATCATTGTTCCCACCTGTGTCTTGTTATCCCCTCCTTTTCTGGGTTGATTGTTTTTTGAGTTCACCTGTGTCTTGTTACCCCCCTATCTATTTAAGTTCTTTGTTCCCTTGACTCGGGTGCTGGTTCCTTGTGTTTGTTTCCTACTTGTGTTTGATTTGTTTGAATGTACCTGCCCTTGTACTCTGCCTGCCTGTGTTCTGCTCTGCCTGTGTTTTTGAGTTCCTGTTGTTTTCTGTTTTATTAGATTTTTTTGAGTTTGTGTTTTTGCCCATCGTGGCCTTGTCTGTTCCCTGCTTGTTTGCCTGTCGTAAGTAAAGTCTTTGTTAATTTTCCCTTTTTGAGTTTGTGTTTTCTTTCCCTCTGCGTTTGGGTCCCCCCTTCCCGTACCGTGACAGAAATAACTATTTAAAAATGTGCTTTGTGTTTACATGGGCTCCCTTTGTCTGATTTGCCTAAAGATTTGAAACCATTCAGGATGACCAATATGCAAAAATTGAGGAAATAAGGAAGGGGGAAAATACTTTTTCACGGCACTGTATGTGCAGGGTTGCTATTCCCTAACTGACATCAGCGCTAGATCAGGGAGTGCTAGCCAATTAGAATACAACTTTGTAGGGAAAAACACATCTACGAATTGTAGAATAGTAAGGATAAATAAATAAAATGTGTCCATTTTAATAATCCTCACAAGTAGCACCACGGGATGCAGAAGGTACAAATATATTACCTCATGTGATGATCAAGTGGTGGTGAAGTATAATCATCCCATAAAATTAATTAAATCATGATTATGAATTTCAGTACTACATATTAAAACAATAACCAATGATATAACTTCCGTAAGTTCTTTGAGGTGGTAGGCTCAAGCATTTATCCGAATAATAATCAGACCAAGGGTTTAATAAAATATAATTTATTAAATAAACAACGAACATCTAAACTACAATCATTAATGGATAAATAGAAAATGAAATGAAAGTGGGACTGGACTGTTCACATGTGTCTAGTCGTGTGTGTTCACTAGCACACGCGGGGCAGGGAACACAAGCTCCTCTTTTGTAGCGAACTTATGAATCAGCTTTTAGCATGTGCTGCTAAACCTGGCCTGGAAATCAGAGAATATTGTGAATAAAAGGCTACTGAAGTTAGCTACGTCTAGCTAATTCCAGTGTACCTTTGAATACAAGACCATATATCGAATGAGTATATGTTAGTGCCTGAGTGATAACATGCACAGATCTCAGTTAAAAGGAAAGCGGACTGTAATGCTAATGTTAGTAACAGAGTATATACGTAAGCTATGCAGGCAAGGCGGCTGTAGCTAATTAACAAGAGACATGATGTAATCTTAACACAACATCACATACAATCAATGATACAATTCCTTGAAAACAAAGAGCAAACAGAAGCTAAGCTAGTTTCCTAAGCTAGTTGATGCCAAACTTCCTTACATGCAACAGTGGACCCAATTTCAAGTTAATGTATTTTTAGGCACACTATGCAAGATTTTTACCTGGAAAATATTATAAAATAACCATGCTCAATCAGATAAATGATGCACTGCAATCTCCGTCTTCGCGCACATTTGCTAAATCCATGTTCCTTTGCTTGTATTTCTGCTTCAAAGACGTGTTCGGAACATGTCTGGATGTGACGCTGTTTTCTGTGTGGAGGGGTGGGTATTGCTACATAGCCAGTGGGGTAGGATGAGGTTTCAGCAGCACATTTATAGGTAGCAAGTTACTGCAATGCCAGAGGTGAAGAAGTACAAGTACAGTTAAGTGAAACGACAAACTGTCAAGGCTCATTCAAAAACCAGAGTCAACCTTATAATTGTTTTTCCTCAATGGGGACAGCTATGGAAAAACAGATATGTGAATACAACCAGTATAAAACCAGTGTAAAATATAAAAATGAAGGTGAGTGGGTGGCAGTGACGTGCAGTGAGGTCAGTGTCTGGGTAGGCACTGGTTCATATGAAAGTCAGGTTTATTCAAAACCCAAACCTTAATAATAGCAAAATTATTTGGGAATATAATTCTACCTTTTATAGGCTACAGCAGAACTTGCTAATGACCAGACTCAAACACGCATACGCACATAATACGCGAGTAGCATACCGGTATAATTTCAGTAAAAAATACACTCATTAATATTCATTGCATATATTCATTGTTCAAGTCGTTATATTGTATATTAATTCAAAACAATATTCTTTGTTTTGTAAAGAAAGTAGCCCTGAAAGGAACAGGGCCAGTGCGGGTCGGGTGGCTTACTAATGTAGTACGATTTAACACCACAGATGCAAATACTAATAGGCTAATTTGTAAATCAATTAGCTACAACAGAAAAGGCAACAGGCAACACCTCTGTCTTCCCTTTCAAATAAGCCAGTCACCAATATGTCTTAATAATGCCACGGAATGCTAGCTCATGTTTGGACAGAAAACACGTTGCGTTGATCAGATCTTTTAATATTTATCGGTTTTCTTTTACCTGCTCATTGTGACGGGTGATGTTCAACCTTCTCTGTTCATTTAATGCAAGGTCAATCCGGGACATACCAAAAGTTTTGATAGTTATTTGACTCTGTATGTGCACAGAGGACTTCTCATGTTTGGACAGTGCAGGCGGCAAGTTGTTCAGATCGCAGTATCCAGCTCCTGTCCACACGCTGTCGCTGGTGGAAAACAGTAGGCAAGGGAAGCAGAAAAGCCTGCTGCTGCTAGCACATCCACACAATGTTCAGACAATTTTCTGCCCCTTTCTTTGCTGAAGATTGACCCTCTGGCGTGGGTCTCCCCTTCTCCAAAACTTCCCTTTTCGCTGGGAAATCTAGCTTCGAAAACTACTTAATTAGCTGTATTTCCATTTTCTCAGCAGTTCTCAGCTAGCTACTGTAGGCCTAACTGGCGTGAGGGCAAGGCATGACATATGACGCAAGTTCAAAATGAGATTCACTTTTACACAGCCGTATAATACGTAAATGTGGTAGTTGCATTTTCTGCAATATATACGCAATTATGCTTAAAGGCAGTCAACAGCTCTGCCTTTTGACATTAACTGTTTATATTAATCAAAGTGCACATGCGCGAAAGAGCTCTGAGACTTGCCTTTAGATTGAATGGGGGGAAAAGCAGAGAGAGAGGCTGCCTATCCTCCAGAATTCTCTTCATATTTGAAGCAGCATTAGCAGATATTTTCTAATCAAAAATCTTAAAACCATTGCAAATATACAGAGAAAGAACATAAAAAGCACAAAATATACATACAAGTTTTTTAAATGTCTTTATTTCAGAAAAACTCAACTCAGTGATTTTCACAGGGTAGGCACTGCCTACCTTGCTTACCCTGACTGCACGTCACTGGTAGGTGGGGTTGAGGACAGAGGAGAAGACTACAGACTTCTTTGATTGTAAACACAGGACCAGAGAAAAGCTAAAAATCCTGCATAAAATGCCATTAAGTTTCATATTGATTTTTTTCATAGCTGATGAGGACACAATCTGCAAAATTCACAAATGAGACTGTGGCACAAATTGCTGCAGAACATGAATAGCTTCTTATCTACATCTCTCAGTTGCAGTTTAGGTCATTTATTGTGTGTCATAGTAAAAGAGAGTTGCACTAGGTTGACTATGCTGACAGTGTGCAGTCTAAAATCGAACAATTTAACCTTTGTAATCCCAGTCCCTTCAAGGTTTACTGTATACCCAATGATACAAAACATTCCATAATCTGTGTTTTATCTTTTTATAGCATTGAATTATCAGTGTTAATAATTAGACTCTGGCACACCCCATTTCTGGAGCCCGTGACACTACATGAATTCAGATATCCTGAGAAGAATACAAGTAACTAGCAGCATCACAGAGTACATTCATACATATGCATACACACAAATACCTACAACTTTTATGCTCATAAACAGCAGATGTTCTGAGTAAAAAGCCGTGAGAATACCAGAAGATAGCACAGTAAATGACCCCCCAATAACAACAGCACAATGCAGCAATACCCATCAGTTATCAACTCTATTTTAACAAAGACAAGTTACATACTAAATGTTAGCATGATAAATAAATTTCACATACAAAACTAATCTCCATACTCTCTTTTGTGAACTTGAAGTGCGGTCCTTTAATGTTTAGTGCTATGCCCCTCCAGTCCTGGTAGGGTAGGGCCACATGAAAGCCATACCTTTCCTTTCCCCAGGTACTGATCAAGGTGATTGGCTGCACCTGGGCAGAGCCTTTAAATGGAGGCCAATTCCAGTCATTCTCAGAACCCCCTCACAGCAACCAGGGGGCCAATGCTTATTTACTGCATTTGATAACATTTTGTACATACTGAAAATAAAACTCATTTCATTTTTGATCCACCTACTTCATTCTCCACCATCCCTTCAGTGTTTGGTCAGTCACAAGCCCTTATTGTAACATTACAATGCTGTGCAAACCAGTAAACCTTTCAGGATAATTAACCATTAAAAATATGTTCAGTCAAAGTGAACTTTTTTATGAGGTTTAATGATTTGTGGATGCCAAGGATTACATTGATCTTAAATCAGACCACTAGGAGCTATTGTAACCTGAACATTGATCTGTTATATGCAATATACATTGATTATACTGTATGCTTAATATTGCACAACTGTATGTGTTGTACGTGTATCCTTAACCATGTTTCAATCATTCCACAACACCATGTGCTTTTCTATGCAATCAAATTGGCAAAATATATAGTGATTAAAAAACAATGCTTGCTTACATTGCTCCTCAAGGGGCATTGCAGTTTCAGTGAATAGAGATGTGATACCCTGAGCTGAGCTGACATCAGCCAAGGTGCAGAAATGCCAGGCTTGCAGAAGCTCTGGGAACACAGAGCATCTCCCCTTCCCAGAGATGAGCAAAAGGGCCATTTAGTGCTGTGGCAGCATTTTTATAGAATTTCTTTGAGAAAGTGACATTTAGGGCTCAGGCTCTCTTGACTTTCATTTGCCACAGCTGTGGTCCTCATGTTGACAAATTCTAATAACAGACTCCAAAACCAATCAAAACCCTACAATCAAGACTAGATACTGAAAGCTCTGTAAAATCTGCACTAAGGAAGCAATTGAATATATCTGACTTATAAGAAACACGTGCGAAGCCATTTGTCCCAAACATTTTACTTACTTACTTACTTAGGCCTTTAAATTCCCAAGGGAACATAGGCCATTGATGAAACCCCTCCATCCCCTCCGGTCTTGTGCCCTCCGATCCAGACTGGGTCATCTAGGGGTCAGAACAGGTCCCAAACATTATGGTCCCCTGAAATAGGGGGACTGTGTATTAAAAGTAATGTCCTTTCCACGAGGTGAAACGAAAACGTATAATAAAATTTTTTTTTTTAATTAATAAAATCTGAGAATCTGCCCTTTAACCATGTGAATTGTTTGATTACAAATCCAAAATTTTGGAGTGCAGAAATATTATAATGCTTTTTTATGGCTTGATTAATGGCTGTGTTGTATTGTTGTGTATTTCCTGTGATTTGTGTATATTTCTTTATGGCTTTACAGCTTTATGTAGGCCTACATACCTGACAGTAACAACAGTTTCACTGAGGGGACAGTAAAGCTGAATATAAATGAACAGTAAGCCAACTACTGTGGTTCACAACGTTGGCAAGCGAAATAACTTACTACTAACTTTAACTTGTATGGTTCGACATAAGACTGGAGCCTATCACTGCCTGCATCGGGTGACAGGCAAGAACACACCCTGGACAGGTCACCGATTCATTACAGGGCACACACAGCTGGGATTTGAATCTGGGAACTTCTGCCATTAGGCAACGGTGCTACCCACTGCACCACAAGTGTCTGTCAGCATACTTCATTTTCTGGTACCAGTCAGTACACTCCACTTCCACGACAAATCCACTTAAAGTAGGAGAAACACGCAACTTTATTGTACTTAAATTAATAACTTAAAATTAAGTACATAAACTGTGATTGACGATTACAGACAAAATAACACTACAATTAAGCATGGCAACAGTAGACTTACTAAAAGCATACTTTAATTTCATTAATTGCAAGTGTATGTTTATATACTTTTTGAAAGTATAGTTTAAATGTGATTAAATAAAGTCATATTTAAAGTTTGCATTCCAAAGGATACTCCCATCAGAAACTTAGGTGCTTTAGAAGCCCATTCAAAGTCATGTTGGCCGTTGTGGCTTGTTGCAAATCAAGAGAATTAATTGCAGAAGGTTGTGGTGGAGCTTTGATTTCATTGTGACCTATCAGATTGGCCACTTTCTTTCCCTTTTATGCCACTGTGTCAAGGCCGTAAGGGATTAGGCAGTTTTGTATTATCTGAAATACTTTGCACACATTTACAGCCTTTCAGAAAAGCCTCCTGGAGCAAATACTGTCAAGGTAGGCTGAGAACGAGGAGGCTTTCTTTTGTCTTATCTGGATATATACCTGATGTATTGATATTAATATTTGTCTTTCCAGCACTTTTTTATTATAGTTTGTAGTCACAAAACTTTTTTTTATAGATTGCACTACCTTTTGAGTTTATTATTTATTACCAGATTATTTTAGAGACACAATGCATATTCTCTGCTTCAAGTACACTTCACTGATGCAGCTGTGATGCTCCAAAACTAATGGGTCCTTTGCAGTCAATCAAACCCATTATAAAGTAACATACACAATTATTTCAGTCAACCAAATCTGAAATAAACAGATAGTAGCGCATGTAGTTATGGCTTAGCAATATAAAACTCACAACAAAAAGGGCAAGCATTAAACTTATATACATCTTTTTTATTTTTTATTTTAAAGAAACCTAAATACTATGAAATAAGACTAAAGACTATGTCTCAGAACTATTTCTATATAAATTGTTGTAGTGGAATACAAAATGCACTCAAAAAAGGCACAGCTATGTTTAAATAATTAAAAACCTACAAATTATTACCCACAAGCAACAGAGAAAACAGAGTACTGGAAACTTGTTTTGACCAATTTGGGTCTACATCAACAGGAGTTTTAAGCGAGGATGGTGAAGAAAACCTACAACAGTCAAAATATGGTGCTTCTACTTTATTTTATGTTTATGAGCATCAGGGTATTTATTTATTATTTATTATTTATTTATTTATTTATTTATTTATTCATTTATTCATTCATTCTATTCATAGTATACCTTAATACTCATATTGATCTTTGTTTTCTCTTCCTGAAGCAGTCTGGTATTCCCATTGCTACTACAATCCCCCAGTGACCCTGAAAGACCTGAGTATAGATCTGCTAAATTCCATCAGTTACTGTAAATATTACATTGACCTTTAGCCTATGACAATAATGTAATAAAGTAGAAGTCTTTGAAACTCACAAGAAAGAAAGGGATTGGCAAATAAACCTATAGAGGAAAAAATTATTTATATTTTTTACACACATTAAGTGTAAAGCAGCTTACAGACAGAACTTGAAGGTATGAACTTTCTTCTTTTCATTTACCCACTTAAAACTTTAAATGCATGGATGCTTATTTTCAAAATTGGTTTCTGTCATAACTGTAACTGAATATTTGGCTTGAAATTGTCTAATTAATGTCAATTTTACATTCGTCATGGTCATGATATGACACTCTTCTGTTTTAAGCAATGATTATACAACTTAGCATATTCACCAGTTGACCGCATTCAGGTAATTATACATGTAATTGTTTATCAGACAAAGAGACAGCAAGAGCAGTTTCATGAATATTTTTCTGAAGTTGGAATTGATGGCTGAAGCTTCACTGAACATTGTGGACGTGTCATCCTTCAACAATAAATCCTCATCAGTTTTTAAAACAACCATGAGCTGCAAGAAACATATTCCATAAAGTTCACTCACTGTGAAGTTCCTTTGAAATCTTAGTTTCCATGGGGACTCTTCTTTTACAGTGTTCACTGTCTTTTAATTCACTGCCCTTGTGAGCCGGCTTCTGTCATAATTAATTAAATGCACACTTCTTCTCTACAAGGTGTCCTATTTAACTCCTGATATCTTATAAAAACAAGATAAATACTTTCATGACATTTAGTGCATCTTAAACAGGGTAGCCTTTTTTTAAATGTCAAAAAAGAGATGCAGATTTTGTAACCAGGTTTCTTCAGTGGTTGGTTACCACTGCCTTAAAGCTATCATTCTGAATGTCAACAAATGCACTTGCTTGTCCGTGGAGTGGACAAACAAATAGGGATAGGGACAAGAGCGTGTTACTGACCGGGACATCGTCTTTGCCATTTAATACACAACCCAAAATGACCCAGAATGATAGCTTTAAGGCAGTGGTAACCAACCACTGAAGCAACCTGGTATATATATATATATATATATATATACAGACAAACAGGTGACAAATTAAAGAAAAAAACCTGAATAATAAATAAGTGGAGAAACGTGACAGCTGCAGATGCTTCCATACAGGTGTACTGCACAATCAAATTAAGCAATTAACATCCTATCGTACTTCTGAGGAGAAAATGCACTCTGCTGCCCCTACTGTCAAAATCCCACAAATATTTCCCTCTGCTGTCGAGGCAAATACATCAAATGAAACCCTAAACCACTGTATGTGGCGTCTTCAACTTCATCAGTTTGTCACAGCCTTCTTAATAATATGACATGCAACCACAGTCCACAATTCATATTTTTAGTGCAGATACAGCATCATGAAAAGGTATGTTCAATTTGCTCTTTATAGATGCTAGTTTAGTTAGCAGGCTATGAGCTTGTCATGTCTAGTCCAAGTAACTGATGGGAGATATTTACCATTTGTACTGAATTCACGTGTGAATGATTCCCTGATCTGGCATCAGTTCCGAGGGGTATCGTTAGGTACCCCTCACAGCAGGTGCCTTTTGCAAGCTAGCTAACATCACACTTGGTCAAAAACAATTACGCCTCAACGAGTGCTTGTCTATTATTGCAGAACGTTATGGTTGAATGCACAATGCTGTGCTGAAGGAACCACTCGTATGCAGGGCTCTCGCTCTTTGTAATAAATCAAACATTCTCTATACCGTTGGAAAGCTTGTACTGTCTTCTACACGAGAAATGATTTATCAATCAAATCTAATGACCATTGGTCAAAAGTTCAGCCATGTGTCTAGACTGCATTAATCTCAGACAATTAGCAATTGGCAGACTGCTGCTGTTGATATTGCTAATGAGAATGATCAGTCTGACATACACTATATGACCAAAAGTATCTGGACACCCCTTAGTCTGTTTTCATGATTTGGGCCTTTAGTTCCAGTGAAAGCAAATCTTAATGCTGCAGCATACAGTCATATTCTAAATGATTCTGTACTTCCCCAACAGTTTGGGGAAATACCTTTCCTGATTCAGCATGACAATGTCTCAAGGCACTCAGTGAGGTCCATATAGAAATGGTTTTGTTGAGAACTCTGTGTAAGAACTTGACTGGCCGGCATAGAACTGTGTCCTCAACCCCATCCAACACCTTTGGCTTCAATTACAAATACACCTGCGAGCCAGGCCTGATCGCCCAAACAGGGCCCAACCTCACTAATGCTGTTCTGGCGGAAACAAATCTCCAGCAGCAATGCTCCAACATCGAGTATAAAGCCTTCCCAGAAGAGTGGAGATTGTTATAACAGCAAAGGTTAGACCAACTCAATATTAATGCCCCTAATTTTGGATGAGATGTTGGTGTCATATTCCTCGTTACCCATGTTTTTTGTATTCGCCTTGTGTATCTTGTTTTTTCTCCGCACAATCTTTGTTCTCTTTCCACAGAGCCCGCTGTGACAGCCCCTGCAATCTCCAGTTCCCAGCTGATTCCCCTCACTTGGTCACTCAGCATTCCGCACGCTTTTTCCCTAACTCCCCCAGTATATATTCTCGGTTCACCTGCAGATCGTACTTTGTGTAGTCACGCGTTTCCTTCATTTAAACACTTTTTCAGAATTTTCTCCCAGCCTGTAGCCAGCTCGCCTGTCTGCTTTCCTGCTCTTGTTCTGTGTTTGTGTTTCCCCTTGTTAATCGTTGTCCGTCTTTTGTTTCCCCAGCTCTGTCAGTCTTCGTGTATGTCTCTTGTCCTGTCTCCTTGTCCGTCGCTATTTTCCCCCCTCTCCAGCCTGCCAGATCCAGCTCGCCTTTCGCCGGCCTCCCAGTCCAGTTCCCTTCTGCCAGTCCAGTCCAGTCCTGCCAGTCCAGTCCAGTTCCTTCCTGCCAGTTCAGTCCAGCCCAGCCCATTCCAGCCCAGTCCGGTGACAGTCCCCATGGGATCCAGTCTGACGTTGCCTCCGCTGCAACTGCCTGTCCAGCCCAGTTCTGTGCCAGCTGTTCGCCGTTACCTGACCTGCATCAGCTTCCGGCTCCATTCCAGTCTCCCTGTCTGCGTAAGCCCAAACCAGCATCGCCATCCCCACTACTCCTGTCTGGCTCTGTGGCTTTCTAAAATAAACCTCTCTGTTTACATTCCCAGAAATACCTGTGGATGTCAGGTGTCCACATACGTTTTGTCTATGTACTGTATGTATCACACAGCAGGGTGGAATCTGACTTTCTGATTTCAGGAAATATGTGCTGTCTTCAACTCCAACTGACACCTAGAGGCAAGAGTGACATTGATGTTTGAAGGCTACTGAGCCACACAAATAGAACTCACTCCTGCTGACGAAAGAAAAATATGATTTTGACACGTACTACCCATCTGCTGCAACCCTTGTGAAATGCATTTGAAATAAAAAAGAACCATTTAACACAATTTGAAATGTATATACATTAGTAATATATTGCTTTTATAATGACATCCTTAAAAGAAATTCAAACTAAAGAATGCATACATTAGGGATGTATCCGAATCCGAACACGGTATTCGGGAAAGCACGAATAATGCGATGGAAACAGATATTTCTCCATGTCGAGTTCTCATAGCCTCTATCTAACATTACACGGGCAGAGAGAGGGGGAGGGGGGGGCGGCACCAGTTATGCACGGCTGCTAGCTGTATCTGGAACTCTGGCACATAACAGCTAAAGTAGGCTATATGCCTACTATTATTAGACTACTGCAGCTGCTTTGTGCACAAAGTTAGCTAGCTAAAGAGATTGGATTCATTTAGATAACCGCTAATTAAAAGATGCCCATTCTGTTTGCAACATAGACTTTGATTTAACTAACTAGTTGTTTCATTTATTACACATTATTGAAAAGTGATCGCTATATTCTGTAGTCACCCCCACCCCCGGCTGAGAGCTGACCGTTCCCGGCTATCACTCAAGGAAACTCTCACATCGAGGAGGAGGAGGCGTCAGGTGCGGGAGCTAGCGAGACAAAAGCCTGGTGTGGCAGCTGGATTTCTTTCAAACCCCCATAACCTATAGATCAAAATGAAGCTTAGAACCTGAAGTTTTTAGCTGTATGTGTTCATTTCCTCAATTTAAAAAAGGCCCAGTCGAAATATTGAAAAAAACAACGTTTTACCTTGTATTTCAGTCAATATTCATCCGTTTAAGATGTATACTGTATGTATCAGCCATAGGTCTTGGCTAACTGATTATTCATTGACCCATGTTAGGGAGGTATAGCCTTACAAAAAGAGTGCAGTGAGAAAATGTTTATAAGACTGTTTTGATTTATAAAGCTTCATTTTCCTAGTTCAAACTGACTGGTCAGTGTCCCCCAGCTAGTTTAGGGAAGTGGTGGTGGGGTTCAGATGCTTTGCAGTCTATCCAAACTTAGTTCAGTAGGGAAAAATAAATAAATAAATAAAATAAAATAAAACAGGCAAAAAGTTCATGTATTACTGTTATGTAATTACTGTTGTAAAATCGTAATTCATGTTTCCCTTGCGAACTGCAGTAACGTTAAGAAATGTGAACACAGCATCATTGGAATTTAAGATTATTCCATTCAACCGAAGGATATTTTTATCTTTACTGTAAATAGTTTCTATTTCCAATGCAAAACAGAATCTTTCGATTTACAAAACATTTTTTTCAGTTTCTGATTGTTCAATGTCCCCCAGTTAAAGGGGGGTGGAGGTGAGGTTCAGACAGTTCATAAAAAAAAGTTAGTTAAAAAAAAGAGAGAGAGAGAGATATGAAAAATACAGTATGAAGATGTGGAAATATATTTCATAATTAATTTTATGCCAATATTAAATCAATTTGATGCTTTGAAGGCACAACAATTGCATTGCCAATCAATATTAGAAAATACAACATTTGCCCGATTTAACGTGATTTTCGGTATAAACCATGCCCACTTCCGGTGTTCTATCCGAATACAGTTACAGATACAGATACAGATAATTTTGTTGGTTGAACAGATACAGATAATGATGTCTCTGCACACCCCTAGTATACATACCATATTTCTACCAAGTCTTTAGTTGAGGTTACCAATACCAAACACAGTTGCCATGCTGAAAATAATTTTGGAAAGACTATTGCTTAAATATATCTTTGACTTGTTATTGAATACATATGTGATACACTTAAAGCAATAAAGTAATACAATTATAAACAAATAATAAAATAATCCAGATACATTTGCATGCATTTCCCATTCATTTTTCCAAATGCAAATCATATATTCCTAATTTATGCGTTGTCATTATACTTTGAGTAAAACATTTATGTATAATATAAAATGAAAATGCAAACCCTTGAAAAATTTGTCAAGACTAGCCAGAATTATGAGAAACAAAACATTTTTAATGCCAGAGAAAATATGGTTTTACTTTTGGTTCAGTACTGGTGCATTGTTGTGACCGCTGTAATTACTGCTAGGAGACATTTAAAACTACAAATTGAATGCAGATTAAAGTCTATTCGCTTAGCAAGCCTTGTTTTCTGGGAAATTGTCTCCATTCTGGGAGAACTGCCTCCACCCTGAAAATTGGGAAACCTTCCTCCTGCGTCTGCCCTGTGAGCACCAAAATCTGCTCACTGCAAAGGAAATAAAAACTAATCATGCTGATCTAGATTCAAACATACCTTCTATGGAAAAGCTTCCAATAAAACTTACTGTAAATATGCAATATAGACTCCCCATCCATCACACCAACCTTCCTCGCAACAACATAAGTTGTTCCAAAGCATGCAATAGTCTTTGAATCACTATCCAAAAGAAAAAACGTGTGACAGCTATATGGAAAAGAATGTGCAATGGCTATATTTTGTTAAATGTCTTTTGTTAAAGTAGCTGAAGAAGTGAACCAAAACATTTGGCCTCAAATCGCTTACTTAATTTAATTGCTACAGTATATTGACTGCAGGCATCACTTTTGTTTGTATTTGGTTAAATGTCCTGTACATGCCAAAAGATATCAATAAATGATAAGCTCTAAGAAAAGAATCTGGTCTCTCTGACTGCCTCAGGCTGTGAAATCAGAGCTATATATCTAGCTATATTTATAGATACCTATGCTGTTCAAGTGAAAAAACAATTCACACTGCAGGTCCAGATGCGTTTAGGAATGTTCATTCTACCAACATTTCACCCATAATTTGGTCTGGGTCTCATACAAGCAAAAGTGCCGGTGGACAGGTATTTTATTTAGATGAAACCAGGGACTCAGTCTTCTTTCCCGCTGTCTTGTTTTTCCACTATATATTAGCTTATATGTGTAGCATTGCATTGTATCATACTGTGCCAGTCTTTATCCAGCATTACAACCACACTGGTTTATTTTCTGCATTATTTCATATTGAAACTTTTTAATAAATATTTTTATGTATATGCTTGATTGCAGAATGATCCAGCACAGAAGAGACATCTGAATTCATAAATGTGGAGAGTGAATTACCTCTAAATATTTAAAGTGTTGAGGTGGATAAAGCCTGATTTCCACTTAGGGGGGATAACAAGAAACAGGTGGGAACAATGATAGAATAATTAAAACCAATAATACAATTAACACGGAGGGAGAACGAACTGAAACAAAACTGAAGTGCCGCCATCTGGCGGCCCAACAAGAAAAGACAGAGACAGAAACACAGAACCATGACAGTACCCCACCCCCCACCCCCCCAAGGGACGGCTCCTGACATCCCAGAAGGCCGACCTGGGGAGGGAGTGAAACAGAGGGTGGGGCCTGGAGACAGGACAGAACTCAGATGGGGTAGGACCCAGGAACAGGGCAAGACAGGGCTCGGGACTGGACAAGAAAGAAACGGGACTGGGGACTGGGACGAGACGAGACAGGGACGAGACGAGACAGGACAGGGACGAGACAGGACAGGGACGAGACAGGACAGGGACGAGACGAGCCAGGACTGGGACGAGACGAGCCAGGACTGGGACGAGCCAGGACAGGGACGAGACGAGCCAGGACTGGGACGAGACGAGCCAGGACAGGGACGAGACGAGCCAGGACTGGGACGAGCCAGGACTGGGGACTGGGACGAGCCGAGACAGGACTCGGGACTGCACAGGACAGAGGGGGAACTCAGGACTGGACAAGACAGGAACAAGACTCGGGATGAGGTCCGGACACGGGACAGGACGGGACGGGGTCCGGGCGCAGGAACGGAAGCCGGACGGGGTCCGGGCGCAGGAACCAAAGCCAAAGGGGAGTCGGGTGCAACGGAACAGGACTGGACTAGACAAGACAGGAGCGGACTCAAGACAGACACTACACGGAACAGGACTCAGACATGACACTGGATTGGACTCAGACACTGACCGACTAATACACTACAGTGAAACGGATTAAGACACTATACTGGAACAGGCTAAGACTCCGACACAGGAACAGACTGACAGACAAGGAACAGACTGACACAGGCATGGAACAGACTGACAGAGACAGGACACAGAACTGAACGTGAACAGAACACTAAACTGAACAAAAACAGAAACCAGACTCAACATAGACACCTGACTCACAGACACCAGACTCACAGAGACTAGATTGTACTGGACAAAAAACACAGAACGGATAGACACGGACGTGGAGCAGAGCACAGATGGCTTCTCCTGGGTGTGGGGCGGAGCAGGCAGACCCCCCTGCAGTCTGGGCTGGGCTGGGCAGGGGACAGGAACACGGACCCCAGCTGTAGGGAACCCAGCCGGGCAGCCAGACGGGACCGGCGGGACCTCCGTGGGCCAGACCCTGGAAAAATGACCAGCCGAGACCCCTCAAAAGAAGCAAGCAAGGGGTCTACTGGCTGAGGGGCTGGAGGTCTCTGTGACCACCCGCCCCAGGCTCTGGGAGGTTCGATGGTGAATACCAGCTTGAGCTCCCAATCACTAGGTGGCGAGTCCTCTGGGTCACCCCACATCGGTGGCATTTGCAAGGGGAAACAAAACAAAAATCACAGGGAGGAAAAGGGAAAAGGGGGGAGAAAAAAAAATAAATAAATAAAAAAATTAAAAAAACTCTGCTTGGTCCAGTACTGGCTGGTTCCTTCTGTCACGGGTCGGGTAGGTAGGACCCAAACACAGAGTAAAAAAAAATAAAAACAAACTGAAAAAGGGAAAATTAACAAAGACTTTGCTTAACAACAGGGAACACAACAGGGAACAAAAAAAACCCAGGAAAACCAAAAGACCACACAGGGCACTTCCAAAAAACAGAAAACTCCAAATTAAAACACACACAGCAGAACACGGGCAGGACAGAAACCAGGCAGGAGCGAACAGGCAGAAATACACAGGCGTAGCAAAAACATATAAGTCAGAAACAAACACAAGGAACCAGCACCCGAGTCAAGCGGACAAAGAACTTAAATAGACAAGACACAGGTGAACTCAATACATAATAAAACGAGAGGGAAGGGATAACGAGAGGCAGGTAGGGACGATGATTAAATAACGAGACAGGTGAGAACAATGATAGAATAATTAAAACCAATAATACAATTAACACAGGGAGGGAAAACGAACTGAAACAAAACTGAAGTGCCGCCATCTGCGGCCCAACAAGGAAAGACAGTGACAGAAAAACAGTGGCCTGAAACTTGTCATGGTTCTGTGATTTGACTTTATTATTATTTGAATCCAAATATATGGCACATTTAATTTGTGAAATCAGTTGAATTGCATTGTATTAGCTTGTTAATCCTTTAATCATTAATTAACTACTATAATAAGTATATACCACTACTATTAACTTTGTAATAATAATGTTATGACTATTTAGTTACTAGGATAATAAACACAATAACATAGTAACTTAAGTTGTAATGTTTTCAGATACACACAATTTACACAATACCTTGCATTTCTTTTGGCAAGGTACTCTGCCCATGCAAGTGGATGATGAGTCGTGCTGATTTTTCTTTGCTTGATAATGGCATCGGCAAAAAATAATAATAACAACTTTTCATGCAGAAAACTGTACATATTATTACAACGTATAATTAATGACTTTTTTCAATTGGTGAAGCTATAATTTTGGGTGTACCATTTGACTCATTGGTTGCACCACCTGACATTTTAAACTAAATTTTAAATCTAGCAGGCATTAATTAGGTTGCCTATATGAACTTTTCTCCTTGATCTTAAATTTAATAAGCATTTCTAAAACAACACATTTTCACAGGGGTCATACCACCTGACATGGAAAGTTAAACCAACCTCACCATGACCTCACTTACAATATTTAATATAAGTGGGAGAATGACTAACCTTGCTGCTGTGTCTTCTTTGTCAAAAGCCTCTTATACGTCACAGTACATGAGATTGCTTTTTATGTGGCTTGCACCACCAGGCATTTGGAGAAGTACATTTTTCATAAATAATTCCCATTTCCACGGCACCTCAAAATAACATACGCAGATTGCAGCAATTTATACATGTTTTTAAGTGATAAAAAAACACATTATGAATTGGTTGTAAATATTGTAAATATGTATTAGAGATGGAAATATATGAAAATATCAAAATATTAAATCTGTTTAATTAAAAAATATATATACATTTTTAGAAATTACATTTCATTAATTCTCAGGAGCCCATTGGCCTATCACTTTGTAACTAAGTGATTTAACCACTCCACTAATTTAGTGCAGTGGTTAGCATGACAGCCTCACCCACTGGAGATCACGGGTTGAGCTTTGCCAGATCTCTCCTCCTCCTACACTTTGTTTTGCTTATTTAAAGTTATACAATAGTGCATCAAAGTGCTTGGCATAAATACAGCAAGCTATATCACAGAATTATTAAATTAAAATGAGTCCAGCGGAAGGGTCAGGGGGCAGGAAAGCTTTATTTCTGTTCATTGTTTCTTCTCATTTTTCTTTATCTTACTTTCTGGGGTGAAATTTACAAAACCACCACATGTCGTTAGTCTAGCTAAAACGTATCCTCCTCGTTCTAAAGGATTTTACCTAAGATAATATGTTTACATTGGGAGATGAACATGCGTAGGACTGAGTTCATACAAGTACTAATATTTGCAGTATGAGCTTACAAATGCTCCATTATGAATTGAAAGTAGTTGAGCCTTCCAAATGCTCCATTATGAATTGAAATCAGTTTTTTTATTCACAGTATGATTTATTAGTTTTATCATAACTTTATAATTGTTAATATAAATAACTTTGAGGCACCCCTAAAGGGATCTCATCGCACCCCAGGGTGCAGCGGCACCCACTTTGAAAAACGCTGGTGTAGGTTATGGCTCGATTGCATGTTTTGGTGGCTGCAGTGACAAGACAGCTGCTTCACTAGTGCAATTAGCCCAGTTGAAGCTTCGTAACTTCAGTTTATCTCGTGCCTTTTCTTTAATCTGTAACAGCTGGTTTTATGTTGATAGGAGTCGATCGCCACAAATTAATTCTCAACCTGTGGGAAACAGTACATTAATATATTTAATCTAAATATGTTAGTTCTCCAGACTAAATTATAATTAAGTCAAATGGAAGGTTTGCAGCATGGATGTGTGGCCTCAACATCTGCAGGAAATGATTCTATCATGTCAGAATGGACCAAAATCCCTAAGGAATATTTCTAGCACCATGTTGAATCCATGCTGCAAAGAATTCAGGCTGTACTGGAGGCAAAAGGGGTCCTACCCGGTACTAGTTAGGTGTACCTAATAAAGTGGCAGTGGACCGAGTTTGTGTGTGTATGTATATATAGAGTGAGCTCCATAAGGTTTGGGACAAAGACATATTTTTTCTTTATTTGGCTCTGCACTCCACAGTTTTAGATTTGTAATCAGATAATTCACATGTGGTTAGCATGCAGATTTTCAACTTTTACTAAAGAGTATTTTTATACATTTTGGTTTCACTTTGTAGAAATGACATGCTTTAGTTAGGCATGGGAGAGACAGAGAGAGAGAGAGAGAGCCTACCGTGACCAGCTGGTGAAGGCTGAAATGGTGAGGGTGACAAATTAGCTGTTCTTGAGCTACTGACCCCTCCATCCCACACCGAAAATTACACCTATGGTTTCGAATCCATCACGTGGATACTGCTGCACAAGTTTATTCATAGAACTGTTTATGTATGTTATTGCTTGTTTCTTTGCAAGAATTATCAACAATGTATCCACTCAGCTAGGTTCCTTTGGTGAGATCAGTTTCTCAGTGAAATTAAATACGCGAGTACAAATTGCCCATGATAAATGTGCCTTGTCAGTTTAGCCAGTAAACCGACTGAATAGAGGATCTTTATGACCTTTGGTTAACTTGATGAATTACATAATTTCCTCATATACAAAGAAAGCCTTTCAGTCCAGGCTAAAGATCTGAATGAAAAGGCAGCACAGAGAAAATACATAAGTGTGAGGGTATTCAAGGTCTTAGAATCATTCCTTTGATATAATAACATTTTTCTAAAATGATATTTTTTCACCATTACAGTTTATAATTGCTTAGTGTCAAATGAATCCCACTGGACTCATCTCTATGTGATATATCATCAGCTGCTCAGAGACACCCTTCCTGGACTATGGCCTTGTGGTGGTGCACAGGCTTGTGAGGCTTTATGATCCCCTGAGCAATGTTGTCGGTGGCTTATGTCCCTGGTAGGGTCTCCCAAGGTGAACAGGTCTGGGGTGAGGACCCAGATGAACATGATCCAATAGACTTCTACTGAATGGTGAGGTCTATTGAATACCTAGGGTTACCAGGACCAATCCCTGGAGCCAGGCCGAGGGATGGTGTTCACAGGTGAGCACCTGGTCGCCAGGCAGCCCGTGTACCTCGGCTGGGCTTAGCCTGAATCTTGGTATCACCATGTGGACCCACTAGCCACAAGGGTAGGGTAGGAGTCGGGTACAATGCCCGTCAGGCAAGGGGTGGGAGTGGAGTAGACTAGGACATCATTTGCTTGGACGGTGGAAACGGACTCTTCCTGGGTACCTCCCTTTGGAAGTGAGAGATAAATGCACCAGCTGGCCTGGGATTGCCTTGGTATCCCCAGGATGAGTTTGCAGAAGTTGCTGGAGAGAGGGACATCTGGGTTGCTCTGCTTGCCCTGTTGCCACCGTGACCCTGATCTGGACTAAATGGTTAGAAAATGGATGGATGGATGGATGGATGCTAAGAGGCACAGGACTCAAGCAAATATACAAAGATTTGTTTGTCTGTCTTTAGTTATTGTTTTCAAAGCCCCCAGTGAGGTGTGCAGTCACAGAAATAATGAGAGTAATATGCTTATAACAATCAGGAACTATACAGAATCTGATGAAGCCAAATCATATATCTGTGCATTTTGTGGCATTGCACTGTATGGCTCCACTGAGCATGCCATTGGACTTGATGTTAGACTCAACTCTGTGTCTGAGTACCCTTTACCCCTAATCTTTGAAACACAACACTTTGGATAGGCTGCCTCTGTGATAGTCATTCCACATCTGGGTGATTCTGAAATTCATATGTCTCAGCTTCTGTCCATTACTCAATGCTATCTATCTTGGCATTTGAAACATGCTGGAAAGAATATTTCAGTCTCATCCTGTATGAAGTCTTTGAACAGCCTGGAAACAGAGAGCCTGCAGTGCTCTTGTGTGTATATCTGTGGCTCTCAATACATCAGCCTTGTTGTTTTGTCAGTTTGAGTCATGCTTTTCTGTGGGAATACATGTTAGGTCCACTTTTTAGTCCCAGGTTCTAATACCTGCAGAGTAATATTTGTACTTGTCATGTCCTGCTAGCTTATCATTTCTGTGTGGAAATGTATGGGACACACCCCAATTATGCCCAGCAGAGGGTCTGTCCCAGGTTCTGAAATGAATCGTAGCCCTTGCTCACACAGTCAGCTGGAGCTCCAGCTTATTCCCATGCAGACATGTTCGGTCCCACCATTGGCACAGCTTCTGAAATCCATAGCTCCTTCCAGCTAATTTTTTGCATCAGAAGCTACAGCCAAAAACAGACCTTAAACATTATTTATCCTGCTTTCCAGAGAAACCAGCAGTGCAGACAGAGTGCACGGCAAAGCCAGAATATAAACTGCAGGCTGTTGAAAATAAGTGGTGTGTGACTTTGACTGGCCAGAGCTGGATTTTCTGTCACTTTGCATCATTCACTGACCTTGTTCCATAAAATGTTAATTTGAACAACCAGAGTCAAATGTGCTTGCAAAGCTAATGGAATCTTCTGAACGACTGTCAGTCAGGGAGCCATTTAAATGTTTTCAACTCCAAAGAAATGTGCATAGTTTTTTTTAAATGTCAGCCTCCCCTGAGCAATCGCTACCTTACACAGAGGCCCCCGTGGTATTACTACAGCTTCCCACTATCAGAATTCATGATGCACACACTTTCATCTATCTTTAAATAGCTCATTTAGACTGCAAATAAAAATCATTCCAAATAAGAACTTCAATATATTAATCAATATCTAAGATAGGCATTTCCTGCAGGCATTACATCAAGCTCTCAGAAGCTCTCAGTCCAGTCAGCAGAAATCGCCTTAAGCTTAAGACTTCATCTGCAGCCACAATTTGACATACATTAAGTAAAAGTGATGTTTGCAATGCTCACAACGAAGAAATCTCTTGCTCGTGAATAATAAGAAGATGAAGAAGAATAAAGGAGAAAATGCAGTTGTTATTCTTAACTGTAAAGATACAAAGCCAACAGCCATTTTTCACATTTTGCTCTTTTTGATTTATAACTTTCCGCATATATAGTAGTTCGATGGAACAATGCACAGATTTTAATAGTTATACCTAGATGTAGATACACCATTGCCAGGGATGTGTGCTGATTTTCTTTCATTTTTACTTTGGGAGTCTCTAAATAAATTACATTTTTAAAATGAGATACTGAAACCCTCGGTGCAAGAATATCCAGCAAGAGTCTGCATAACATTAAGACAGGTGTAAGATGTTATATTCCTATTTTCTCATCATTTGTCAAAATATAAATGTTGTATCAAAAGTAGTGGCTTGGCATGGTTATAGAAAGACTCATAGGTGCTGAATGCAGCTATCAACAACCAACAGTGGAGGATGGGAAATGACTGCTTCCAAACTGATTATCCCTCTCAAAAAGTTGAACTGTTCCTCAGTCACCTTAATATAACCTGTATCCTTGCAGAGAGCATTTCGTTAATTTTAGATCCATCTGCTCCGCTCTGATTCAGTCTCTGTAAATTGGAACTGTAAATTAATGATTATTGCAATTAAATTGTACTGTTGAGGCAGGCTGAAGGAAGTGTCTTTGTGAGGGTAAAGAAAGCAAGCAAGATTTAATTTTATTCGGATCATTTGGTAACCATAGATGGGAACTATGGAGTCTACTCGTGTGAAAAGAAGCATTAGTCAAAAATGTTCTTATTCAGTTTCAGTCTGTTGTTAATCACACCTGTTTCAGAATAGGTCCTTTTCAAATACATCTTTAATGACTGTGAAGGGAATGGAATAAAACAGGCTTTATTTTTAAAGGTTTGTTTTTGTCATATCGTGTACTGGTGCTTTTATTTTTTCTCTTCTCTGTGATGAGGCCATTAAGTTTGATGAATGCCCTTGATAGTGCTTGTAATTAGACAACAAAGCACCCTGTTAACAACCACATATTTTTCTGAGCCCCACTGGATGGTGAACTTACCTAAAATAATAAACTGCATCTATATTCCAGACAAAAACATGTCTAAGCAACTGTAAGATTTTCACAAAGAAAATAGACAGAAAACTTCAGGTGAAAGTGCCATGACAGCATTTTCCAACGCACCCTGATATTGTAGTTCAGATGAAGTATGCTTACCTCTTGGCAGGTTAGTGGGCTTCTGAGGTTTCAAGTGTTTTCTCAAATCAATTTGCACTTGTATCACTGAGATAAAAATATTTTTTATGGCTACAAGTTGCAATATAATGGCTAGCAATGTATAGCAAAGTTATATAATATATTTATGATTCCTGTGAAAAATATGGCCATAAGGTGCAATGGATTAAGGAGCACTGGCTGGGCACATCAGTGTTAAAAATTGAGAAATTGTGAGAAATTCCTTAAATATTTCCATGGCTTTTCCAAACTATTATGATAAATATACAGGATCAAATGCACACCAAAAGTTTGTGGTGTTCACATTCACTTAACAACTGAATGCATAGCTTGAATGTCGACCTTGCAGGCAATATAACAAAAAAAAAAAACTTAGTGAGAAAACATTAACTACTTATTCATGTATGACTTATTGTATATTCATGACAACTTAGCTTGTCATGCTAAGCCATGTTTTGCATGCCTATGTTGTGTGGTGTGTAAGTGAATAGAAATCCCTTATCTAAAATGTAATTGAATCATTCTTGTACATTTTAAATGGAAACTTTGAATATGATTCTGACTATGCATATGAATGAGTACGACAAATTCACAATCACAGAAATGCATTCCCAATCATAGAAATTATGGTGAATGATTACAAATGCTGGTATGCTTCACTTAAAAAAAACAAAAAACAAAAAAAACCTTTTTTAGTATGGCTGCTGAAGCTAGCAGCCTAATTGAACACTGAAAGAAAACATGACACTTGTTTAAGGATACACTTATAACTTTGATGCATATGCCATGCGTGCAGTTACTGACCAATGAAATATACAGTACAGTGTAAAGACATAAAATGAACAATGAACAATTAGGAATATAGAGCATTGGTGAGCTCAGTAATCACAAAGGGTCTGGAAGGTCGAGGAAGACCAAGATCCAAAGCTCCCCCCTCATCTGTGAAACACGGTGGGGGTGTTATGGTTTGGGCATGTAACAGCTCATTTGTCTTCACTGATGATGTAACTGCTGATTGCAGCAGCAGAATTAATTCCGAAGTGCATAGTATCTTATCTGATCAAGTTTAAACAAAAGCCAATCAATGCCATACCTTCATATAATGAGCATGAACAGCATACATTACATTCATCATTGTCCCTGATCACCTGGAGTGCCTATGGCTAAAAATAATACCTCAGTGATTATGAAGGCACATATCTCCTATTACAGTGTGTATTGTGTGCACACCCCCTCAGTGGTGAACTCCTTGAGAATTTAATATTTTCATCTGACATCCTGCACACCAAATACACAAACATCAGACTTGTAATTTTTGGTGAATTTAATTACTCGTGTTAAGGATATCTGCCTAGACAACAATCTTTGTTAAGAGATCCAGAGGCAAAGGAATCCTTGATCTCATCATTACCAACATATAGTGATCCAAACATAAACCAGAGGTGTTTCCTCCTATTCTCTCAAACGACCATGACTGTATCCTGTGGCTTCCTGATGCAAGACCAAAACATACCACATGCACAACCTGAGTAATTTGGAACAGTGGATCACCATGCACTCATAGTCCAAGGTAAATGAAGCAACTGCCACCTTAAAAAAGCAGATTCTTTTTATAACACACAACTACCTGCAATAGACAGGCACTTTCCAGCTAAACTCGTTAAATCCCATCTGACTGATAAAGCATGGATCATCCCAAAAATTAAGTATCTAATACATCAAAGCAATGGGCATTTAAAGATGGAAATTCTAGTGCTCTGATGAAGTATTTTAGAAGCGAAGTCCAAAAGGAGATCCAGGGCTAGTGATCTTTTTGGCATTAATTAATAGCGCTATTCAAGACTTCCAAAATCCCTGAAAATATGTGACGACATGAGTTTGGCCCAAAGATGGACAATTTACCAGTCTTGCACCCTCTCAGCACACTCAAAGTGAACATGCTGAAAATCAAAGAATAAAGCTCAATTGCCAACTATACAAAATGTTGCTAAACTTTAATTCATGACTGGGACATTTACATCGTTCCATTTACACCGGCTACATTTGCCCTGTGTTACACCCATAGAGTGCAAGCTGACTCAAGGGGTGATATATTTTAGAAATTATTTATTCTGAAAGAATAAACGAAAAACACAATATTGAGTTGGCTGGTCCTCAGTGGCTTTATTGATTCAGATGTTAACTGCCAACTGAACTTAGTTGGAACAATACAAATGACAATGTAAAACAATAGCAATATAATATAAAAATCACAGTATTACATCAAAATCTCAATCTTTCAAAATACAAAATAACCATGCATTCACTAGATATTTCAATTTAAAATGAATAGGCTAATAGAATCACAATAAACATAAAATAGGCTGTTATATATAAAAGTAGGATATTAAAAATGATCAATTCTATATAAGGGTATTGAAAGTGCTCATTCTATATCATTCTATTATCTACAATTCTTATCATACCAGTATAAAACAATTATCTTATTCCCTTATACCTTCAGTCACACAACAATTACATTAACCATATAATCTCTCTCATTCATCCTCTTTGTTTACATATGATATATTACAACCCGTGAGCTTCCCGGTTGCCTTGGCAACGGTAAACTACAGCTCTGCTAATCAGCTGTTCGGGCTCTGGCTCTAATCGTCTACATTCTATTAACCGTTACGAGAAAACGAATAAAAAGAACATATAAACTACAAAACACTCTAACGTTAAATCCTACAAATACATAAGTATCAGTGGAGTTAAATCCAAGAAGGAATGAATTACATGAACATGGGCTCCTATAAGCAAAACACCTTGGCACAGTACACGGATGCTTTATTGTCATTCCAATGCGCATGCATCTTCCCCATGCATGCACATTTGAAGTTATCAGGGCAAGATGTCATTACAAAACAGTGTGCATTAGATAGCAACACAAACATAAGCTCCGTTTGTGTCAACCAAGATGGAGCCAGACACAGAACAGGCTAAGGCTCAGATGAGATAGAAATAACCCAATCCATCTGCTTGTCATCGAGAGTGTGGAAGTCTCTGATAAAGGGAAACTTCAGTCTAGCCCACTATAAAAGGATTAATTTTCAGAAATAAAATCAAGGGTACTGTCATGCAAGCTCAGATGAAATGTTTGGAATTTAAAGTGCCTTGCCTCTAAAGTGTACTGTAATTCAAACAGTCAGATCTCTCCTTCATCCCTTTCCAGTGTCAGCTGCTCTCTTCAATTCTGATAAGGGCACCCTCTAGTGGATTATCTCAGTCTCAGAATAGAAAAATGTACTGATTTATTTATTTATTTTTGTTTGTTTGCTTGTTTATTCATTTTAGATTGTTAAAGGGAAATGCAGTAGTAGGTGTAATATCTCTGAAAGTACCGTATGCCTTGTATCGCATTTGTGAGTATCGCTAAGCAACTCAGGAAAATGTTTCATCCGTGGAATGTATGTTCTAAACTATTAAAAATACTGGAAAGATGTGGTGATGGTAAATTCTGAAAGTAATCCACCCAAGCTCTCGTGCAACATTCTACACATCTACACCTGATTTCAAATATTTAATTCAAAAAAAGTATCATATTCCTACATTATAAAGCTTCAATATAATTATAGTTTTTTTTCTGAAGTTAGTCAATTATTTATGCCAAAATGTCACACTGACCTCTATAATTCTGAGCTGCCATATTCCTGGTGATGATTTGTAATACCTGCTATAGGGGCTTTTATCCTCATCATAATGCATTCAATTATGTTTAACATTTTACGTCTATTCCATTATTTTATCTTTCTAGCATCAATATGCCAGAATGATAAGAGGAAAAATCCAACTATAATTAATATGTGGCTAATGAATTTAATTGGCTGAAGCATGCACCTGAAACTATACTCCTGAAAAATAGTAGTGGAGGCTTTTAAGCATATCTCAGGAGGGAAAGGATGAGGCAGACTCTCATCCTTGACTCCTCCGTCTGTTTGTAGCCAAGTGTTAGTCTGGAATCTCCTGGGGCTTAGTTTTGATGCAAGTCCACACTTCTCCACAGTCAAGCCCTTTCTTTGTGCAGTTTCTCTCTGTCCTCTCAATCACACCATTGTTGCACTACATCAAAGGCCTAGAAAAATCATTATTTTATGTGCAAACTCTGGAGTGTCAAAGTGGAAAACAGAATGCTGAATATTTATTTATTTATTTCTTATTTATTTACTCACTTTATACTGTTAAAGGGGAATGCAGTATAAGTTATAAGCAACTAAAAACCTTGCTGACATAGACTGGCCTGCTTCACTGAAGATCAGAAGTGACATCCTGGTACACATTAATATCTCTGAAAGAGCTGTATTTCTGGTGTCGCATTTGTGTGCATTGCTACACAACTCAGGTAGATGTTTCATTTTTTAAAGTTTTTTTTTTCTTCTTCTAAACTATTAAAAATAATTGAAATATGTGATGATGGTAAAGTCTGAAAGCAGTCGACCCAACTTTACAAGCTGCTGTGCAGCATTTATCATCCACACATGATTCAAAATATTTAATTCACACAGAAACAATAAAACAATCTCATCTTCCTACATTATAAAGCTTCGAGATAATTATTGGTTTAATCTGCATATAATGTCATTTTGAGGTATCAAACTTTAGTATTGTATTGCCCATAGCATTACATTCCTCATTTTTTCCCATTTATGTTTGTTTTAATGTTTTAAAAAGTAATTTCAGATGTTTAATCTGTATACAGAAAAATTACATGACAAAAAGCATTAAGATGTGTTACCCTGTTAAGATATTTTTGCCAAAATGTCAGACTGACCTCCACCTCTAAGCTCCCATATTACTGTTAGAATAAAGATTGTCATGTGCAAAGATACTGATTACACTTACTCATGGTAATGTTTGCATTGGTCAGCTCTCCAGTGTAGAACAGCGATTTTATCCCTGCTGTTTCAAAACCATCTCAGTGCCATTTCACAGGTGGACTACAATCGGCAGGGGAAGTGGTTAACAGCACATCTGCTGTCATCAAAAAGAGATGTTTTGCCAATCGCCACTAATTATATTTATTACAGGTGCTTTTATCCTCATCAGAATGCATTCAATTATGTTTTAGATCATATGCATATTCCACATCTTATCTCTCTGGTATAACTATGCCAGTAATGAATGGGTGACTAATGAATTTCGGTGGATGAAGCATGTACACTGAAACTATGCAACTATGAAACTATGAAAAAATAGTAGTGGAGGCTTTTAAGCATATCTCAGGAGGTAAAGGCTGAAGCAGACTTTCATCCTTGACTCCTCCGTCTGTTTGTAGCCAAGTGTTAGTCTGGAGTCTCCTGGGGCTTAGTTTTGATGCAAGTCCACACTTCTCCACAGTCAAGCTCTTTCTTTGTGCAGTTTCTTTTCTCTCAATGACATCATTGTTGCGCTGCATCAAAGAACAAGAAAAATTGTTATTTTATGTGCAAACTCTGGGGCTTCAAAGCGGAAAAGAGAATGCCGAATATTTATTTATTTATTTATTTAATTAATTTTATTAAAGTTTATACACAGAGAGCTGGTATCCAGCGCTGGGGAGGTGAATTCTCTGTTCACTATTAAAACAAGGTAAATAAAAAACCTATATTGATTATTGATAAGAGATAGTAGCCATACTGCTCAAGGTCAGTGGAACAATGGGGGCGAGCTAGAATTTGACCTGGCCTCACTTCAGTACTTTTTGAAAATATAAATTCATATTCACATTGTTTGAATTCCTAATTTGCAATTGTACACTGAAAAGCACAATTGCTGTCTCACCAAAGCACATGGGCAGGCAGATTGACAAGCCTGTGCAGTGACAGCAAGAGCCAGTCACCATCTCCATCCCTCTAGCAATTGACTTCCCTGACTAGCTAGGCTACAGAAGTGCATGGTGGCCTGGTTTTAAGATTTGAATTTTGCATTGTATGCTTGTACACACAGGGCCACATTATTTGAAACAATTTAGAAAACATTGCTTTGGAATACAGCTTGTTTAATTTGTGTGAGGTAAGCTAGCCAATATTGTTTCTTGTAACCTGGCGTAATTTTTAATATATCGAAACTTTAAATGGCAGGCCTAGCTTTTGCATTTGCAGTTTGAATTAATGACTTATAGACAGTGCTTTGTACGTGTGAATAACATTTTGTACATTGAAGAAATATATGTGTATACAAATCATATATATATATATATATATATATGCAGTGGGTTCCAGAATTATTGGCACCCTTGATAAATATGCACAAAAAATGCAAAAAAAATTTTTTTTTAAATGCTAAACTAAAAAATTCTTTACGTATTGACATAAGCTTTATTTTACAACATGTGTAAACTAGTGTGCTTGATTAATCATTCATTGGAATCAACCAAAGTCTTACATTTTTCAAATAAAAAAAAACATTTCCCCAAAAAACCACAATTATTGGCACCCCTTGTAACTGACGCTGGTAAGCGTAATGTATATGCGTTGCTATGACCAGTGGCGATTTTAGCATGGCATTTCTGGTGGGGCAGTTTTGTATGACGTCAACTTCAAACATGAAATAAAAATCAACTTGACTTGAAATTGAAAACTTTAGCTAGCTAGAATGAGAGCACCTATTATCGACCACCCGGGGGGGGGGGGCGACGTGTATCAACCACCCTAACCGCTAGTGTACTTACTTCATATTTATAGAACTGGACATCGTTTCCTATTAAAATGTAAGTCCTGTAAAAATACACATAGTAAACTAAAAAAATATATATCAACTTTAAGACAAGCAACACGCTCGGAATTATCTCATCGCGACCCATTAAATGCAATGGCGCAGAGGTTGCTTCATAATTTCTAAATGCTTTCCTAACGGCTATTTTGCATCCTGTGATTTGAGTTACAACAGTGAATATGTACGGATTCCTAGATGTGCTGATAGCGACGACCCTTTCTCATATTAACCTCAAATACGCAAGATAGGACACTTATACAGTATGCTAGCAAATGTATGTCAAGTTCCATTATATGGGGTGGTCGATACACGTCCTCTTAGCAACCAAAAGCTAGTGCTGGACCACCTCTGACTTATTTGCCGGCACAGAAAAAAATCGCGGAAGTACTGAAAAAATAACCACCGGAGGATAACAAGGACATTTTTTCCTACATAACTAGGTATAGGTTGTTACCGATATTTTGCCTATTTCATGTATAGTTGTAAATCTTTTTACGTCTGTTGAATGAAGGTGGTCGCTAATAGGTGCTCTCACTCTAGCATTAGCGATAGACGTCACGCACATCAACTGATTAACGGTTACGTTTATTATTTTCTCGCCACCTCAGGTGGCCCACCTGTTGCTAGGTAGAATTCGTAGGGGCAGAAACATTTCTGCCCCTCCGCCCAACATAATTTGCGGGAGGTTTTCCCTGCTTACGCAGATCACGCTCACGTTGTTCTCCTCGCAACGATGGGGCAGAGTGCTCCGCTGCCCACAGCAGAGAGATAGGACAGGGAGCGCAGTCCGCAGCGCGAGCACACGCATACACACAAAGGAAATTACTCCAAAACAGCACTATAAGGATTGTGAGTCAAGTGTATTATATTTATACACGCCAATTTCACCACTGAATCACTATTTTGTATTAAATATGAAGTACATTATGCCACAACGTTCAGATGTTACAATAATCTTGCACCACAGCGCCACCTTTGATGGGGCACTGCCCCACATGCCCCTAATGTAAAAACGCCCCTCATTATGACAAAATCAAATGTCAATAAAGTGCATGATGAAATGAAACGAAATGATGTGTAATGTAAAACGTTTATACTGTATGTGAACGTTCATTTCTACTTGCCTCAAGATGTGTTAATACACTGATGCAGAAATATCTGTGAATAGGAGTAGCCTACTAAAATTGCCTTTGAATTGGGGCTACTTTGGATGACTGTAATTGTGACAGTAATGTATTTCTAAGTTCCAAAACTAAGAGACACTGAATATGTGTTTTTGTGATATTATTGAGCTGTGCATTGAAACAACTTAATTTTGTCCTTTAGTTTTCACGGTGTTCAATGAGATGTTCCATGACGCTTTGGTGGAAGAATAAATTCACATGAACATCAGTATGAAGCGTGGACTCGTTAATGACCAGACGTGTAGTTACACCCCTGGTTTAATACTTTGTGAAAACACCCCTGGCAAAGATGATAGCCATGAGTCTTCTCCTATGATTTGTGATAAGGTTAGAGAACACATTTGGAGAGATTTTTGACCATTGCTCCATGTAGACCTTTTCAGAATCATTGATATATTTGGGTTTACGCTTATGGACCTCTTCAGTTCAGACCACAGGTTTTTAATGGAATTTAAGTCTGGAGACTGAGATGGTCATTGGAAAACATGGACGTTGATTTCACTCAGAGGCGTTACTAGGATGTCATCTTTGGGTGGGCATTTGGATTATTTGTGTGGGCAACAACAAAAATGTTGCTTTTCCTAAATAGGGTATGTAAACAAGGGTGTAGTTTAATTTTGAGAGGGGGGGGGGGACAAAAGGAATACAATTACAGCATCCAATATTTGTAGGGGGGGTCTGGGGCCATTACCCCGTGAAAAATAAAATAAAATAAAACTCTGTAACACTAAACAAATGTCTCATTTGGTACTGTCACGCCGATTTTGATCCGGGCTGCAAAAACGATGCAATGACATTACAAAACAGCTGTTGTACCCGTTGTGACGTGCTTGAAGTTTCATTGCGGCATCCGTTGCTATGCCAACGCTGCCAGCCTTGCATCATTCTGGGGCGATAAAGATTCTAAGACAACTCGGCAATTTCTCTGGTTTAACAGGTTATTTTCCAGCCTGAAACAGTGCAATGGTATTAGTAAACGGCTACACGTGTCACTTAACTTGCAAGTAGTTGTCTATCTCCCTGAATATAAATTAAATGTTTTTAACAGAAAAAACAATTATAAATGCGATTTTATCCACGGAAACGGCTATACAAAAATGCTGGCTAGCTAGCTGGCTAATCACTAAACCAATGGCCACCAAGTGAGCTGGTAACTTAAAAGAAACACACAGCTTGCAAAACGTGCAACTGTGAAACTATACAAGACTACTAATATAACTTACAAGAACCAGAGAAAAGAATGAACAAGACACAAAGGTATTAACAGTTTTAATTGGATTGCTGAAAGCAGCTAGCTACAAACAGGTTTTGCAGTTCACTTAACCATGTCTGTACCGCATGTGTGAAGAAGTGTTGTGGTTTGGCGATGATGTAAAGCACTTACTAAGCACACCCACATCTTTAAAATGGCCAATAGGAAAGCAGTGCATTTTTTGATGACCATTGACAAAATTACAGAAAACTATGAACACTCAAATAAATAGCTATAATGGTGATTTTTTCAGAGTTTTCATTGGATGGGCAGATGATTCCTCTGGGTGGGCAAGGCTTATCTCTGGGTGGGCAATGCCCACCCCAGCCCACCCATAGACATGCCCCTGATTTCACTTAAGCGTTTCTGTTTAGATTTTGATGTATGCTTAGAGTCATTGTCCTGCTGGACAATCTACCTATGACCAAGTCCTAGCTTCTTAGCAGAGACAACCAAATCTTCTGACAGAATTTCCTGGTACTTTGTTGAATTCATTGTGCCATTGATCTAAAATAATGCTCTGGGACCACTGCCAGCAAAACATCTCCAAAATATCAATGACCCACCTCCATATTTGACAGTAGGTATGAGGTGCTTCTCCTGTATGCATTCCTCTTTTGCCGCCAAACATGTCGATGGTGTGTATAGCCAAAACCTTCAATTTTGGCCTCATCTGACAATAGCACTCTCTTCCAGTTATAATTCCAATGAGGTTTGGCAAGCTCCAGATTCTTGGTTTTGTTTATTGTGCTCAGTAAGGGCTGTCTTCGTGCCACCCTTTTAAAGAGTTAATTGGTATGGAGGTGCCATTTTATGTTATTTTTTTTTTTTAGACTTGTTGACCGCAAGAAACAAACCAATCTCTGCAATTCTTAAACAGTGATCCTTGGGTTATTAATGGCCTCCCTCAGCATCTTCCTCACCGTCTGTGGGGACACCATGCACTTGCTTCCTCTTCCTGGCAAATTTGCAACCATTCCATATGTTTTACACCTTTTTATTATTGCCCTTACAGTGCTAAGTGGTATGTTTAACCGTTTATGTCTCTTTTTTTACCCATTACCAGACTTGATTGTAAATTACCTTCGGTCTCTTCTGAATTGACAGTTATTAGGCTTTTCCCATGCTGATGGATGACAAAGGGATTTTGTATTCTTGTTACGTCATTTTTATTCTCTAGTGAAACTGGAAGTGATGGAATGACACAATATAATTCCGTTAGACTGAGATGAACTAAATTAAGTAAAAGTGTATTGCCAATTTCATTTTGTTTGATTTTATTTACAATAATACTTAGGGGTGCCAATAATTATGGTACCTATGGTTTTCAGAAAAAATTAGATTACTTAATAAAAAAAAAGCATGAGAGTAAATGTATTGAAAAAGTATATTGTTTTCCCATATGTTAGAACATAACATATAGATGATTATCTGTGTCATTTATTATATGCAGCCTTTTTCTTTATTTTTATTAAGGGTGCCAATAATTCTGGAGCCCACTGTATATATATATAGTAAATGTGAACACCATATATTTGAGTGAGTAAATATACACAAAAATGCCACACATGCACACACACACACACACACACACACACACACAAAATGTGACATTAGCAGTTTAAAAAAAAATAGTACATTGTTTGCACCTTGTAGTTTTCATTACACAATTTATTTTTCATTACATCTTCATAATTGTTTAAGATTCTTCCAGCAAGTACTCATTTACTGAAGTCCACCTCTAGACTGAACAAAACTTGTTCATTCTCAGCCCCTCTTTCACACAATACGAATGCTGTTTACTCCACTGCATTTATCTACTGTTACATCCCATTTATCAGGTAAAAAAAAATCAGGCACATTGATTGTTTCTCAAAGCCTGTTGCACTGCAAACACAGTTCTAATCCTTCAGAGAAAATGAAACTTGCCAGAAATGATAACATGTCCGAAAAATAGAGTAATAAATCAATGTCTGATTGTAGCTAGCTCTAGCAACATTCACTGACGCTTACTACAATCACATACTGATGCTTTATATTCACATACTGAAAAACAGCAAGTGAACTGTAATGTTTTCATACCAGGGAGGAATATGATACATGAATGGAGGAAAGAAGATTGTCATAGTTGGTAAAGATTTGTTTTCCGGTCAGCCGTACACTGCAATATTAAGGCTACATTAAGATATTATGGCCATACAGATAGGATTAAATTAAACATTGTAGTATTTCATAAACAGAAATATCAAATTATCCAGGATAAACATCCATGCATCACAATAATGCATGGTTATAATGGTTAAGTTCAGTAGAAGATAAGCAACCCACTCTGCTAAGCTGATCTGGACTCAGGGCAAACACAGTGTGAAGCATTAGGAAGGAAGGGGTATGAGGCAGGGGGGTAAAAGATGTCCTACAAAGGATACTAGTTACTCAGTTTTGAGAATCAAGCATGGTCACCTGTTTTTCTCACAGATGGTCAGAAAACATGTTTGCATACCTGTGTGCTCGTGTATTTTCTAACTTTTACCCACAATTGGTGCTAGAGGAATACTACTGGTGTATAAATGAAGAAGCTCCCCACAGGTTACATAATGGAAAGATGAGAAACAATGCCAAGAAGCCATCTTTTCTCTGATCCTTCTAGGAATTGTTCTCTCTCTCTTTTAATCATCACCATCTCTGTGCTCTCTCCCCTGAAAAGAACACCTGTCTTTAGTGGGAGCAGTCTTTTGCATTTGCTCAAGTGAGGAAAAGGATGTGTTTAATGAAGGATGTGATTAATCTAATTGACAAAGAGAAGCCCCAACTCCATATGTCTTCTGGGTTCCTTCCTCCCCACTACTGTGATTTTCACAGTGCATGCTACATTCTGCTCATACTCTCTCTCTGGCGAACAAAGCATGAACAGGCTGACATCGCTTCAGGCTAAACTCACTCCTGGTTAGCCCCTCAACTTTCACAGTGGGACCTGCCCTCTCGCACTCCTCACCACAACCATTTCTGGGGCTCGTTTCACAGAAGTTGTGACATGCGAGCTGAGATCTGCAAGATGGATTTCTCCTGCTCTTTTTGAAGCGTTTCACATAGAAAATGCAATTGCAAGCCACGGATGCATGTTGTACTTGTGTTCATGTAAGCATTCAGTTAATCAGCTGTCATACTCGTATCATTTTGTACTTCTGCTTTTGTGCACAGCATTGTAGCACTCCTCAGCTCCACGTGCTATAGGCTACATATTCCAGGATTCCAAATTAGTTTTATAAAGTACTTAAAATATAAGAAGATATATACTTTAGAAATAAACTTCATACATTGAAGTAGCCTATAGGCCCTAAGAAATAAATGTTTATGTACAGCTTTTTGTAAGGGGACACTTGAACCGAGACTGGTATAAGGCCAATTTAGTGATTAACCTAAGATTTCTGTCAATAAGCATCACATAAACGTAACATTTCATACCGTGGAAATCTGTATCATTCAAACATCTCATTATCTCTGTAGTTATCTAAAGGGTGAGCGTGATCACAGAAGATTCTTTCTGGAGCCTGCCTCTGCCTCCGCACTATCAGAGGAAATGCCATATTTGTGAAGAAAAAAATAGGTTGTGAAAAAGGTCTGTAGTTGTTGCAGTTTTCTTTGCGATTTGCAAGCGACACATTTTTGTAACGCGTTTTGACAAGATACTGTGATCTGCAAGTAAAAATCCTTGCAAATTACTTTTGTGAAATGAGCCCCAGGTCCATAAATCATAGCACAAAAGGAACCCCTCGTCATCCTGGTAAACATCACAGGAAGCATAGGAGAGCGAAGAGTCAATATTAATTGCACTTCCTCTGTTTTTGTTACTGTCTCTTGTGCTCTCTCTCCCTCGCAACCTTCTCCTTAGCAGAATGTCTCCTGCTGGCACGCTAAATCTACTGGTTCAAATGTGGCCAAAGACACGTTTCAGAAAAACTGAACACAGCCATTAAGACAGTCGCGCTGCTATCAGCTCTGCCAAGGACAATGAAGGGGAAACTAATAGCTTTCTTTATTTTTTATTACCTCGTATTGAGGCTGAGGACTGAGAAAAGTAGCAGCAGGCAAACCCCACAGATGAATTTCATAGCTTTCTATTACTCTCCTTCCATTCCCTGCTCTCATACTGTACATGCTCTTTCTCTCCCTTTCACACTCTCTTTTGGGTGGCACACACAGTTCCCAAGAACACACAACACAGTTTCTTCGTGAAAAAGATATGCTTTATTTTAACTGAGGATAATAAAATGTTTTTTGCAAATGTTTGCAAAATATAATTGGATGGAAATGGGATGTCACAGCCAGTTCAGTTGGAGTTGGTCCTCATGGCTGTTTCTGATTATGCCAGACAACACACAATATCCACTTGGATGCATTATTACTAACTCTGTGATAGACAGGGATGAGGCTGAAGTTTATATTTGCATTACAAGTCAATTGACTTCAGAAAGAAACATTAAAGATTACACATGTGCATTTATTGGATTACAAATTACCTGTCTTCTTTTTTTAAATACTTGCTATGGTGCTTTTAAAATGTATATGATGGGTGAAGTATTAAATAATAATGAATGTATTTTAGTTTTCTCCCCTTCTGAGACCATATATTATAATAATGTCCGGAGGGGGTGGGGCTTTTATGGGGTTTTCCCCTGACTTATTGTTCAAAATATAATGCACATACAATGTATAATACACAAAATCAGAACACACTTTTTTCTTCATATTGTTTGCTTTTTATTTTATGCTCTTATTTCTTTGCAGCTGTCTAATTTCCCCTCATCCTCTGCATTTGTATGTGCTGTATTTTCTCATTGGTTTCATTGTGGTAACTCTTAACCTAATTTGCAGGTTCATTTAGTCACAATTTTCTGCTGCACACCTCACTGAAAAAAGTGCGTATTTAAAAATGATAAGCTTATAATTTGATTGAGTGATTTATTGACATCCATTAGACTACTCCCAAAGCACAGAAGTATGCATTATTCTTTTTAATTTGCATCTTTTACTAATGTGGTGAAGGTACTTTTAATGTAATTTAGGTATGATGAATGACATTCATTACCAGTTTAATGTTGTCCCACAGTGACTAATAAACTTCATTTTCACTTATATTCACTTATTTTATTTAATCCAGATTTTGTTAGAAGCACTCACACAGAAAAAAAACAGGCCATATTCAGTGACAATGTATAGTGAGTCATTGAGAGCACAGTATATTGCAGTTACTGCAGTTATATTTCAGTCTGTACATTTCTGAAGGGGATGGAGAACTAACACCAGCATGTTCACAATCTAATCACACAGTCCAGCCTCGTCTCACCTGTTACCTTTTATCAGAAGGCTTGGGGGAAAAAAATAAAACAACCAAGGGTTAAATTGACAGACAAACTGTGTGACTTTATATTTGTTTGATCTCTGACCAGCCCTTCCTCAGTCCTTGGTAAAGTACAAAATTGCAATGGAAGATATGGGGTCAGGGCCTGAGAGAAAAATCGGGGCTGTGGAACATGATGACATTTCACTACTCTTTGGAAAGCAGGTTTTTGACAAGCCTTTAGGAAGAGGCTGTCAACAGACCCCTTCCAAAATTCATTATAGGTAGAGTTGGAGAGGAAAATAATATAGGGGAAAATTCCTTTAAAAATGGGCTTACTTGTGTAAAAACATCCAACTCACAACTATTTTACCTAAAAAGTGGCATTAGGGCACTTTCTAGGGATATAATGCAACACTCAAGATTCTTGCCATTGTCGTGGCACAGGCAAAAACAAGATTTTAAGTATTCTATATTACTGCACCTCTGAGTCTCCATTATGTGCTCTATGCTGGTTTTTAGGTAAATGTGAGTATTACTCATGGGGCAGCAGACACTGCACCATAAGCAGAATTATGTTTTGTGCTCACAGCACTAAAAATGAAACATAATGTTTCAGATAGCCAGAGGCTACAGGTCAGACAAGAACATCTTAAAAATGAAAAAAAAAAATTCACCCGAGCACCAGACATAGTTTCTGAAACAAGTACTCTTCAATTCTCCACTAGATCCAAAACATCAGGGCAGATAAGCATACACTCCATACTCCCAAGACTCAAACTACCTTTATTGCATATTACACACTTTGCTTAGGATTTTTATCCCATATCACTTTTGTGCTAGTGAAGAATGTCTTAAGCTCAAGTGTGGCCTCACCCCAGAGAGACTGAACATATTGGGTAAATTGCTTAATGACAGTCACAGGAAGCTTTTATCTAAAAAAAATATTTAACTTTTTTGTTTTTTAGATCTATGAGTGGGCGGCACAGATCTAAAAAAGCAAGGTTGTGGGTTTGAATCTTGGCTTGGGGCCTTTCTGTGTGGAGTTTGCATGTTTGCATAAGTTTGTATAATGGTAGTTTTGCACACAACACATTTTGGCTTATTTTCGTACTCAAACAATATGACAATATTTGGAACCGGGATTCAATAATAGCCGGATTCGATTAGCAGAATTGGAATAGTAACTGGAATTGATAAAATATAAATGATACCTAACCCTTCTCCTAATATATTAATGTGGTCTTAATATACAGACTCAAAAACATGAATCTTTTGATCATAATATCATAGTACTTAGCTCTGCTTCCAACAACATGAGGCCACTTTAATACGTATATTCGCTAGTCTTCAGATAAGACCCTGTCTTATCCCTCCTCCAACACCTCACCCATCAGTGCAGCCATTCCCCCTCCCTTTGATGTGACACCATAAAGTGTGGACCTTCCTTTACTTTCTTGCCTGGAGTTTTTTTTTTGGGTGCTTAACTCAGCCATTTTGGGACTGTTGTGGTGGACTTTTGGGGGTTATATCTGCTTTGAGATCTGATGACTCTGAACCTTGCATCTGGGCCCTGTGCTTCTTTACTGATGTCTTGGTATGTACTGGGTCTGATGTTTTTGTCTTGCAGCTCATCTGGTATTTTTACATTTTCATACCTACTTTTTTGGAATATTTCATTTTTGAACTTTGATCTTGGTTTTCTTGGGACTATTCTAGGAGAAGGCTGTGGTTGGAGTATATTCATTCATTAATTTATTTTGTGGCTGTAACATTGTGTGTCTTTTTAAGATAGTCAACCCTGTTTTTAAGATGAGATGTTGCATACTTAAACCACTTAATTTTAATCTGGTAATGAGTTGCACATTTTGATGAAGATTGATCGAACAGGTTGCTCTGCCTATCAACAAATTTAGCTATTTAACTCTAGGGCTAATTTTCCCCTCAGATTTCTTTGCCATTTTTTTGCACATCAGGTCTTGCATATCATGTTTTTTTTATTCAGTAGAAAATTGTCTCTGTTATTTTATCGTAAATTCATGGTAGGAGACTAATATGGAACAATGTGCAGAAAAGCCAAGAAAACTGAAAAACGTATTAAAATTTTACTAAATTTTTTGATAGCATACAACAACAAGATGGAAGACTTGAATTCGTAATATTAACTTTTATGGCCTTGAGTAAGAAATCCACTTCAAATTAAAACAACAGACCACACAAAAACAATAACTATGTGCAAAATAATAATATCAGATTTGAGCTACTGCTCAAAACAGTTTCTGTCCAAAATGAGGCGGACAGACACTTGGGACTTTTAGCACTCCCAATATATCTACAAGAATGTATATAAGAACCCTTCAAATTTTAGGTGAACTAAACATTTAAGCCTAAATTCGAGTCACTGTATTTTCACATGTGATAACTCACTCTCAATCACAGTATTTATATTTTAGGTTATTTTAATAAAATAAAGCTCTTCAAGCCTGCTGCTATGTGACAATGCTATGGGTGGGGCACGAGTGGCAACCTGATGTCTCATTATCACTCAAACAAAATATAAACGCAACCCAAATACTAATCTCGTCATTCCTGAGCAAATATAAAAAATTTGAGTTTGAGTATTATGAGTATTTTGTGTGAAACTTTCCCATGTGCACTTTTTATTTTTTACCATGTGATTATTACGCTAAGTATACATTTTGCAAGTGAATGTGGTTTGATTATTTTATTTACAGTTTTTATGTATATTTGGACATGCATAGTCCCCATGGTTTTCCCCAGAACATTTCATTACTGTTATTACTCTAAATGTTTAGAATACCAGCTAATGCACATGAAACGATAGGCTTTACCACTCAAACAAAATACAAACAAAACAACTCAAGTGCCTTATCTTGAAAGCCTCAAAAGTAAAAATGAGAGTGCCCATTGTTCACTACTGTTGTCTAGCCCTTACTATTGCACAATTCCTGTTTACACTATGTGATTGTAATTATACTACATACATTCTATGCAGAGTGTGCTGGATACATTTTTCTACATATATTTGGAACTACAATCCAGCTGGTTTCCAAATGTGCAAAAGTATATTGAACAGCGTTAGATTTTTATTTTTCATTCCACAAACAGTAAGTTAGTAAAACAATACTTACAAATGGGTTTAGCCATTCTTCATAAAGTTTCATTGCAAGCTATAAACTGGTACCAAAATAAAGCTTCTCTGATTTGCCTTTAGCATAGTGCACCAAACACACCTCTCCAAACACACGCCCAGCACCTGCTGGGTAGTAATCTTCTAGGCCATCGAAGTAGCAAAGGAATAATATAACAAAAAAGTATAGGAAAGAAAATGCCTTGATCCTATGTGTCTGCATTTCACATTTCCCATATAAGAGGGAGACTGAGAAAATGCGACTGAGCATCTCTGTGACATTCCTTGCATTTCTTTGTCCCACAGTGCTCAGCAGATCTGCCACCAGCAAAAACCGAAAGTGTGAGACAAACATAGCTGGCGCCTTTGTGTTGTAATTGATTAGAACCAAGATATTTTTCGTCAAACAAAGAAACACTTCCCTCCAATTGGCTTGCCGATAAAATCTAACTGATTTAGCAATGAATGTTCATGTAGCCACAGAGCTTAGCTTCACAGCACAAAGTTATTCAATACTAAATACCAAAAACCCCCTTTTTCATTGCCGGTGATTTGGCAGATCTCAGGGGTTTAATTAATAATTGATATCTTTGATAACAGTTAACAAATTAAGTTGACAATTTATTTTACATGTTGGATAAGTGAAGGTTTTAACTGTTGATGCACCTGTGTTTGGTATTTAGCATGGCGGGTGTCAGCTGTCTATTTAGAAATTAAACATAGTTCAATCCTTACTTCCCTGATGTTTTGTCTGATACTTATCCATCACAGAATAAATGTGGCAGGTGCTGGTGTTTTGGTCCTCAAGTAGGGCAAGGTCATTTTTCAGTTTTTACAGATTATGAAAGTGCAGGTTATAAGCTTTCAAATGATGTGTCATACATTGAAATCTGAAAATAGTTGAAGAACATATGCTTATTTGAATGTTGGTACTCCAAAAATCAAGTAGCAGAGAAAATCCCCTTTAAAGATCTGGAACTTTTCACACTTATAATGGGTGGGAATAATAGCTAGTTAACTCCACCCCAACCACTCCCCCACTAGAGTACCTGTCAATCTTTGCCCATTTAGGGGTTACCCTATTTAAAGCTTTATAACTCCAGGTGTGAACACCACAGAGACTAGAAAAATGTCTTAAATTAAGCAATACATTTGTACCATTTACAATACTAGCTTAGATTACTTTATTTCTTACAAAATTATGAATATAAAGTGCCACAAATGCAATGGTCAAGGCAAAAAATCTCAAATGAATTTGCTCCTTTTTTAGTTCGCAATGAAATACTGGGAGATTGCGGGTTAAAATATACATGTCCTGGATCAAAAACTTCTTGACCACAAGTTCATAAAATCTAAGGGTGGATATGTAGAACTACTAAAGATCTATGAAGCAAAAACTAAGCAGTGTACCCAGCATATCCAAATCTACCCAAAATGTCTAAATTATTAACACTGGTCTAAAATAGCTAAGGGTCCAGAAACAAATCCAAAATCTCTCCAAAAAGGAATATAATGCTTTTTGTCCATTGTAAAGCATATGAGTCCCTTATGAAGATTTAAGATGAAACATAGATATAATTTAAACATAATGAAAAAAATATATAGTCACACAATGCTGTACAGTACCTAAATGTGTAATAATAACTCTTGTATGTATTTCTATACTCTATACACTCCTATGTTTTCTTGTATGGGAATGGGACGATATGAAAACAATTTTCAGCTGTCCACCACATTTTGGCAATGTTTCAACACTCTCCTCATCACTGTTGTATGCGTCACAAACTATTACACTACTAACTAACGCTTACATTACAGTGTGAAATATCCACATTACATAATACCACTAACCTATTTAAAGACACTCAATTTCTAAAATAACGTATATAACCGAAATATTTTGAGCAGTAATACTTACATAGCAATGATGAAGTAAATCAATGACAGTTCTATCCACTTCTGTTTTGCTCCAGAAAACGATGTCAGATAAGTCTATCAGCGAACATATGGCTTAGCTATGCCCAGAAGTCCTCAATAATAATGGTATTTTCCAAAGAATTACGAAAAATCGTTGACAACGTTTCATTAGGTGCAACGTCTTTTAATGCTACCATATATAGAGCGAATGCCATGGTAAGAAAATGTTTGGTTACGCTAACCTATAAAACGCAATTCCAAAAGCAAAATTAGACATGTCATACATCGTTAGAAAGCTTATACTCTCACCTACTGATTGAGCGTCCGCCATTATAGCAACCTCACACAGTAAACAAACATAGGCTACCACACGGCTTTATTTATGGGCGGTGGCTTGACTGAAACTAAGTGACAATAGCCAACGAAATCAAACATGCTAATTAAACTGCACCCCCATCATGCCTGCAAAACCTGGCTGTAAGAATCACTAAAACAAGCCGACTTTGCTGACAAATTATAAGTATTTAGTGACCCTAAAAATGTTGTTTATTCTATTGAGTGACTTCTTCAACACTTTAACTTTCGTAATATGAAAAAAAGGAAAACAGTTAAAAAAAAATTAAAAAAACCCTTTTTGCCTCCTAGCGCGATTTCAAGATTTGCGACTTGTGGACCTTTCCTCCAGCACCCGTCACAAATGATCCTCTGAATTCCTTGTCAGTGTTTTAAAAAAAACCTCCTGATTGATCATTCTGTCACTTACTTTCCTTATATTCAATGTGTTGCCTTGGAATGAGTTTTCCTGCATTGCTCTCTGACTTCTTATTGTATCAGCAGCTGCTGCGTTTAAATGTTTGTGAGGAGGGGGGTTCTTACAGCCTTCTGAAGCTTGACGCAACTCATCGAGTGTCCACAATTTTGCGCAGATGAATGTCTACACTCTCCACACATTTGTCACTTCCATTCAGTTTTGAAGTGAGTACAGCTTGTCCATCAGCATTTTGACATTATTTATTACTCCCATTTCTTTGAGCGTGTCACTCACTGCAAGCTCAAGTCTATGGGCTAACCAATGCCAACTTGTGGCATTTGGGAATAAGGCCTTCATTCTGCTTATTTCCCTGATCCTATGACTAACCATCACAGATGCACCATCACGTTTTATTCCAATTAATGTTTTTGAGAGGAAATCCTCCATTAACTTGTGCCTGTGCCTCTCTGGACAAATACAGTAGACTATGGATGATTCCCTCAGAAGAAGATCATCCAGTCCCACCTGATCAACAAAGATATTGGGAGGTGAACCGATATTGTGTAACTAGTCTAATGTATACAATCATAACACCTTTCTTTCTCTTGATCTTAATTTTGGGGGCACATTGTACTATTCTCTCAAACAGTTTTCTTCTCATTTAAGTTGAAATATGTTGCTGAATGTTGAAGCAGGCTACATTAGAATATCAATCGATCAATCAATCAAATTTTATTTATATAGCGTATTTTACAACAGTTGTCACAATACGCTTTACAGACAGCCCTAGCCTAAACCCCCACAGGAGCAAGCCTAAGGCAACAGTGGCAAGGAAAAACTCCCTGTGGCAGATGGGGAGAAACCTTGGAAGGAGCCAGGCTCAAGGGGGAAACCCATCCTCCTCTGGTCGGCTCAGGGTGCCGACTGGTGACCAGCATGTCAGCCAGTTTATGCAGAAGATATGATAAGTGATGTGGCTCAGATGATGGGTGGGGCCAGGTGGCGGTGATGGGGAACAGCAGGTGGCGGCAGATGTGGGCAGGGTGGAGGCAATGACGAAGGAGGGGCTGGACCGCAGAGGTGGGGGAGACCAGACGACTCTCGAAGCACTCTCGAGGGTTGGGGCAAGAGCCCCGCCGGCAGCGTGGGGAAGAGGGTGGAAACAGCAGTTAAGGGATTTGCAATATACCAGACAGTGAGTAAGTGCCAGTGCTATGTATTGTGGGACGCCACCAGGAGTAGAATATGGCTGCATATCTACTAGGACAGGGATGGAGAGCCCATGCAGTCATGAGGGGTAGACAACCATACCCGCCTATCAAGAGCCAGCCCATGTAAAGTCGGTTCACAGCTGATTGACAGGTAACAGTAAGGAAAGGATTGCCACCTAGAAAGCTCTATGACTACAGGCTTCTCGCACCCTGTCTCCAGACTATAACTGATTGTAAGTTGAGCATAGAGGTGCGTTTTTAATCAAGATTTAAATATTGAGACTGTGTCTGACTCCTTTATAAATAATGGAAGCTGGTTCCACAGTAGTGGGACCCTGTAGGAGAAAGCCCTACCACCTTTTAGGTTCTTGGAAATTCTTGGGACTACTAAGTAGCCTGTGTCTTGAGATCGGAGTGACCTTGTGGGCTTATAAGGTAGGAGCAGGTTCGATATGTACACAGGTGCACGTCCATGCAGAGCTTTAAAAGTCAGGAGCAAACCCTTGAAGTCTATCCTATACTTAATAGGTAGCCAGTGAAGCGACGCTAGTACTGGTGTAATGTGCTCATACTTCTTAGTTCTGCTCAGGATACGAGCAGCTGCATTCTGCACAAGCTGGAGACTCTTTAACGAGTTATTAGGGCAGCCAGAAAGCAGGGCGTTACAGTAGTCTAACCTAGACGTAACAAATGCATGGATCAATTTTTCAGCATCCTCGACTGACAGGAAATGTCTAATTTTAGCTATGTTGCGCAGCTGAAAGAAGGCAATTCTGGATGTGTTTTTTATATGGGTGTCAAAAGATAGATCAGGATCAATGGTGACACCAAGGTCTTTAACGACCATATTAGGTTCAGCCAAACAACCATCACAGTTTAAGGTGAGAGTAGACAATTTCTCCCTTAATATTTTGGGACCTAAAACCAACATTTCAGTCTTGTCTGAATTTAGGAGTAGAAAATTTGAAAGCATCCAAACCTTGATATCTACAATACAGGCCTCTAACCGTGAAAGCGGCAGTGCTTCGCCAGGTTTCATTGAAATATAAATCTGGGTATCGTTCGCATAACAGTGGAACTCTACGCCATGTCCCCGGATAATATTGCCAAGTGGTAGCATATATAGCGAGAAGAGTACTGGTCCTAGTACTGATCCTTGTGGAATACCGTATTTCATTATTGAGGAGCTGGACTCATCTTCTTTTAATCTGACAAACTGTTTCCTGTCACAGAGGTATGATCCAAACCATGCAAGTGCCTGTCCATGAAGTCCAACACAGGCCTGGAGTCTGTCCAGGAGTATTCCATGGTCAATTGTATCAAAAGCTGCACTCAGGTCGAGGAGCACAAGAACCGACACAGAGTTACGGTCGGCTGACAGTAGTAAATCATTTGTAACCTTGATAAGTGCGGTTTCTGTGCTGTGGTGGGGTCTAAACCCAGATTGGAATACCTCATGGATATCGTTAGAGCTAAGGTATGCACTTAGTTGCTTAGCAACAATTTTCTCCAATAATTTTGAAAGAAATGGAAGGTTTGAAATAGGTCTATAATTTTCCAATTCCAAATTTCCAGTTTGGTTTCTTCAATAATGGCTTAATGACTGCCACTTTTAGTGACTCAGGTACGTATCCTGTGACTAGGGATGTATTAACGATTTTTAGGATATGCTGGCCTAGTACTGGAAATAGTTCTTTAATCCAGTTTGAAGGAATAGGATCGAGTACACAAGTAGTCGGTTTTGAAGACATAACTAATTCAGATAACTCAATCATGCTAATGGGCGTAAAACAGCTCAGTACTGCTGTCTGTAAATCTTCCTGTTGTAACCAGGTGCGGGGCTGTTTATTAGCAAGAACAGGAATAGTGCATGATGGAGACAGTTTGGAAATCTGGTCTCTAATAGCCTCAATTTTCTGATCGAAGAAGTTCATGAAGGCATTGCTGCTAAGGTTGGAAGGATAGGATGAAAACTCTGATGATTGTTTTTTAGTTAATTTATCCACAGTGCTAAATAGGAATTTTGGGTTATGTCTATTTTGTTCAATAAGTTTTGAGAAAAAGGCAGATCTAGCAGAAGCAAGAGCTTGCTTATACTGAAGAAAGCTGTTTTTCCATGCAAGATGAAATACTTCTAGCTTTGTTGATCGCCATTTTCGCTCTAATTTTCTAGTAGACTGCTTCAGGGCCCGGGTGGTATCGTTATACCACGGAGTGTGCTTTTTCTGACTAGGGTTTCTTCTTTTAAGGGGGGCAACGGCATCAAGAGTGTTCCTGAGGGTAAAGGTTAGCTGGTTGGTCAATTGGTCCAGATCGGCTTCATCAGCATTTTCATCAGTCTTTTCTTCTATGGAGAGGAATGACTCCGGAAGCATATTTAAAAACTTTGGAATAACCTCAGGGTTTATTGAGCGGCTGTAGTAATATCTAGGCTGTGATACAGGAGGATTTGATGCCTTAATATTGAACGTAATAAGGAAATGATCTGACAGTATAGGGTTATGAGGTGCGATGGTAAGATTTACCACACTAATACCATGTGACAGAACTAAGTCTAAGGTATGGCCACGGTAGTGAGTAGGCTCACAAACATTCTGTACAAAACCAATGGAATCAATAATAGAGGCAAAAGCTGTTCCTAGGGGGTCACCATTTTTATCCACATGTATGTTGAAATCACCAACAATTATGACCTTATCTGCTGAAACTGCAAGGTGTGATAAAAACTCAGCAAATTCCCTTAAGAAATCAGAATAAGGCCCAGGTGGCCTGTAAACAGACACAAGAAAAAAGGACTGCCGGCTAGCACTTTCATTAGCTAGATCGGGCTGTACACAGTTAGTAATAAGAGCTTCAAAAGAGGAGAACATATAGCCATGCTTAGGCGCTAGACTCAATAAGGACTGGTAAATAACTGCAACGCCTCCCCCTCTGCCTGATGGACGTGACACCTGAGTACCTATGAAACCCACAGGAGATGCTTCATTAATCGCAACATATTCATCAGGTCTTAGCCAAGTTTCAGTCAGACATAATACACTCAGATTATGGTCTATTATCAATTCGTTGACAAGATCTGCTTTTGGAGTGAGTGATCTAACATTTAATAGTCCAATTTTTAAGGATGGTTCACTGTGAATAATAGCAGCGTGCCGTGTTTTAATGACAATTAAGTTATCCACATCAATTCCACGGTTAGCTTTATGTTTGGCATAGATGCGTGGAACAGACACAGTCTCAATATAACAGATATCAGATTCTAGTTTAAGAGTATTAATTAAAGGGGCTTTTGAAATACTATTTCTATGAACTAACTCTGAAACGCACCTTGCAGACAGAGGCGTAGGGCCATAAGTCTGGGACACAGGTATAAAGAAACGAACAGGCAAAAACATAAGGTTAGAAGCCTGCGGCCTGGCCGGTGCCCTGATGGAGTGTCAGGATCTGGCCTTATTAAGACTAGCAGCTATGTTGTTGGATAGGACAACATAGCTGCTAGTCTTAATAATATTAAATTTAACTCATTTCATTCCCATTAAACTCCTGACAATCAATCTTGTGTCCAAACCCATGAGCGGGCTTGTTGCATTTCACCTCTTTGTAAACAGTTTGGAAAACTCTAGCTATAGTTGCAACAAGTTCAGTCTGGGCATTAACCACCATTTGAGTAATACTATTTTGATTTACTTTCTGTAAAATGATCTCTGCTGCCAAATATGATTTTGTTCAATAATGCTCAAAAACTTTTTTCCTAAGTGCCCTTTGCTGTTTGATTATATCTCGTGCTGTAGATCTTCCCACGCAAGTCACTCACTCGATAGCTACTTCCCACCGTCCCAATGGACCCACACTTTAATATGCATGACAGCCCAGTCTTTCATTTTCCCTAATCAGCCACAGATACACTGTTTGTTTCCAAACTGTTCTTGAGACAAAAAGGCTTTGGGTTGAGCATGGTCATTATTGTTATCTTCCTCCTCTCTCACTGACAGTGCATGATAAATGCCACAGATATATATATATTGTGGCGCCCCGAGGCCCTATCGGTGCTCCACAGGAGAGCATGAGAAGCACCAGGGCGGCCGGGCCTCCCGCCACCGGCGACTGCTGGGACAAGTGGTGAGTGGGCATTACCTCCCGTCTGAAATATTGGAAGGTTTCAGGACCAGGGACAGCAAGCTGCAGACCAGGTGAGCTCCAAGGATCAGCACCAAGGACAGGGCTGAAGCAGAGTGCAGGTATGTGGAATTTTCCACTCTGCTGCAGCACACGTGAGACTGCTCAGCTGATTGCCTCACAGAAGGTATAAGGAGCAGCACAGAGGAGTGAGGGCTGCGCGGGACTAGGGAGAGCTATTGCGCCTGGCGTCTCTCCTCATCCGTTCCTGGGGTGGTAAGCGGCTGTGAGCCAACCCAAAGAAGAGGAAGTATCGGATTGCGACTTTTAACCTTTCTTTCAGACTGGAAGGAGTGGTCTCCCCACGCTGAAGAGGACAGGGGGACTGCAGGAAAAGTCTGGCAAGGCCCAAAGGAGGAAGGAGTGGAGACCGACAGAGGAGCCGGCTGGCCAGGGCCTGAGTTCACACTCCTAACCACTGTGTACTTGTCTTTCCAGGAGGACTGTACTCACCGAAAAGAGGAAGATTGATACCCCGACTGGGAAGAAGTTTCTGTTATTTTTGCTCCCCCTTCCATTTCCCCAACATTTAGTACAAATAAATGCGTTTTCTGTTAACTGATTCTGGGACTCACTGCACTGGTTCTTATACTGCTGTGGCAACTGCAACCTCTGGTGGTTAGGAAGGCCACATATGGTGGAGAATGCGGGCCGATTAAATCCACGCTACGGGAACCCCGGAGCCGCGACGACCCGGACCCACCCCGCCCCCACCCCGGGAGAACCGGGACAGACGACGGTGCTATACCTGTGGAAGGGAAGGCCACTTCGCACGAGACTGCCCCGACAGAGACGAACCCATGCCAACGGCGGAGACGTCGGACCCCCGGCGTTCCCCTGCAGGTACATCACCACATGCTGGGCACATGAGGGAGCAAGAGCACCAACCTTTCCCGTGAAAATTGCAGGGCGAGATACTGAGGCCCTACTCGATTCCGGAAGTATGGTGACGCTCGTCCAACCAGAGTTCGCTGGAGTCGCCCGAGGTGAGGAAATTTCCGTATCCTGCATCCACGGTGACACCAAGCGATATCTCACTGCCACCATTGACATGTCCACCCCAAGGGGGACGGTGGCCGTACGGGCAGGGGTGGTAGAGAACCTGCCTGTCCCGGTCTTGGTGGGCTGGGATTGTGTCATATTTGATCGGTACTGGAAGGAAGCTCCGGCGAACTGCAACGCAGAGACCGGCCGCAGGATCCAAAAGCGACGCACCCAAAGAACAGAAGGGGGCGCTCAACCAGCCTGGGCGGGCCTATCTGGGGGAGACCCAGCCGAGACGGTGGACCCGGACGTAGAGGTGAGAGGGCCCACTCCCGGCCCTGAGGACACCACCGCCACCGCCTCAGAAGCAGGAGCCGAGAATCCAACAGCCCTGGAAGAGGTGGGTCCGAGCGAGACCTTCTCCGAGTTCTCCCACCGACAGGGGGACCCAACCAGAGACCACAGCCGATTTGGGATGGCACAGCTTCAGGACCCCAACCTGGCTCAGGCATGGAGGGATGTCCAGGAGATCGAGGGGCAGCTACAACCAGGGGTGAGTGAAACGACAAACCCACATTTCACGGTTGATCAGGGGCTGTTATATCGAGTATATGAGGCCAAGGGAGAGTGTCACAAACAGCTGTTGGTTCCCAAGACTTATGTCTCAAAGATCCTGTATCTTGCACACACCTACCTCCTGGGGGCGCACCTGGGAGTCGAGAAAACCTATGAGCGTATCCTTCCACGGTTCTACTGGCCGGGCGTAAAGAGAACCGTCGAGGAGTACTGTCGCCACTGCGCAGAATGTCAGCTCCACAGCCCCAAGGTGAATTATAAGAACCCACTAATACCTCTGCCTATCATTGATATCCCCTTCAGCCGCATCGCAATGGACATTGTGGGCCCGCTCCCACGGTCCAGCCGGGGACACAAATATATACTGGTCATCATGGATTATGCTACCCGGTTTCCCGAAGCTATTCCATTGAGGACAGCCACCAGGAAGACGGTAGCCAGAGAACTGTTCCTGTTGTTCAGCTGGGTGGGTATAGCATCAGAAATACTCACCGACCAGGGATCATGTTTTATGTCCACAGTACTGAAAGCGATGTCGCACCTGTTGAAGGTGAAACAGCTGAGGACCTCAGTCTATCACCCGCAGACAGACGGGTTGGTAGAGAGATTTAACCGCACCTTAAAACAGATGTTGAGGAAAATGATAGAGACAGATGGTAAGGATTGGGACCAATTGCTTCCCTATCTAATGTTCTCCATCCGCGAAGTACCGCAGGGGTCCACAGGATTCTCCCCCTTCGAACTGCTGTATGGGCGGCGACCCCGAGGAATGCTGGACCTGGCCAAAGAGACCTGGGAGCAGCAACCCTCGCGCCATCGCACGGTCATTGAACACATGGAGCAGATGCACCAACGGATGGCCTGCATATAGCCTATGGTCCGGGAGCACATGCAGCAGGCCCAGCTGGCCCAAGCCCGAGTATACAACCGCGGAGCCCAGGTGAGAGAGTTTAAGCCGGGGGATAAGGTGATGGTTTTGGTTCCAACACACGAGTGTAAATTTCTGGCTAAATGGCACGGGCCGTATGAAGTGACCGAGAAAACTGGACCGGTCAATTACAAGGTCAGACAGCCGGGACGGCGGCGTACCACCCAAATATACCACGTTAACTTGCTCAAATGGTGGTATGAAGCTGAACAACCGCCGGCCCAGGCACTCGCTGCTCATCTCTCTCCCCAGGTCACACCCGAGGTAACCATGGGGTAGCAGCTGACGACTCACCAGGTCCAAGACCTCCGAGAACTCCTGGATCGGAATCGAGTTGTGTTCTCTGACCTACCCGGGCGGACCTCGATAACGGAGCACAACATCGTCACCGAACCGGGGAAGAAGGTTAGACTGAGACCGTACCGAATCCCCGAGGCCCAGCGTGAGGCCATCAGGGAAGAGGTCAGAAAGATGCTACAGATGGGGGTCATTGAAGAGTCCCGCAGTTCCTGGAGCAGTCCAATAGTTATTGTACCCAAACCAGATGGTAGCCGTAGGTTTTGCAATGACTTCAGGAAACTAAATGAAATTTCACGATTTGATGCGTACCCCATGCCCAGGGTAGATGAGCTGGTAGAACGGCTGGGGCCGGCCAGATTCCTCAGCACCTTGGATCTCACTCGCGGGTATTAGCAGGTTCCACTTTCCCCACAGGCTAAAGAGAAGACCGCCTTTGTGACACCGGATGGCCTTTTCCAGTACCGAGTCCTACCCTTTGGGGTCCACGGGGCACCGGCAACCTTTCAACGCCTGATGGATCAAGTTCTCCGACCCCATCAGGAATATGCGGCCGCATACCTCGATGACATTGTGGTCCATAGTGCCAACTGGAAGGTCCATCTAGCCAGGCTGGAGGCCGTACTGGGGGCCCTCCGGGAGGCTGGACTGACGGCTAATGCAACCAAATGTCGCTTGGGGTTAGAGGAGGCGGACTACCTCGGGTACACGGTCGGACGGGGGTGTGTGAAACCCCAACCCACGAAGGTGGAGTCAATCGCAACATGGCCTAAGCCCCTGACCAAGAAGCAGGTGGGAACCTTTCTAGGCCTAGTTGGCTATTACCGGCAATTCATCCCCAATTTTGCATCCATAGCCGCACCCCTGCATGTGGTGAGTGGGCATTACCTCCCGTCTGAAATATTGGAAGGTTTCAGGACCAGGGACAGCAAGCTGCAGACCAGGTGAGCTCCAAGGATCAGCACCAAGGACAGGGCTGCAGCAGAGTGCAGGTATGTGGAATTTTCCACTCTGCTGCAGCACACCTGAGACTGCTCAGCTGATTGCCTCACAGAAGGTATAAGGAACAGCACAGAGGAGTGAGGGCTGCGCGGGACTAGGGAGAGCTATTGCGCCTGGCGTCTCTCCTCATCTGTTCCTGGGGCGGTAAGCGGCTGTGAGCCAACCCAAAGAAGAGGAAGTATCGGATTGCGACTTTTAACCTTTCTTTCAGACTGGAAGGAGTGGTCTCCCCACGCTGAAGAGGACAGGAGGACTGCAGGAAAAGTCCGGCAAGGCCCAAAGGAGGAAGGAGTGGAGACCGACAGAGGAGCCGGCTGGCCAGGGCCTGAGTTCACGCTCCTAACCACTGTGTACTTGTCTTTCCAGGAGGATTGTACTCACCCAAAAGAGGAAGACTGATACCCCGACCGGGAAGAAGTTTCTGTTATTTTTGCTCCCCCTTCCATTTCCCCTACATTTAGTACAAATAAATGCGTTTTCTGTTAACTGATTCTGGGACTCACTGCACTGGTTCTTATACTGCTGTGGCAACTGCAACCTCTGGTGGTTAGGAAGGCCACAATATATATATATATATATATATTTGGCCATTCATGATAGTGTACCTATCTCCAATACCAATATATTTGGCCATACCTGGAACACCTCCAAAGGGTGGCACGCAGGATGGATCCTTATCAGTTGCCCAAACAACCTCAATGGACTCTTTTCAATGCAAAGGACCAGCAGGTCTACTTTTAGGTCTTCCCAGACAGATGAGCTCCTCATCCTATCAAGGAGAGTAAGCCCTGCCACCCTATTTTTGCCACTTCTATTTGTGACCTCACTCTTTCGGTCACTGACTATATCTTGTGAACATAGGGGAGAGTAGGGAGGAAGATTGACTGGTAAATCGAGAGCTTTGCCTTTCGGCTTAGCTCCTTCTTCACCACCACTGTCTAATACAATGCCCGCATTACTGCGGCCACTGTGCCTAAACAGCGGTCAATCTCTGGATCTCTTTTTCCCACACTCATGAATAAGTGAGAACTGCCCACACCCGAGATACTGGGGCAGTTGCTCCCCCCTCACTTGAAGTGGACAAGCCATCTTTTTTTCGGGAGAAGACCATAACCACAATATTAATGGCTTTGATCCTCATCCCGAGCACATCACACTCAGCTGCAAACCATTCTACTGTGCATCGAAGGTCACAGTACGATGAGGCCGAGAGGATGACATAATTAGCAAACAGCAGACACCACTCCTATGTCCCCAAACTGGACACACTCCATACCTTGGCTGCGCCTTGAGATCCTGTCCATGAATCCCAAGAACACAAGGGGAGACAAGGTGCTGAGTGGAGTCTGACACTCACTTTGAACAAGCTTGATTTAATGCCGAGAAGGCAAACCCAGCTCTCGCTTCGAGTATACAGGGACAGAATGACTCACAATAGCAACTCCGGCATCCTATACTCCAGCAGCACCTCCCACATGATACCCCCAGGGAACGTGGTCATGACATGGTCCATAAACTGGATAGGCAAACTCTAATGCCCCCTCCAATATCTGCAAGATGGTAAAAAGCTGGTCTGCAACCTGGACAAAACCTGCATTGTTCTCCTGACTCTGAGACTATCGGTCGTAGCCTCTTTTCCTGCGCCTCAGTATGGACTTTCCTCAGAGGGAGGCTGAGGAATGTGATTCCCCAAGAGTTGGAACACACCCTCTGGTCTTAAAGATGGGGATCACCAACCTTGTCTGCCACTCTAAAGATACTGTTCCCAACTTCCACATAACATTGAGGATCCATGTCAGTCACAACATGCTAACAACATCCATAGCCTTAAATTCTGGAGCTCTCCAGCCACTCCAATGATTTCTGCCATAGAGATGAGCTCTTCAAGATCTTCAAGATTATTCCATCTCAGCCTCTGAAAGGAGGTTGTGTCGGTCAGATTCAGGAGTTCCTCTAATGTTCCTTTCACCTTCCAACAATGTCCCCAGTTGAGGTCAGAATTTCACCATCCCTGCTAAGAACAACCTGGACAGTGTCCACTTTCCCCTCCTGAGATGCCTATTGGTTTTCTAGAACCACTTTGGTCCTTCTCCAAGACCTCTTCAGACTTCTCCTATGCCCCGGCTTTTGCTTCTGCAACTGCAGCAGCTGTGGTCTTTTTTGCTTGCCGGTACCAGTCTGTTTAATCAGCAATTCCCAGCTCCAACCAGGTTCAACATCCTTGCTCACCACTGGAGTCCACCAACAGGTCCTTGGGTTTCCACTAGGACATGCACTAACCTCCTTTTGACTGCAAGCAGCCACTTCCACAATAGAGGTTTTGAACAGGGTCCATTCAGACTCCATGTCCCCAGCCTCTCTCTTTTGACAGACGTTCCCAGCAGACCCTCGCTACACGCATGAGCCAACCTGGTCTGTCTGGCAGCTCCCCAAAAAGTTATGAGATGACCCAATGCGAGCCGACGAGAATGCGCATCAGGCACACAACACTCTGTGTGACGCAGGATGTAAGGCACCGCCCTCGGGTGAAAGACAAAGTTTTCAGGGAGTCCCCAGACTCTCCAGTGCCATCTCAGCTGCTTCCTGACCTTGGAGCAGGTAATCTGGGTCATATGAGTCTGACTCCTCAGACTTGTCATCGGCACTGAAAACTGCCCAATCCTTATCCAATCCAATACTTAGCCTGTTGCTGACTGAGCATTTCAATCACCATCTCAGCTGTACATTTTGATTTATTCTAGGAAGCCATTCCAACACTAGATGAAAAAACACACAACAATATATGAACATACTATGAAGAGTAGGTGATAGAAAAATTAGTAATTGAGTTTACTAACACACACACACACACACACACACACACACATACACCGTATACCTAAACACACAAGACTAACACAGCCTATAGTAGTGTAAGGCTGTATTTTGCTTTTATTATAGATATAGCTTTGCAGCCATTTTGACCAGGGCTCCCTGGAAGAAGAGGTATTGTATCTCAATGAGACCATCCTGGTAAACTAGTTAGCTACAGTAGCTATTTAATACATTTAAATAAATAAATAAATAAATAAATAAATAAGTAAATGTTTTTTTTTGTGGCAAAAACATTTTAGTAGCCAGGGCCGGACCTAGGATTTTGGTGGCCCTAAGCAAAACTGTGTGTGGGGGGGGGGGGGGGGCTTTGTAAAATCCTTCTTACATTACATTGTTATGAAATGTTCGGTTGCCATTCCGTTTAAAATTTCTACCGCTAGTTCCGCGATAGGGGATGAATAACGTAATTGGGAAAATAACGTTATTTACCTTAGAAAAACATTGGATCGTGTGTCCCCCCTCGTGGCCGTGTGGCCCTCCTAGCGGTTGTGGCCCTAAACAACTGCATAGACCGTTCATGCCACGGGCCGGCCCTGTTTGTAACCATGGATATGGGGCTGCAGTATTTGGCCACACCTGCCTGCAGCATGCTGCAAACCTGGTTAGCTAGCTAGATCTTAGCTGCCTTTTTTTAATTGGCCTAGTCTCATTCTCTCTAATCTAGTCTCATACAGTAGTTATATGCCTAATAGTTAAATCTAACCTTCTTTAGTGTAATGTAACAGTGTTACAGATAGTTATTATAGTTATTACACACTTATTTTGTTCAAAAACCTCAAAATCAATAGCTATTCTGGCTATCACTGGGTCAAGTGCCACTTTGCCTCTCATTGTACAAAGCATGTGCAATTGTCATGTAACACTAGTTTCATGTAATAGAACTGCATCATTATGAAACAGATATGCAACTATATGTAATAGATGTGTAACACAATTTATTGAAATATATATTTTTATGATGTAATACAGTGTAAGTGTTGTGCAATGTATTCAGTGTCAGTTTTCTCTGAACATTTAAAAATTGCTGAAACTATAAATAAAGAAATAAAATACAAAAATATATCCCTCATCCTAAATAACACACCACCCACAGCCCACTGCAGGAGCACTTGTGATGATCAATTCAGAATAATCTAATCATTCCTCTATCCAGGGGAGTGGGGAAAACAATTAGGCATTCTGAACATCTTGACAGTTGTTTTCATCTCTAAACTCAGATCTGCATTAGTGTCACCTGTTTTCTTTGGAAGATGCAGGCACTTTTCATACAGTGTGTTCTCACTGATCAAAGTTTTCATCTGCTTGGAAAAATCCAAACTAATCCTAAAAATGGTCCAGCTGTGAATATCTGTTAGTAAGACTGGTTAAAGCTGCATCAACCAGGGGGAGAAGAGCTTCTCGTTGGTATTTCTCTTCTGGTGTCATTACTGGACCATTATTTGAACTTTTGCGGGCAAACATGGCCTTTTTCTTTCACCATCTTTGCTCAGTAAATGCCGAGTTCCATGTCGACCTTGTCAGCAATATCATGTGCATCCGTGCGTGAACTCACAAAGCTGTTCTCTCAGAATTTTAGCAAAAACACACCCACAGCTTGGATTTCATTTCTGATTGTCTCCATTCCCACTGCGGGGCTCTCAAATATTTGAAATAAAACATTGTACCGCACAACGTACATAATAAAGAGCCCTGATTAAATTTCTTGAGCAGGGTGTCTGACATCTGCCATTGGCATCCAGGCTCTTTTGCCAACTGAACAGTCTACCAGAGATTCTATAGCCGCATGAACTTCTTCCAGGTAACACTGCAGCACTTTCATGCTGTTGATACCATGCTGTTGGTTATCATCACACAATACCATCACACCATCTTGTGAAATAGCACTCAACATGAAAGGGGTAAATTATCTACCCAAAATTCTCTCTTCCTTACCTGGCACATAAATCAACAAAAAGACAAAAACGAAAAACTTTTCAGGTGTATTTTTATTTATTTTAGTTAGTTTTAAAATCGGGTTTGTTCAGTTCAGTTTTTTCTGTTCAGTTTTTTTTTTTTTTTTTTTTGAAAATGCTAATTTCTATTTTTATTTCAGTTTATCCATCCATTGTCTATACCCACTTATCCTGTCCAGGGTCACGGGGGTGGTGGAGTGCTTTGGGGCGAAAGGCAGGAATACACCCTGAACAGGCCGGCAATTGCAGGACACATGCACAACTAGGTTTTTTCAGGTGTGCTTGCTTGAACAAAAAAATTAATAACGTCCCAAATTGAAGGTCATACCTGTAGTCCTTTAATGGTTGCAAATGTAGAACGCTGCCAAGAAGGCCAAGGACCGAAACATGGCTAGTGACAATAGCCCAATATACTCTTTTGTGACTGAAATCATAGGTCCTTTGTTGTTTGTTTAATCACTCTAGCTATCATGTTCATACTTGAACAGACAGGGTGATGTTAATTACTCAAGTTAACTATTGCATTGTGCCTTTTTTGTTTTTAGCTCATTTTTTAGATGCATGCCAACAATTAGGCATTTTAATAAAAAAATGGTCTCACCCATACATTTCATATTATGCATTGTGCTGTCCTCTATCTGACCTGCACATTTGAGCTCTCTCCATTAAACTCTGTGCAAGTTTTTTTCATGAACAGGTAGTGTTTTTTTTTTTTGCCCTTTGATGTTAGTGTTTACTAAACAAAAACAAAATTCTATTAATTCATCTCCTGATTCCAAGCCAGCATAGGTTTAACTTGTATTGCTTGCTTACAGACATCAGCAATAAAACAGCAAGTCTATCCCCATGCGGCACAGTTGTAATGTATTACAACCATAAAGCATACATAGAAACTGGAGAGGCTAAGAGTGGCCAGTTAGTAAAGCCTAGAAAGTATCAACCTCTACTGTGCATGTTCACAACTGTTGAGGGCAAAAGAGCTTGCAGCCCATTTAATTCAATGTAGAAATCCAAGCTGATCATGAATTTCATTATGTGCAGCAGTTTCTGAAACAATGGTTGTTTTGTATGGAGGAATATTTCAGACAAAATTAAATAAATAAATACATCTATAAATAATTAAATATATTGTGTAATGTGACAATAAATAAATAATAATAAAATGAAATGTGAGCATAAATAATTAAATGAGGCACGAAACGTACGCATGTGTTTATTTAATTATTCATTTATTTCAATGACACTGCAGGCTTGAAATTAAAACTGTCACTTTCACCCATCAAAGTTGGGAGGGCGGGCTCTAGCGAGTACACAAAACACAGGAGGCTTAGTGATAGGTTGATTTCTGAGAGACTCGCCTCTAGTGGCTGCAGTCTACAGCAATCCAGCGATGAGTGATAGGATTCCCAAGGCAAGCAAAGCGCAGTAGCACACTATGTTGTGCCAGCGGGCGGTCAGTGGCGGTCATGACGAGCATAAAAAGTTGCCCACAATTACTCCGCGATGCGGCTAATTTGATTTGAGAGGCACTGAGTTCCTCGCAGGTCTCTGCAGAATTGAGCTAGCTTCTCAGTGTGCCGAGCTTTTTCAGGCATCATCCTTATGCTAGTTTAGCCTGATGTTCCCGCACCCTATGTTCCTTCCTTCCTTGCTACATGTCAGAAATTCAAATGTGTTGCTTCTTTTATTCAACAGCACAGGTAGCACGGTTATTTGCACTGTAGACATATATGTCTATGATTAGCACCATATGGGGGCTCCAACAACACACCTCCAGCTTAGCCATGCTGAATTAGGCATGAACAGTCGAATCAAGTTGATGCACCAATCAAAAAACAGTACTCTCTAGAGCCCGCCCTCCCAACTTTGATGGGTGAAAGTGACAGTTTTAATTTCAAGCCTTATTTCATGTCGCACGTAGCGTCATTGAAATAAATAAATAAATACATACGTACATTTTGTGCCACATTGAATTATTTATGCTCACATTCCATTTTATTATTGTTTATTTATTGTCACATTACACACTATATTTTTTTATTTATAGATTTATGTATTTATTTAATTTAGTCCAAAATATTCCTCCATAGTTTTGGTCCAAAGTCTTGAGAAAATAATTAATAAAAGGTGCATATTTTATTACATAATGCATATTTTCAATCTGCTTTTCATATGAAATGTAATCTCAGCTCTTAAAAACATTTCTGTACATTCTGATCCCATTTCTAAAGACAGAATTCATAAGCAACTTCACATGTCCACACAATAAAGCCACAAACTAAGGGGATTTTGTGTTTTTTTTTCTCATTTTTCCTGCCAAAAATGTTCCTAGTCCCTATTGGTCATTTTACGTACATCAACCAATAAAAACAAAGGATGAAAACACAAAATTATCATGCCTAGCCTACTATTTACAGTTTGCTGTAGCCAACACTACACTTTTGATGTGAGGAAACGAGCGTGTATCGCGCAATATCCATACCTGGCAATTCTCTCGCAGTGGAATGCTGGGGCTGTGATGATGGTGAAGCTGGCACAGTGGAGGATGGTTGCACTGTTGATGAGAAGCCTAATTAGACTGTTGTAAGTAGGCATGTAGCCTAAACCCTAACCTAGACAAGGGCATAACACTTTGTCATTGGGAAGAAAAAAGTTCGCAACACTGATATATGTTCCCACAGTTTAAATTTATTAACGCCACAATGTAGGCTAATGTGGCTCCTTGCTCGAAACCTTACATTGTAATGCAAAGCTCCTTGCTCGAAACGTTACATTGTGGTTAGATAGTCACTGTGTAATCTTGTGTAACGGAAAAATACAAGTGCGCTTTGGAATTCAGGAACAACTGATAGCAACAAAAGGGGAAATATTTCAGCTTGAAAATAGGAAGAAAAATTGTACAAAACAGAAAATAGAGCTAGCTAGCTAGTGCAGATGTAGTAGGTTGGAAATGCTATATGTTTAGTTTTTATTTAAACAGACACCCCCCCCTATTTTTTGTTAATAATGGACCTATTCTAACATTCTTTACAGTCTTTACATCAAGGTAATACACTTTCACGTCAGTAGATGGTAGGTACTCTGGTGCTGGTGTGGATCCACTAGGGTGACTGTAGCTACAAGCTCAGCCCATGCGCAATCAGAAATAAACAAGCTCTGGCTTGAGCAAGACGTTAACTTTGGTCCTCTCTCTATCGATCCACAGGTAGTGCAAAACTCGTTTTTCTACCTTTAGCTTGGTTCAGGATCTAATGTGAATGCAGTATTAATTGTTTTGTAATGTTTTTAAATGATTTTGAGATGTGTGTTTTGTGTAGCAAGCTTTGTTTTGTAGCTAATTGTTCCGACGAGCGTCGTCATGCTGAGTAGTTCTTTCCATGAACTTCAGTTTTACAAACTGTTTATATATAGTGCTTCCTAGCCTGTGTAACCCTTGCACCGGTCTTGATTTCCCCTAGGTCTGGTGCCGGTAACACAGACAACAATGCAATTGAGTTACTGAGATTTACCTTATCGATAACTAGCTAGGTAGGTACAATGAGAGTGAATGTGCCAAGTTCATGCCTACCTTGCGCAAGTACTGTACATATGCTCATAGTTGACACTGCAGGCATAACTTGATCCGACCGTCTCAACGATATTTTCCTCTGAGGCTCTGGCTCGTTGTCAGATGATCCATCCGATGCATCTTCCTCGCCGACCAACGACACATTGCTCAACCCGGAGACCTCCCCACCATCGGACTCCCCATCACTCAAAGCATTCAGCACTGCTAATGCCTCATTGGCATCCATGCATCTTTTTCGTCAATCCATTTTGTCTGTCGTTTTTTTTATTTTATAATGAGCTAACTAGGCAGCAATGGAGGCCTGTCAAAGAACAGGCGCAATTCCTAAACAGGCTACATGACTTTGTTATACCATTCAAAGGCACGAGAACAATGGAATGGGATATGAATATGGAATACAAAAAATAGAACAATAAAATATAAATAACACACGTTGTGTGGCAACTGAAATGCACAAACACAAACCGCGTGAAAAGAAATGCCCTCATATGGTTATACTCCGAAAATAAATGCTTTCTATAGTGGGTAAATGTTACCCGCTGGCGCTTATAGGTATAAATGCCTCAAACTTTTTTCTGTTTTTATCTGTAACTTTCTTACATTAGGAGGTGCTTAATAACTCAATTTTAGGGAAAGTCAAGGACTGGGAGACATTAATTTTTTATTGAAACAGAGTTACATACACTTGAAAAACAAACGGGTAAATTTTACCCCGTGGCGGTTCTAGTGTTAAACAGTCTGGAAGATTTCAGAAATTGATGGAATGACTTTTTAGAAGGTTCTGATTGGTCAATTGTCATAATTAGGAGTTAATTGGGAGTATATAATATTTAGGCAGCAGCCTTCAGACTAATTATGACTTATGTATCTTATACAGGGATGAGCCGGTTAAAGTACCTTGCAGGACAACCATCTAGGATTGACTCGACTTTTAGCGGTTCCTACATTGCCATCGTCCAATAGTATGGCCTAGCTATTAATGGCTGCTTCACCACTGACTTTGTGCCTTGATTCCGGAAAGGATTCTGTCGAACACAAACGAAAGTAAACCCACCGCTGAAAAGCTGGAGAAGCTGGTCAGCTGAAACGTGGGTCAGATAGGAGTGGTGAGCTGAAAAGCTATCACTCTGTTTACTTTATTTTCCCTTTGCTATTTTAGTTTGTAGTTTTCACCCGTAACCCGTGAGGGAGAAGGGACGGGTGAAGGTGTTTGTTTATTTGATTTTCATGTTGGTGTAGGTTCTCTCTCTCTTTCTTCTCCCCCTCTCCCTCCCTCCATGCAGCAACCAGCAGTCCACTCCCAGAACTGCCACATCTCCCCTCCAGAGGGGTCACACCAGCATGTGACACGGTGAAAATACATTTGTGGACCTTCCTGTCTATACTGATTCAAATTGCCTTAATAAAAAAATGATTTTCTAATTATGAAAAATGTGTTAACTTGCCTATTTCTATTAGCATTGCTCTGACTGCTAGGTATACTTTTCAGCTCATACTGCCGTTTTGTAGCTCAAAAAATGTTTCTTGCCTCTTTAAAAATGCAGTGGTGACTTCATTTTTAAAGTACCCCTTCAGCCTTCTTGAATCAAAGGCACAAGCTGTGCTTAAGAGATCGTTATCCTGTATTTATTGCCATCAGCACATTACCTCAGGTGCAGCACAGCAATTTCTATACATGGAAATGCCACATCTTTTTAAAAAGGCCCCTTTGATTGTACCTTTAACAAGTTTTATGGCTTTGTGTGAGAAAGGGGAACAGATGGTGGATTCATGCATTTTATCCTGTTACAGATGTCCTCAAGTTTTATGCTGTCTAGAGGAAAACTTTTCAAGCCACACCCAATGTACTTAAAGTACTGCATGCCAAACAAGATTACATTAGAGTTAACGTTAGCTCTGTTGTGTTGTGTTTCAGTATGTTAACTGGTCTGCCTACTTGCAGTAAGGGAGAAATACACTCTAAAAATCACATTACTGTGAAATATTATTAAATCTAGTAAAAGTAAACTGCTGATTACAATATTTTGCTGTGAGATATTATTGTTAAATCTTGTAAAAGTCAGCAGTAGACTGCTGACTTTTACTAGATTTAACAGTAGTATTTCACCATAAAAAGATTGCATTCAGAATTTTACTGCAAAATCAACAGGGGCCTGGATTTTACTACATTTTAAAGTAACATTTCATAATATGATCAGAATATTACTGTGAAATCAAAGCAGGCTAGGCAACATGACTGCAAAATACAGTGAAATTTGAATTTACCTGGACTGCACAGCATTATGGGATATGCCGGCTGTGGTTGAAACCTAGTGAAGCAGAAAATATACCAAAAACTTCTACTTCTAAGAGTTAGATAATCAGAAATAACAGTTCAAAGCAAAAAGTACATGCCTCACCACAATAAAAACACCCTACAATGTAAGTCCAAATATCATGTCAATTGAACTTGCCATTGCTTTCCATTGTGGCATTATGTACATGAAGAGCCTGGTGCCTCAGCCTTGCAGCAGAAAGGACACAATACCTAAAAATGTTGATAGAAATGTTTTTATTCCAAAAGCACAATTGAAATATATATATATATATATATATATATATATAACTAATGCCCAAGAACTATATACCATAAATAAAAATTTTGGAGCATTCTTGGTGGATGTAGATACATTGGTACCTGATACCTCCAATTCCTTCACCAGTTCCTTTGTTGTCTTGGTGTTCAGTTGAACCTTTCAGACCATAGTTCATTCAGCCCTGGTTCATTGTGCCTCCTTCCTGAACGATGCAGTGTCTGCAAGATTTTTATAGTTGCATACAATTGTTTGCTCATGGTACCAAGATTTTTATATTTGCATACAATTGTTTCTACAGATGTTCATGGTACCTTCAGTTATTAGGAAATTGCTCCTAAGAAGGAACCGGACTTGTGGAGATACACAATTTTTTTTTTAAGGTTTTGGCTGAGTTGCTTGGATTTTCCCATGGTATCAAGGGCGAAATGGCAGTGGTTCTAAAGGTAGGCCCTAAATACAACCACAGGTGCCAATTAACTCCCAATGAATCCCTAATAGAGAGAAATATGAGGCACCTATTGTCAAAAAATGATTGATTGATGCCCCGCCCCCTTAATATTTCGCCCTCTGATATGGTCCGGTTTTCTATGATGTACATATTGTCAAGATTTGATTGATCAGTTTGACCTTTTGACCTCTGATATGGTTTGGTTGGTGAGGGATAAGTGTATGGGGAAAGGGTGGGGTTGTGGCTGCCAGATGGTGAGGATAAAATATAGAAAAAAATTAATAAATTTTAAATAAATAAAATAAATAAATAATAAATAAAAAAAATTTAGATGTTCAGAATGCTTGGTGTAACTACACTCCTTGTGGGGCAAAGTGTTTGTGCAACTTGAAACTTAAAAAAAAAAATGTTTTATCCTTTACCAGTAAAACAGGCAATATGTGAGAATATGTAAGTAACTAAGTTTTAAAGCAGTGCTTTGGACGTTAGTTTAAAGAAAACAAGCCCAGGCATGTATGCATAGTCTTAACAAGCCGAATAGGGGAGTGTTAAAGCGGTATAAGAGAGGTTTTTAAGAAAGCTAAAGTAGAAAAAAGCACACGCGTTAGTTACTTAGCTGATTTCCTGCGACAAAACAGAAGCGGAGGGTCTCTAGGTAGATGTTCACAGCTGAGTAGCGAGGATCAAAATGGCCACAGCGAGCCGGTAAGCATGGACAGAGTTAGGGAGGAGCCACTGTAGCTTTAGAGCAATGCCTCCCACACAAAGTTTCGAAGAGCCCCATCAATCAATAGACGGCGACGTTTTGTACGCCGGGAGATGCATGCAGAAGGCACAGACATGTCCGTGACGCAAAGTGTGGATGTATCGGAACAGGTGAGGTGCCCTGTGAAGCGCGGGCCCTATGGTAAACATCAATTCAAATTTCCCGCGAGGAGAATGTTTTATGCCTTTTCTTTTTCTGAATACAGACACAGACCTAAACTTAAGTTTTTCAACAACCATATAAGAAAGAAAACATTTCTTACAAACAACTTGATTAGAGTCTAAGAAAAAAAGGTTTTCAGGCAACAACCAGATCAGTTAGGCCGGGCACACAGCACAGAGAACATGAACTCACAAATTTTACATGCAATTAATGCTATAACTCAAAACAACACCCCACAAGCTGCTGAAAACATTCCAAATGTTTTTATAAACCCAAATCTGCTACAACTTGTTAATAATATTAACCACAACACTAACGACATGCATGAAATGGCTGGAGAACGAGGCTTTGGCAAACCTTACCGCTGGTGATGGTGCACTAACCCCTGCAGCAGACTCTTTTGGTTTTCTGAATGATGCTTTAGATCAACTAAATCAGGAAGGGGGGAATCTTAATGAATTACCACTAACGCCTACAGCTGATAACCCACAAGGTTCTGGTGATGTGCATGCTGCTGCTGCTAATAGTAATGATGATGTTGGTGTGGTGACTTGTGGTCCTGACATGGTAGTGGTGCAAAGGCCCTCCTTTAATTGTGTCGAAATTAGGCAACGGTTTAACTTTGCATCCTTACACGACGTGAACAGCTATGAGGACTTCTATAATGTGCTACTAGATCATTTATTGCGTAGAGCTATGCAGTTGGCTAGACCCAATGATGTGATTCAGCTGGAGTTGCGTGGTGACTCCCTGTCTGAGGGTGTGTCCATAATTGCTAATGGCGGTAGTGTCGATCTGGACACATTTTTGGGAATGGTTGAAGAGCTGGTTCAGAGCAATTTTGAAATCTTTTCTGATATTACATTGGAACTGGTGGTTCAGATAGTTCAAAACCCAAATGGTGGTGCCCGTAGAAAAATAGCCACATGTCTCAGAAATGAGATTTTAAGAAAAAAACTAGGTCATCTATTTGTAAGTCACAACGCTGAGAATAACCTCTGCTTTGCCATTTGCTTGTCTCAAATGTTAAACCTGGAATTTACGTTAGAGCGGGTGGAGCAAGACGCCATACATTTACAGACGTCTGTAGGCCTGGGCGTGCAGGATATGGTGTCTTTTTCAGACATACAAAAGTTTGAACAACTGTTAAAGGTCAAAATTGTTGTGTGGTACCGTAATGCTCAGAATGTCTTTTGCAAATTTCAAACAAACCCAGAGCCGCATCCAAAAACCGTGTTTTTGTACCTAGAAAACGAACATTACTTTGGTATAAAGTCATTGAAAGGTTTCTTAGGCAGTACGTACGTGTGTGATTACTGCTACACGCCTTTTACAGCAAAAGCTAACCACCGATGTAAATACTACTGTAATGTTTGTTTTAGTGCTGAATGTTCTTCGCACCCTTTAAAATCGGTAAAGTGTAAAGACTGTGGACGTATATGTCGGTCAGCCTTTTGTTACACAGCGCATAAAGTCGCCAAACTGAATAATGCTACATGTAAAATGAGCGCCCCATGCGACACACACAAGAATTGCGAACAGTGTGGCAGTATGTACATCGTCAGTGCTAAAAAACCTGTACCACATCGTTGTAGTGTGCGGCGTTGCGTCAACTGTAATGATGAGCTGGTTGCTGATAGTAGACATGATTGTTACATTCAGCAAGTCAAACCTGAACAGCCGAGCGAGCGCTATGTGTTTTACGATTTTGAGTGCCGACAGGATGACGGTGTACATGTCGCTAATTTTATATGCTGTATCGATTTTAACGGGTGCGTTGGACAGCAGCAGGTGACGGTTGTGTGGAGGCCTTTTCCCGTCGGTTCCGTACCCCGAAATACAAAGGGTACACATTTATTGCACACAATTCAAAGGGTTATGATGGCTACCTAATCATGCAACACTTAATTAAACAAGGCGTCACACCATCCATTATAGCTCAAGGCAGCAAACTGCTTTGTATCACCGATGATGCATTTGAACAGCGTTACATAGATTCCCTCAGCTTCCTCACAATGAAGCTGAGCGCCATGCCATCGGCTTTAGGCTTTGAAAATGCCAAAAAGGGCTACTTTCCACACTTTTGGAACACAGTCGCAAATCAGAATTATACAGGCCCGTACCCACCGCCTTTATACTATGGTTACAATACCATGTCAGAAAAGGAGAGGTCTGAGTTTATGCAATGGTACGCAACTGTATCTGGAAGGGTGTTTGACTTTCGCAAGGAAATGTCTGAGTATTGTATTAATGACGTGGTCATTTTGCGGGAAGGGTGTCTGAGATTTAGACGCGAGGTACTCAGCTGCACCGGTCTTGACCCTTTTCAGGGTGTTACAATAGCTTCTGTATGTATGAAACAATTCTGCACAAGTTTTTTGCCCAAAGACACACTGGCTATCACTACGCCTGACAATTACATTCTCCAGCAAAAGTCTTTTTCAACACCGACAATTCAGTGGTTAGAATATCTGAGCCATCGTGACAATGTTTTCATACAACATGCTTTGAACCGGGGGGAGGTTAAATTTGGGCCGTACTTTTTAGACGGGTATTCAGAGGTGGGGGGTGTACGTACAGCCTTTGAGTTCCTCGGTTGTCTGTTCCATGGTTGTCCTCAGTGTTTTGATACAAACACCTTTAATCCGCTCACAAAACAAGATTTTGGCTCCATGTATCGAAAATCTCAAGAAAAAATTGATATTCTGCGTAACACCTACAATCTGCATGTGGTTGTTTGGTGGGAGCACGAATGGGTAAGACTAAAAAAGGAGAGTCCCGAGGTACAGACATTCCGGTGTTGTTCTGATTATCCAGAACGTCTGGAGCCACGTGATGCTCTGTTTCTAATGCTCTTCGGCTTAAATATAAGATGAAAGAAGATACATTACTATGATTTTACCAGTCTCTACCCTTTTGTGAACAAGACTAAAGTCTAACCTACAGATCACCCCACCATCATCTTCCGTGACTTTGAACCGATCAAAAACTATTTTGGTCTGATCAAAGCCAAAATATACCCACCTAGGGATCTTTACCTACCCGTGCTACCTTACAGGGCGTCTGGATTTAACCATTTTATTTTATTTCATTTTGTCCAAACATGTATAGTTGTTGTTGTTTTAAAAAAAAAACATATCTCAGATAACAGTTCTTTTTTTTAGTTCACTGTTTATTTGCACAAATTTAAAATCAACAAAGGAAAAGAAACTAGTTAGCAGAAAATCGTGGAGGGGTGATCTGTAGGTTAGACTTTAGTCTTGTTCACAAAAGGGTAGAGACTGGTAAAATCATAGTAATGTATCTTCTTTCATCTTATATTTAAGCCGAAGAGCATTAGTTCTACCTCGAAACAGAGCATCACGTGGCTCCAGACGTTCTGGATAATCAGAACAACGCCGGAATGTCTGTACCTCGGGACTCTCCTTTTTTAGTCTTACCCATTCGTGCTCCCACCAAACAACCACATGCAGATTGTAGGTGTTACGCAGAATATCAATTTTTTCTTGAGATTTTCGATACATGGAGCCAAAATCTTGTTTTGTGAGCGGATTAAAGGTGTTTGCATCAAAACACTGAGGACAACCATGGAACAGACAACCGAGGAACTCAAAGGCTGTACGTACACCCCCCACCTCTGAATACCCGTCTAAAAAGTACGGCCCAAATTTAACCTCCCCCCGGTTCAAAGCATGTTGTATGAAAACATTGTCACGATGGCTCAGATATTCTAACCACTGAATTGTCGGTGTTGAAAAAGACTTTTGCTGGAGAATGTAATTGTCAGGCGTAGTGATAGCCAGTGTGTCTTTGGGCAAAAAACTTGTGCAGAATTGTTTCATACATACAGAAGCTATTGTAACACCCTGAAAAGGGTCAAGACCGGTGCAGCTGAGTACCTCGCGTCTAAATCTCAGACACCCTTCCCGCAAAATGACCACGTCATTAATACAATACTCAGACAGTTCCTTGCGAAAGTCAAACACCCTTCCAGATACAGTTGCGTACCATTGCATAAACTCAGACCTCTCCTTTTCTGACATGGTATTGTAACCATAGTATAAAGGCGGTGGGTACGGGCCTGTATAATTCTGATTTGCGACTGTGTTCCAAAAGTGTGGAAAGTAGCCCTTTTTGGCATTTTCAAAGCCTAAAGCCGATGGCATGGCGCTCAGCTTCATTGTGAGGAAGCTGAGGGAATCTATGTAACGCTGTTCAAATGCATCATCGGTGATACAAAGCAGTTTGCTGCCTTGAGCTATAATGGATGGTGTGACGCCTTGTTTAATTAAGTGTTGCATGATTAGGTAGCCATCATAACCCTTTGAATTGTGTGCAATAAATGTGTACCCTTTGTATTTCGGGGTACGGAACCGACGGGAAAAGGCCTCCACACAACCGTCACCTGCTGCTGTCCAACGCACCCCGTTAAAATCGATACAGCATATAAAATTAGCGACATGTACACCGTCATCCTGTCGGCACTCAAAATCGTAAAACACATAGCGCTCGCTCGGCTGTTCAGGTTTGACTTGCTGAATGTAACAATCATGTCTACTATCAGCAACCAGCTCATCATTACAGTTGACGCAACGCCGCACACTACAACGATGTGGTACAGGTTTTTTAGCACTGACGATGTACATACTGCCACACTGTTCGCAATACTTGTGTGTGTCGCATGGGGCGCTCATTTTACATGTAGCATTATTCAGTTTGGCGACTTTATGCGCTGTGTAACAAAAGGCTGACCGACATATACGTCCACAGTCTTTACACTTTACCGATTTTAAAGGGTGCGAAGAACATTCAGCACTAAAACAAACATTACAGTAGTATTTACATCGGCGGTTAGCTTTTGCTGTAAAAGGCGTGTAGCAGTAATCACACACGTACGTACTGCCTAAGAAACCTTTCAATGACTTTATACCAAAGTAATGTTCGTTTTCTAAGTACAAAAACACGGTTTTTGGATGCGGCTCTGGGTTTGTTTGAAATTTGCAAAAGACATTCTGAGCATTACGGTACCACACAACAATTTTGACCTTTAACAGTTGTTCAAACTTTTGTATGTCTGAAAAAGACACCATATCCTGCACGCCCAGGCCTACAGACGTCTGTAAATGTATAGCGACTTGCTCCACCCGCTCTAACGTAAATTCCAGGTTTAACATTTGAGACAAGCAAATGGCAAAGCAGAGGTTATTCTCAGCGTTGTGACTTACAAATAGATGACCTAGTTTTTTTCTTAAAATCTCATTTCTGAGACATGTGGCTATTTTTCTACGGGCACCACCATTTGGGTTTTGAACTATCTGAACCACCAGTTCCAATATAATATCAGAAAAGATTTCAAAATTGCTCTGAACCAGCTCTTCAACCATTCCCAAAAATGTGTCCAGATCGACACTACCGCCATTAGCAATTATGGACACACCCTCAGACAGGGAGTCACCACGCAACTCCAGCTGAATCACATCATTGGGTCTAGCCAACTGCATAGCTCTACGCAATAAATGATCTAGTAGCACATTATAGAAGTCCTCATAGCTGTTCACGTCGTGTAAGGATGCAAAGTTAAACCGTTGCCTAATTTCGACACAATTAAAGGAGGGCCTTTGCACCACTACCATGTCAGGACCACAAGTCACCACACCAACATCATCATTACTATTAGCAGCAGCAGCATGCACATCACCAGAACCTTGTGGGTTATCAGCTGTAGGCGTTAGTGGTAATTCATTAAGATTCCCCCCTTCCTGGTTTAGTTGATCTAAAGCATCATTCGGAAAACCAAAAGAGTCTGCTGCAGGGGTTAGTGCACCATCACCAGCGGTAAGGTTTGCCAAAGCCTCGTTCAACCGATCAAAGTAATCTCCAGCCATTTCATGCATGTCGTTAGTGTTGTGGTTAATATTATTAACAAGTTGTAGCAGATTTGGGTTTATAAAAACATTTGGAATGTTTTCAGCAGCTTGTGGGGTGTTGTTTTGAGTTATAGCATTAATTGTATGTAAAATTTGTGAGTTCATGTTCTCTGTGCTGTGTGCCCGGCCTAACTGATCTGGTTGTTGCCTGAAAACCTTTTTTCTTAGACTCTAATCAAGTTGTTTGTAAGAAATGTTTTCTTTCTTATATGGTTGTTGAAAAACTTAAGTTTAGGTCTGTGTCTGTATTCAGAAAAAGAAAAGGCATAAAAGATTCTCCTCGCGGGAAATTTGAATTGATGTTTACCATAGGGCCCGCGCTTCACAGGGCACCCCACCTGTTCCGTGGGGGGCATTGCTCTAAAGCTACAGTGGCTCCTCCCTAACTCTGTCCATGCTTACCGGCTCGCTGCCTCAGCTGATAAAATATTTCGTTATAAACAGTAGTTTGCATTACACTGTTTTACAAAATCCTGTATAATTATTCAACACGATTTTGAACCCATTCAAACATTTTGCTGCCTATAGATACCAAACACATCTATATGGCTCCTAACGTGCACAATTTTAATTTTAAACCCTTTTTAAAGACTTAAAAATGAAGTAGCTAGCATCCCCGTGTTTTCTTTCTGACATGGGGGTGTATAAAAACCCCTATTATCTCTATTATCTTTATTCATTTATAAAACCCTCAACGCACTCGCCCCGTTGGAAAAGCAGGGATGCCTTTGCCATGTGCATGGATTCACAGAGGCTAGAGCATACCATAAACATCCATTTGTACCAACACGTGATGTCAATGTAGGCTTTAGATAAAAATATTTTTAATACAACATTTTATGAAGATCAGTGTAATTATTCAATATGTTTTATACACCTTTATATGGTATCTAACGTGTGAAATCTCCACTTAAACCCCTTTTTAAAGGCTTACAAATTTGAGTAATATTATGAAAACCTTTTTTCTTAGACTCTAATCAAGTTGTTTGTAAGAAATGTTTTCTTTCTTACATGGTTGTTGAAAAACTTAAGTTTAGGTCTGTGTCTGTATTCAGAAAAAGAAAAGGCATAAAACATTCTCCTCGCGGGAAATTTGAATTGATGTTTACCATAGGGCCCGCGCTTCACAGGGACACCCCACGTGTTCCGATACATCCCCACTTTGCGTCACGGACGTGTCTGTGCCTTCTGCATGCATCTCCCGGCGTACAAAACATTGATGGGGCTCTTCGAAACTTTGTGTGGGGGGCATTGCTCTAAAGCTACAGTGGCTCCTCCCTAACTCTGTCCATGCTTACCGGCTCGCTGTGGCCATTTTGATCCTCGCTACTCAGCTGTGAACATCTACCTAGAGACCCTCCGCTTCTGTTTTGACGCACGAAATCAGCTAAGTAACTAACGCGTGTGCTTTTTTCTACTTTAGCTTTCTTAAAAACCTCTCTTATACCGCTTTAACACTCCCCGATTCGGCTTGTTAAGACTATGCATACATGCCTGGGCTTGTTTTCTTTAAACTAACATCCAAAGCACTGCTTTAAAACTTAGTTACTTACATATTCTCACATATTGCCTGTTTTACTGGTAAAGGATAAAACATTTTTTTTTTTTAAGTTTCAAGTTGCACAAACACTTTGCCCCACAAGGAGTGTAGTTACACCAAGCATTCTGAACGTTTACATTTTTTATTTTTTTATTTATTTATTTTATTTATTTAAAAAAAAAAATAATTTTCTATATTTTATCCTCACCATCTGGCAGCCACAACCCCACCCTTTCCCCATACCCTTATCCCTCACCAACCAAACCATATCAGAGGTCAAAAGGTCAAACTGATCAATCAAATCTTGACAATATGTACATCATAGAAAGCCGGACCATATCAGAGGGCGAAATATTAAGGGGGTGGGGCATCAATCAATCATTTTTTGACAATAGGTGCCTCATATTTCTCTCTCCTAATTATGACAATTGGCTAATCAGAAGCTTCTAAAAAAATCATTACATCAATCAATATAAAGAGACAGTCAACTTGGTGTATGTACACTTTTGACCAAATGGAATTTGGACATAGTGAATTAAAGCTGAAATAAATATGTCTCTAATCGATTATTTTAAAATTACATCTAATGTGAACAAAGTAGACTAGGTAGATGTAAACTTTTGGCCTCACCTATAATTCACCATTTGGCCGTTCTCAGCCATAGTAAGCTTCAAAGCGCTCAGCCAGCATAGCCTGGAGAAAAGACAGAGCAGGAACTGGGCGGTTACTATTTGAGGGTGAATCTGTGTGTCTGCGTAAGTGTGTATGTGTGTGTCAGAGAGGGTGTCCATGCCTCTGCCCCCTCCTCTTTTTCAGCAGTTAAAATATGTCGCTTTCTTTTAGTTTTCAGTTAAGTTTGGGGCAACTTGGGAAGAACTTTGTAATAGCTGGAAGTGGGCATCTGAGTCCTATATCTAGGCCTGCCATTCTACATTTGAACTCTTATTCTTTTGGACTATTCTGCTGTCTTTTGTTTTCTGCATTTTGGATTACTTTGGAACAAAAGCTGTGGTTTGGTATCTGCTTTTATTCAATTCTTGTGTGACTGTCCATGTCTGTAACCTTTGTTAATTGTTTTAAGGTAGTTGAGCCTCGACTTCACATTAGGCGTGAATATTTGTTGTAATTTAATAAATTTCTTAATTTTCATCTGTTGTGAGTTGTACATTTTGATAAAGGGTGATCCAAACTGTTTGCTCTGCCTATCAACAAATTTGGTGATTCTTTGATAATAATTACCAAATTAAATCAAATAAATATTTTAAATGTTGGGTAAGTTAGGTGTTTTAACGGTTGATGCACTTTTGTTCAGTGCCAGACGTCAAACAAGGGTGTTAAGAGTTAAAACTGCTGGGTTCAGAAAATTAAACATATTTCAATCAATTCTTACCTTGCTGACAGAGGTAACTCTTAATGTTAAATTAACATTAGCCAAGCTATCTAAAATCATGGATGGATGGATGGATGGATGGATGGATGACCAAATGAATTAACTTTTGGATCAAAGTAATTTATCCTTTTTTTAAGTAAAGTTGCTTATGACTTTTGTAAGCTGTAACATATTGTTGTGTGTTCACACCAGAGCTGGGTAGTAACGCGTTATATTTACTCCGTTATATTTACTTAAGTAACTTTTTGAATAAATTGTACTTGTAAGAGTAGTTTTAATGCAACATACTTTTCACTTTTACTCGAGTATATTTATGATGAAAAAATGTTACTTTTACTCCGTTATATTCGGCTACATTCCGCTCGTTACTTTTATTTTTTTTTACCCATTTTTTATTCAATGCACTTTCTGTTTGTTTCATTCTCTCAGAGAGACTTCAGCCAAAGAGGCTGACTGGTCTTTGCTTTGGCTCTGTCACAGCCCCAAATAATGACTCCGTTTCACCAATCAAATGTAGCCAGTCACAGCACACAGAAGGATGAGTGGACGACAACGGCGGGTGATTCGTAGGAGGCAGAGCACCCCTGGCCTCACGTTTAAACTATGTTTTACTTACAGACTACCAAAAACAATAGTTACATTATGCACTGCCTTCTTTGTCTGCCTAAAAGGTGGACATTTCAGCCTACAAGAACTCAACTTCGAACTTGAGAAAACATGTGGCGGTAAGTTGTAGGTTAATTTTGGCTGTGGATAGCTAACTATCTGACTGAGTAGTCATATATTGTCTTGGACAATCCGTTTGTGAAATATGCCCGCTTTTGTGATGCCTCGGTACCTTCCAAAATAGCTGTGTGTACCACACGTGTTGTTTACGGCGTTGTCGCCCTTTTAGTACAGTCTGGCTTGATTGACAATTCATTTATTCAGTAGGTGAGAGTATAAGCTTTCTAACGATGTATAACATGTCTAATTTTGCTTTTGGAATAGCGTTTTTTAGGTCAGCGTAATCGAAAATTTTCTCATCATCGCATTCACTTACGCATTCACTCTGGTAACAGTAAAAGACGCTGCACCTAACTAAACGTGGTCAAGGATTATTTGTAATTTCTTGGGAAATACTATTATTATTGAGGACTTCTGGGCATAGCTAAGCCATATGTTTGCTGATAGACCTAGCTGACATTGTTTTCTGGAGCAAAACAGAAGCGGATTGAACTGTATTGTTGATTCACTGTCTCTGTCTCCATCTACTGAACATAGATAAGATTTCATCATTGCTATGTAAGTAGGCTATTACTGCTCAAAATACTTTGGTTATATACGTTATTTTTGAAATTGTGTGTGTTTAAATTAGTGGTATTAATGTGTATATTTCACACTGTAATGTAAACATTAGTAGTGTAATAATTTTTGTGAAGCATGCAACAGTCATGACGTGAGAGCTGGAACATTGCCAAAACGTGGTGGACGGTTGAAAATAGTTTTCATGTCCTCCCATCCCCATACAAAAAACATAGGAGAGTACAGAGTTTTAGTGTTGTCTTTGTATGTTCCCAAATTTCTGCCATTTTAAGATGTTACCATAGCATAAATAACGTTTGTTTACGCTAAACCGAAAGTTCTGCACATAGGCTATTCCGCGCAAGGCATCATGGGACTTTGGAATATTGTGGATAAGTGCATCATAAGGCACAATAATGGTGCTACAAAGCATTCTGTTTCCCACATAGAAAGTTTCTGTTTGAATTTGAGCAGGCTGCTCTTTGTTGTGATGAGTCTATTTTGATGGATAAATCCCCTGTAGCCTCATTGATATTTTTTCTGTCAACAGAGGGTTCACCCCAACAAACTGACAAGGTATACAGACTTAATAGAGTCCAACAGAAAGCAAAAATCCTCCTCTTCTGACAAACCTCCTGTGTATTGTTTTATTTAAAGGGATATGATTTAGGCCATATTTGAATTTGCACATGGCTATTTTATATTTTGTTTATTTCTATTGGACAAGCATTTACAATTTTATATTATGGACATTTGGATTTTTATGTTCATCTTGCTCTGCTTATTTCAACAATAAATCAGATTGTATGAAGTAACTCAGTACTTGAGTAGTCTTTTCACAAGATACTTTCTTACTCTTACTCAAGTAATTATTTGGTGACTACTTTTACTTCTACTTGAGTCATTATTATTTTAAAGTAACAATACTTTTACTTGAGTACAGTTTTTGGCTACTCTACCCACCTCTGGTTCACACTAGTTCATATAGTGCTGCTGACTGTCTATCCCTAGACAGTACCCACATATGTACGAATCAGTGCACAATAAAGTTATGGCTCTCCACTAAATCACTTGTGCTGTGTATTATACTTTACATGGTGTCAGAGGTATGTCAAGAACAAGAAATACATAATTATGGCATCGCAATTTGAACACCCAAAGATTGACTGGGATACTGCTGATTGATATCAAGAGCTTGAAACATTCCAAAGTCATGTCATGTCTTCTAACAGCTAAATGGTGAGTGGGTTGGCTAGGTACGTGGATCGGCGAGCATGGTAGAGAAATTCATTAGAAATGTTAGACTGGGATGATGGTGAGAGATATCCTTCTAAAGTGGTGGATGAATTTGCTAGCTACATCACGTCGCTTTGGATAAAAGCCTCTGCTAAATAAATATAATGTAATATAATGTAACATCAGACTAAGGAAAAATATAGCCAGACATTATTTCAAACTAAGGAAACAAAAACTTAGTGAAAGTTGTGATCACTTTGTAAAAGATTTGAGACATACTTGTCTGGGTCAGTGTACTCACAAATTGTGAGTACACTGCTGTGTGTGTCTGAGACGATATGCAATATCCAATTTGTTCTGTGTGTCTTTGTGGGTTAGCAGAAGAGAGCCTCGTGGGTCTACCTTCCACAGTTTCAAGGTGACATCAGCATTGGAGACATTGGTCAGCAGCAGGTGAAGACCCTTGGGAAGACAGTGAGGCTCTGAGTAATGGTACGTGTACGTGCGTGTATGCTTATATGTGCACGTGCATTCTTGAATGCATGCCTGCATGTGTATGTTTTTTGGGGGTGAGCCTTTATTAGTGTTTGTAATTAGGGACTTCTGTAATCATCACTCAAATACAGTTCTTCTAAGTGAGGACTTCTGGTCCTCACAACTTGTTTACTTCAATGGTATAGTGCAGCAGAGGCTTCTCAGGGAACTCCAATTGAGTGGTTTTGTTTGCTTGGTGTTGCTATTGCAGGGGCCTCATTTATAAAACAGACTTATGATCAATTTTGATCTTAAGTATGACTTGCGCAGAAAACCACATATAAGTAGTTATTTATAAAACCTTACTTTGACGTGGAAATGATCTTATCTCCATGCAAAGTCTAGACTTGACGTAAGTGATTTTTCTGGTTATGTAAGGGTATTGTAGTTTGGGACGCATATGCGTCCAAGCCTATGGTGAACTTTGCATTAGTTTTATGAACAATTTGCTAGGAATGATCAATTAAAGGTGTGAGGAATTAATTGCCAGACACAAGGTGTTTTAAATTAAAAACAGGATGCTATGTTCTATAAATAGTGTGTCAAATTAGAAAAAAGTAACCATGGCTGTTCTTGCGTTATTGGAAGACATTGAAAACCGTGCTTTTAGAAGGGAGAGAGTTTTCAGAGACCGGAATGACTTTTTTGCGCATGATGATCCATGGCTTATAAATCGCTATTGTCTCCCAAGGAATGTTCTGTTAGATTTGTGTGTGGATTTAGCCCCTAATCTGGAGAGGAAGACACGCTGTAATCATGCCATACCCATATCTGTCCAAGTACCGTCCACTCTGGGATTCCTCGCTACTGGGACATTCCAGAGGGAAATCAGTGACAGGTCGGGTATATCACAGCCATCATTCAGTCGCATCCTGCCACAAGTGATCGAGGCGATTCTACACGTCTTGTCCAGGAGATACATTAGTTTCCCATTTACAGCCAACAAACAGGCGCGCGTCAAAGCCGAGTTTGTCCGCTCATTTAATTTCCGAGGGGTCATAAGTGCAGTTGACTGCACACATATTGTCTTATGTGCACCATCTGTAAATGAACATGTATATGTTAACAGGAAGAATTTCCATTCATTGAATGTTCAGATCATCTGTGATGCCCATATGCAACTACTCAATTAATGCTCCAAGTGGCCAGGGTCTACGCACGACTCATTCATTCTGCGCCACCGCAGAGTAGGCCTGCGTCTAGAAGCTGGTGAGAGTGGAGACGGGTGGCTTCTCGGTGAGTTCTTTTTTTTTTCAGTGTATAATGAAAAACCATGCAAAATAATGTAACACAATGGTTTTACCCTATTAGGTGACTGGGGCTATCCACTGAAAATGTGGCTTCTCACTCCCTTTGCCAATCCCTGAACAACAGAGGAAATGCGCTACAATTTGGCACACGGCAGAACAAGGTCGGTTGTGGAGCACATCAAGAGCAGGTGGCGTTGCCTTGATGCATCATGTGGAAAACTCCTCTATAAGCCAGAGAAGGTAATTTCATTTTATTAAAATACAAAACTTAAATTTAGTTTTAAAATGGGTCAACTTAAAGCAACATATACCAACGTTTTATATTTAGGTTTGAAATTGCACACCCAAAGGTTCTGGCCAAATAGCTGAAAACAGTTTTTAATTTGGCACTACGGTTACTGAGATGTCCGCTTGAAGCTTGTTCATTTTGTAGCAATGCTAGTGTAAACGAATGGAATCAGCTGATTCCTGATTCCTCCCTCCACCAAGGGAAGCTGCGTTGCAGTCCGTGCGCCCTCCACCCAGGGATAAAGGCTGATGCAGTGAGAAGGAGGCGGAAACTCATACAGAGATTGCTGGTAAGAAGCAGAATGCCAGACAATATACAAAGCATATGTTTTTTTATTCACGTTGTGGAAAACGTTCAACAATTGCATTATGTAAATTAATCAAAACCTTACGTATTCTTGTGAGTTCAGTCACAATCTGCCCAACCAATGTGTTCAACTCGTTCTGGGTTTGCAGGACTGAGGCGGTCAACTCACGACCTGTAGACGTGGACGCAGACGTGGATGGACCTTCGACACCTGTGGCCAAACCTTCCCCCTCGCTCCTGGCACCTGCTGATTTGGGAGCCTCACGCACTTTATCCCTGGGTGGAGGGCGCACTGGCTGCAACGCAGCTTCCCTTGGTAGAGGGGGCACACTCACCCGGCGCACGGGCTACAATGCAGCTTCCCCCGTCTCTATGTGAATAAAGGAATAAAATAAATCAGTGCATGTCTTGTATATTAAGTGACTGACAACCACGCTTCACATTCTCTTAATTACTTACCGTGATCCAGTGATGCAGTCATGGGGGTTTCGCGCGCCAACTTCACCATTTCCGATGTTACTGCTAAACGATGGCCCCCCTCCTGTTGTCATGGTTCCATATTCCGTTTGCGACTCGGCATTGTGGGTTGTGCTAATCAACGCCTTTATGTGCTAATCGGCTACTCAGTATCCCTGTTGAGGAAACTGAGTGCTTATTTAGGGAACTGAGTGTGGTAATCTTCAGAACCGCCTGAGGGCGCTCCGAGATTCCCTGTGATTACTACTGATTGTTTGCACCTGATTGAGAGAGCTTATATACGCTCACGTGAGGCCAGCAGCCATACCTCCATGCACTCTGCTCCTGCTGAATGGCTAAGCAGGTATGGGCTTGGTTAGTACTTGGATGGGAGACCACCAGGGAATAATGAGTTGCTGCTGGAAGTGGTGTTGGTGAGCCAGCAGGGGGCAATCTTTCCTCTGGTCAAATAAACCCCAATGCCCCTGTGCTGTAGGAGATGCCGTCTTTCGGATGAGACGTTAAACCAAGGTCCTGACTCCTGACTCACTGTCGTCATTAAATCCCATGACACTTATTGCTAAGAGTAGGGGATTCCCCGCTGTCCTGGCTAAATCCCAGATCTGGCTCTCGCAAACTTGCCACCAAAACCATCCCCAGATTTAATTGGCTAAATAAATGTTCTCTCCCTCTCCACCTTCGCTAATGTGTGGTGAGCTTTCTGGCGCAAAATGGCTGCCGTGCATCACCCAGGAGGGTGTTACACATTGGTGGTGGGTGAGGTGAGTTCCCCTTCACTGTAAAGCACTTTGAGAATTCGGAAAAGTGCTATATAAATGTAAGAATATTATTATATATGTTCTTCGCTTTAGTGTCTACTTACGTACACAATAGCCGGTACAGAGAAAAGCTCTCTTAGAGACAAGTGTGGTAAGGAAAAAGGTTTAGGTTTTTAGAATATAGCTTTTTTATTTTGATTAGTAGTAAGACTTCGGTCCTATTAATCACTTGGCTGCATTCTTTATTTTCCTTTAAACGCTGTTTTTGCCTTCCTCGTTATGAGGCACCTTTTCTTTGCTTTTCTCCCGACTACACTGTAGTCTTACTAATATTCTACTCACTCCTTACGCCTTAGTTCGTTCTCCCGCTGAGACTATTACTTTGTGTTGGGATATTCTCCCTTGGGAGTTCAGTCTTTTCTTTTCGTTACCCCTTCCTCAAGTCTCTGAGACCTTGTGGTTTCCACTTCGGTGGTAACCCCCCTTTTGAATTCACTGTAGTTGCTTGTAGTCGTTAACACTTCCCCACCCACACACCCATTGCCTTAATGCTGCGGTTATGTATGGTTATTTTTTTTCCCTTGCAGTGTAAGGTCAGACCATTTCTTTCAGATCAGCCACAGTTCTGTCTTGCTGCCCCACCTCGTTCACTGCAGCGGCGACACTCCCAAGCTACCTGTTTGGCTTTGTTTGACAACGCACTATTTAGTCCACCAAATAATATGTGTTGCCTGTCTTCAATCTCCTCTACCATCGCCGTGATCTCGTCTTCCAAAAAAGTTTGTTTTTCTCTTTTGGTCCATGGTGATTCCTCACTAAACCCTCATTTGTGCTAGCATTATATAAGGGGAAATCGCTGATTGCAAGTTCAGGTGCCGTCAATTTTAACTTAATTTGAGATTTATAGATCACAGGTGCATAAGTTACAAATGGGCTTCTTAGAACCTGCGTAAGCAAGGTTTTTTATGCTCAGTATCTTTTATGAATCGAACGTAAGCGCACCATCGGAAATGATCTTAAGACTAAGTTCAAGTATAAATCTAAGAACATTTTTATAAATGAGACCCCAGGACTGTGCTCACAAATGTTGGAAATGACAGAGTACTGAAGGATTTCATGTTTACCTGTGTAACTCAGCATTGAAAATAATCCAATTTTACGTTACTTTAGTTTTTTTCCGACTCCAATTAACATTAACTGTTGAAGGTAGACGCTAGGATATGACATCAGACACATTTCATGACATGTTTTTATCTTTAATCTGTGGCGTCACTCTGATCATTTTTCTTCTATATTATATCTCTGGGTCTGAATTCAACAGTTAGGTAAAGATTTTTCATGTTATACAAATGTGGGACTATAGCCACTTATTATTTGTGATGTGGCTATATATTATCAGACAGGACAACCGAAAAATGTATTTTTGAAAATCAATATGAATATTGTGATTGTAACTTTAAGGTTAAACTGATATTACAATCTCGAAGATTTCAGTTTCGTTCTCTATGGCGGTGCCAATGGCGAGAAGCGGTAATTGCAGGTGCGTTTTTGGACCTCACTTCCCATAGATCCAACCCGATCCAACCATTGTCGCCTGTGTGACGTCAGTCAGCTGGCACCTGGGCCACGCCAACTATAACACTTATTATTTACTGAATAAAAAATGGTTGTTATAAAAGTAATGTTATGTACATACTCATTCATTGTCTAACATTAGGCTAACTTAAACTGTCTTTACACTGCCGAGCCGGGTTAAAATGCTGTAGCAGATCTGGGGTAGAATTAGTGATGGTCAATTTCCACACACGTTCTTTATCCACCTTTTACCCGGTATGAACATCTTTACACTGCAGAGAAGAATTTGCGGGATTTGCTGTGGCTCGTGAATTATGTATCTCGTGCACAGTAAACAGTCTTTCTCGTGAATGACTGTTGTGTAATATTTTTGAAACAACTGCCTTACAAAATGTTACCCCTGGTGTTTCTGGTTTTGCTAGCTAAAATGTTAGAGAATAAAGCTGAGCTGGGTGTTAAATTAGCAATCAGAACAAGAAGAATAAAACAAATACAAAGGAGATTTAATCAAAAAAGGGCATCAAGGCGGAAGGAACATGTGAGGAAGCGTAATAAAATAATAACAATGCTAATCCATACTGCCGTATTCTTTTATTCAGTTTTCTCCGGCTTGACATCTTTACACAGAAATCAGACCCGGCTCTGATCCACGTGTACCCCGGCTTTATTCCTATAATTATGATTACTGATGAACTTGATGTCAATGTAAATAACGATAACGTTAAGGCCAGTTCAGATCAATGATTCGCAACGAGACGAAACGGTTTTAGAATGTTGCAGAGAAAACTGCAGCGGTGTGAACTGGTTAGTAGCAGAGCCGTTGCCTGCCCCTTTAGTTAGCTACATTGCAACGTTGGAACAAGGTAGCATTGCATTCGAGAGACGGTCGGTAGCGTTAGCTAGCGTTTTTTCTAATTGTTAGCTGACATTAGATTGTGTTAATTACATTAGCTAGCTAGCTAACGCAACGTTACCTGATATGAGAGATGGATACTGTGCGCAACGTTGTCTAAACTAATGTTGCCTTTCTTGACATGGTCCGGTAGCCAGCGTTAGCTGTGCAAATAGCTATGTAATTTAGTAACGTTACATTGTCATCAAATGTAATACGAAATCTACATCAACAAATAATATGACCTCTCATGTTACACAAGAACGTTTTAGGGTTCCATAACTTTCTCTGTTATTGTAGCAGACACCGGAAAAAAAAAGTACGCCGCTCACACACAAGTGAGTTGAAGAGCAAGCCTGTTGCGTTAGCTCCGCCTACCCTCTCTGGCAGACCAACCACTGATGGGTGATGGAAAACGTGTCACTAACTATGCGCCACTTGTGATTTTTTCCCGGGAATGTCGCCACAGACACCCAGTTCTTTAATCATAAATAATAATAATAATAATAATAATAATAATCATATAAATTAATATAATAATAGGCTCAATCACCATTGTGCTACCTAATTCAGTGATAGATAGTGACTTAACAGACATTTATTTTAATGAAAATCTTCGAGATTATTACTGTAAATAAACATTGTGGACAATAATTTTCTATATTTGGAATTTTAATGTGACATTGGCTGTTTTTATGACCTTTCACCTTGCATTTCCCAACATTCCATCAATTATAAAAGCAGGCACTGACGGATTTCAGTAATCATTACATTGTTTACATTTATGGGGTTCTGGAACATTTACTGGTTGATTTTACATGCGGATTTATGGTAGTTAGTCAAGTTCTCAGAATTCTGACAGATTTCCAGGTCACTATTTCACAGGACACTTAAGAAATCCTGTCGTGTAATTTTAAAGTCCCAGCTGATCGGTTAATTGTTTAAACAGTGATAAGGTTTAGGTTTCAAATAACGAAGCTGAATACTTCCGACATAATTTACACAACTGTTCGCTCAGATCACTTGGCCTCATTGATAGTGACCAAGCGACATTGATGAGAATTCAGAAAATATATTACTTTTCAAGACTAAATTCCATCTTCTACTTTTGCCATTTATTGAGGGTGTGACAGAAACTTTTGGTCCCGCTGACTATAATTGAACAGTTTCACTTTGAATGTTCAATTGAACAAATAACTTTTAAAATGTATTTTATGGGTTAGTGTTGTTGGCTTGTCATATCTATGTGATATGGTCTCATAGAATTGCGATCATTAACCCACTCGCATGTAAGTTCCAAAATATTTCCAACATCTCCACAGCGTGAGTTTTTTCTGCGTGTGAACCAGCAGTACCAAAACTTCACTGTTATGTCACAGTAAGGGAGTCAGATGAGGGGGTCGTCTGACTGCTACCTGTGCTTTATTTTGTTTGTATCAATAAAAAAATCTGTGACCACTAATGGTTTGTGTGGTAATTTTTAAAAGATTTACAATATTATTTGCATGTTTTCAAATATTTGTTAGAATATACAAATGAATTATTCCAATTCTAGCAAACATTGTAATGGACACCCATGATGTTTGTAAAGTATTTTTTTTTAAGTTGTACTGATCACAAAATGCTATAAATAAAGCTACCCTAATAACATGGGCTCAGACATTTAAAGTCATCTCTGATTCAACCAAAGATGATAGTGAAACTAAGATTACTCGCTTGTTTTGCGCAATCTTTCCGGAAGACTTTATAGGGAATGGATAACTTATTTGGGAGCAAGTGGAACACCTTGATCTTGTTCAACTTTGGTTTTGATCACTGTGTTCTAATCACACCGGTGTGACCGTACGCTTCAGGGACCACTCCAGCTCTGTAACACCGGTGTGACCGCACGTGTCAGAAGGTTAAAGGCTAACAACACACTAGCACTTATTTTTCATGTAAGGTTGATCACCACTGTAGTGAAGTTAAAACAGTCTACAAACTCTGATTTCCATGAGAAATGTATTGTCAAGCTCACGTGCATACACTGCTGTCTACGTTCTAAAGCCCCATTTTGCCATTTTTTATATTATATAGTTATACAGGAATCTATCTAAAGTCCTATTGTGTGTCTGTAGTTAACAGAGTACTTAGCCATGAACAGACTTAAAAAGGTGAATGTCCCAGCTTACTAGCCTTTACATTGGAGTGTTTGCGATAGCACAAGTCCTGCAGAAGGCAGTGACAGTATGTTCAATTATATCACCCCCACTTTATTCTGGAATGCCAAAGGTGGTTAAGACTAGAATGGCCGCAGCGGTCATTTTGACCTTTTTCACATTAAATATTTTGATGTCTCTGCCATCAGGAAAGCCATATGGCTCCCCCTTCATGACTTTTCCTAAACATATGCATTGAACATTCTGATATCATTTGAATATCAATATTGCAGAAGGAAAAAAATATATAAACACTTACTCCTTAAAAAGCCATGAACGGACAAACTTACCGTTGTTTATCTTACCTGTATGCTTGATCATTTTGAATGCTGCGTGTAATGTTATTGCGAAATGACACCGCAAGGCTGCTGTACATACTTGTGTGTTGCCTAGGTAATGGCAATAACATCTTTTTTACAGTAGCTATTCAGTCAGCGTGAGCTTAAGTTTTACTGTACATACAGTCAACAGAGTTAACTAACACATAGGCCTATAATCATAAAAAGTTTTTATCAAATTTTATGATGGCGAAGCGAAAACTAACCGCGAACAAAGTGTTAGCGATGTTACAAGAGATGAGTCTCAGATGCAGCGGAGGCAATGAATTTCGACGACAGTGATGATCTGTCTTGGGTATGTGAGAGTGACAGTGATGAGAGTGACAGTGAGCCAGAACCACAGAGGCCGAGCAAAAAAAGTCATCTTTCTTCTATCGATGCAGTTCTGTGTACAGCTGTTCCAGCTAACATGCCATCTACGTCCAGAGAATCCGCCACCCATATCAAGCCCGTTGTCGCCAGATGTGCCCACATTACCACCCACACCAAGAGCGCGTCCACCAGCGTCACTAGCCCAGACTGGGAGGCAGGAGGTAGGAAAAGACGGCACAGTTTGGAACGCATTGCAGCCTGATGAACACTCCATGGGGAGGCTATCAGCACACAACGTTATGAGAGAAAATGCAGGCCCTACAGCGCAGGCAAAACGCAACATTGACAGCGCGCTTGCTGTGTTTCTCTGTTTATGTGACATAAAAATGTTATAGAACATCAGAGACTGTACTGTAGCTGAGGCACGCTGGGTGAAAAATGACAGTTCATGGGACATGTTGGTTAACAAATTACAGGCATTCATTGCTCTCCTTTACATGCGTGGTGTGTACAGTGGTAAGAGCATATAGCTGGAAAGCTTTTGGTCAAAAAAGTGGGGATTCCATTTTTTGGAGAGACCATGGCACGGAATCGCTTCAAGGAGATAATGCGATTTTTGCCCTTTGATGGGAAAGATACGAGACGGGCCCGCCTGCAAACAGACAAATTTGCCCTTGTGTCCGACATTTGGAACAAGTTTGTGCAGAATAGCATCATCTGCTACAAGCCTGGAGCGAACATTACAGTGGACGAGCAGTTGTTCCCCACGAAAGCTCGTGCCAGTTCACCCAGTACATGGCTAGCAAGCCAGATGAATTTGGCATAAAATTCTGGTTGGCCGTGGATGTGGACAGCAAATACATGCTGAATGGATTCCCATACTTGGGGAAAGATGAAAGTCGACCACCAGGGCAGCGACTGGTTGAGAATGTGGTCATGAGGTTTTTCTTGGAAAAGGGAGGCGAGTCACCATGGACAATTTCTTCACCTCTGTGTCACTGGCAAAGAAACTGGTGAGTAACAACACGAGCATGGTCGGCACAATCAACAAAAACTGACGAGAGTTGCCCCCCTCCGCCCAACATCAAGGAGAGCTGTTCACGACATCAGTGCTGAAACATGAGTGAGTCACACTTACAGTGTACAGGTGCAAGCCATGAAAAAATGTCTGTCTTCTCAGTACTCTGCACCAGACTGTGGCCATCAACAACGACGTAAAGAAGAAACCCGAGACTGTGACAACGCAACGAAGGTTGGAGTTGACGTCTTAGACCAGATGGCCAGGCTGTACTCTGTGAAAGGGTCGATGGCCCGTTGCGGTCTTTTACAACGTGCTGGACCTGGCTGCGATCAATGCCTATATCCTATAAAAGGAATACACAGGCGAGAAAATTCCCCGAAGAGACTTCATCCTGAAGCTTGCAAAAGAACTTCAGGAGAAGTACCTGAAAGCCAAAACCCCTGCAACGACAGAGTCAACACCAAAGGACAAGGGCATCCGGAGTCAGTGTCTGGTCGCCAGATGCAATCAAATAAAAAATGTGAGACATGTCAAAAATGCAAGCGACCTGTCTCTGGAAAATGTACGTGGAGAGTCGAGAAAATTTGTGCTAACTGTCAATAGGACAGGGGTGCAGAGTACATTTCGTAAAGAGATGTCGGCAGTGAGAGGGCTATGCTGGCTTATGCTGACCTCTCAGTGCCGACATCTCTTTACGAATGTTACAAATAGTAGCTGAAAAAGTGTGCCCATTGGATACATTTTACAAACCCCATACCATGTATCGACATGGAACTAGGCTATTTTTCTTTCTGTTCTACGCTGTTACTTTGTATTTGAACATTTGTTTTTTAGTGGACATTTGACAGTTTTTGGAGGTTTTGGGCATTGTTCTTTCAACATAACAACGGTTAGTGTTTTCCCATTTTCTGTTTTCCCATTCTTGGCCACAAAAGAATATATTTCAAATGTGGTGTTCGTTTACAAAAAAATCATTTTTTTTACAGCATGTACTACTAAGATGAAATAAATAAATCAATGTTATTGTGTTATTTGACATAGGCTACAAACACTGGAATCACATTTTTTGTGACCCGCCAATACAATGAAAGTATTATTTTTGCCATTGTCAACAGTTTATGCAATGTGTACACATTTAAATATTACAGTCAAATTCACCGTTTCTGCCTATTTTAGGTATTTCTTTCTTTCATTGTACAAAAAAAAACAAGGATTATAAAGTTTTTTAATTCTCCTGTTTTCTGTTTTACCATTCTGTGTATTTTTGGCCACAACTGAGAATATATATTTCAATGTGGCGTTAAAAAAAAAAACAGATACACACATTGAATGTTTTTATAGCAGATAGATAAATACATTATTATGTTAGCTGACATACAAACATGGTGTGTTCATGTTTCTTATGACCTGCGCCAACACAACTAAAGTATTATTTTCACAATTGTTGACATTATTTGCAATGTTTTACACTATTTACATGTCACGGTGAAATTTACCGTTCCTATTTAAGGTACTATGGAATCTTGGCTGTTCCAGTGTTAATAGTGAGAGGTAGTCTGCAGTCAAATGTTAAAAGAGAAGGGCTGCAGAGACAGATACCAACGTGTGACTTGTGTTTTGTGGTCCTTCATGGTCTTTATCCATGTGAATGCTCAATGATGTTTCCAAGTCAAACTCCTTTCCTGTGGGATAGCAGAATAAGTTAACCAGGGCCCACTTTATTTCCAGGCACTCTTTCAGGAGCAGCTTGCAACTAAGATAGAGCACTGGACATTCCTTCCACTCTTTGCCAATTCCCAAAACTGCAACAATTCCCACAGCTGACGCATCCACCTGGACCAGGAATTGGGCATCAATGTCCAGACTTTGGAGGACAGGCTTGGAACAAACATGGTGCCTCATGGTGGTGAAAGCCTGCTGTCCATTTCACTGAGTTACTGGAGGACTTGGAAGTGAACTCAGTCTGAGGTGCAGCGATGGTAGCGAACTGAGGAAGAAAATGCCTATATCAGCACACCAGTCCCAGGAAGGCATTTACCTGCTTCTTGGTATGTGGACAAGGGCTACTCTGTTCAGGGTTGCTCCTGCTACTTGAATCATCCCCAGTACAACACGCACACGCTGGAGGTGGGTTTCTCAGCTGGTGCTAAAAATGACAACAAATGGTATGACAGCAAACTGGATACACGTTGAAACGTCAGACAGAGATTCGTTTTTTGAAGTCCACCCCGTCCATCTTGAGAACATTCACCTCTGGGCTGCAACATTTACTCTGTGATCTCTGTGATCTCCTTTCTATTTTCAAGGGTTCCATAAGCCTGTCTGGGATCCAGTAGGGTCGCTACCGAATGGGTGCTGGGTCTTTGAGGTGTATGTTGTGCTTCACACTGAAGTACAGGCAGATTTGGATTGGAACCTAGAGCTGGGTAGCTGTGTAACAGCTGCTGAAGGTCACATCATTGATTTGAGGTAAGGTGATTCAGCTCAAGTCCTGGTAGTTGTTTCCTCTTTTGCAAGTCACTCCCTTCTACCTCACTTTCCTGCTCAACTCAGCAGACCAGCGGAACTGACTTGGGCATTTCCTCCCACTCTTTCCGAAGTTTAATATGTACACTTAGCCTTCTCAGGATGGTGCACCTCAGGTCACCAGTCCATTCTTCTGGATCAACTCAAATGGCCGTTGCTCTCTGAGTAGGAGCATACAGGAGACTCCAGAGACAAGAGGTGGGCCCTTTTATCTGTTTCTACTGCCAACAACTGGAGTAGAAAGCGTCTTTATGTCCACTCCACTAACGGGGCTGCCTAGCGCTGTGGTTAGTGTGGCCACCTCTCACCCTGGAAACCAAAGTTTGAGCCTTGCTATATCATTGATCATCATGATAATGCATGAACAATCTCTGTTTTTGCACACATTTGCAGAATCTTTACTCCTCTGCCTACAGTCCTGTGTTCAGGACATTTCTGGGTGTGACACTCTTTTCTGTGCTGGGAGGGTTGCGTGTGGCTACACAGCCTGTGGGGTGGCATCAGGTTTCAGCTGAGAATTTGTAGCGATTTGTAGCTAGCTAGCTTCTGCAGTGGCAGAAGTGAAAAAGCACAAGTACAGCAATGCAAAATGAATAGCCAAAAAGGCTCATTCAAAAACAAGTCAACCTTGAAATTGCTTTTCCTCAAGGGCAACAGCTACTGAAGAACAGTGATAGAAAATGGATGTAAAATATAAAAATAGAGACAAGTGAGTGGGATTTACGATAGAGGAAGTGACATCTTTGATTGTAAAGACAGGACCACAGCACAGGCTAAAAATCCTGCATAGTAAGCTGTTAAGGTTATCTGTTAATTTCTTAAACCCCCAAAATCATTGCTTTCATTGGCCGCTGATTCAAGGTACACTGCTGTAACACCTACACACCATTGTAAAGTGTAGACTCTTCACACATTTATGCAAAAAACCCATCTTGATCAGTAAAATCACTAGAGATAACAAAGGAGGGCTGAAATTGATACCCCTGGAAGATGATTATAGTATTGAAGAAAAACATGTTTTCAACGCACAAAAATGCCAAGTTACTCATACATACAAAGCATGTATGAAAACTGCCTCTGTCTCTATCTACTGAACACAGATAAAATTTCATCATCGCTATGTAAGTATTATTGCTCAAAATATTTCTGTTATATATGTTATTTTTGAAATAGAGTGTCTTTAAATAGGTTAGTGGTATTTTATAAGGAGGATATTTCACACTGTAATGTAAGCGTTCATTAGTAGCTTAGTAGTTTTTGTGTTTCATGCACCAGACATGACGTGAAAGTTGGGTTACATTACATACTGTAGAGTACAGAAATACAAATGAGTGTTAATTGTTACACATTTAGGTACTGTGCTGCATTGTGACAATTTTTGTAGTTTTTGCATTACTTTTTAGTCTCAACCTTAAACCTTCATAAGGGGCTCCTTTATATGCTTTAAAATGGACAGAAAGCATTTTATTCATTTTTGGAGAGATTTTAGATATGTGTCTGGACCCCTAGATATTTTAGACCACTGTACTGACGGAAATCTTGTAATTCCCATTTGAAAATGATGCAACAATGAGTTTGTTGAGTAAGAACTGTTGATTTGTAGTGAAATACGTGATTATGTTGTCATTTACAGCAATGTCCATAATTTTGACATTTTGGATTTGGAGACACTGGGCACACTGCTTACATTTTGCTTCATAGATCTTTAGTAGTTCTACATATCCACCCTTAGATTTTATGAACTTGTGGTGAAGGAGTTTTTGATCCAGGACATTTATAGTTTCATCTGTTGTATATGGACCATTCTACCGAATTGGTTCAAAGTCAGAGTTGGAAACATTTTGAAATTTGTATGTTTTCTTCCCATAACTTTGTCCGTATATATATTGTACCATATCTAAGGTACACATATCTAGTAAAAGTGCAGTCAATTTTTATATTGTATTTTCAGACTGTTTTAGAATGTTTTTCCTCTCCCAAAATTTGTCACTACCGAAACATAGTAATACACCATAATAAAAAGTATTATATTAACCTGTTAAGATTGTGTTTTCATCCCCCCTCTAAAGATTATTTTTACAAATTTTTCTAGAAGGTTTTCATGACCAAATCAATTAAAATAGCAATTTTAACAAATTTCAAAGTTCAATTTATAAAATTAATCAAAACCTAAATGCAGTCTTTCTTTGTAAAATGCATAATGCTGATCATATTGATTTCAGAGTTAATGATTGATGAAATTGAACATACATTTAACCAATCATTATCATAAAATTTTAGTTGATAATTCAATATACTTTATTTTTGACAAAACACCCAGTGTTTCGGTAATGACTGTACTGTTTCAGTAGTGACCACAGTAGTTTGTTTGCAAGGTTGTATCATATTCCCTCAACCTTATTGCTTAATCTTAACTCATAACATACCTTATGTTGGGAATATTACAAACACAAATGTTTTATGATCAATAAAATGCAGTAATTTATTATTGAAGACATAACAATTATTCCCATCATCCATAACCATTTATTTGGAAGGACAAACATTACTTATCAATTGTCATTGAAGTTTCCATGCAGATGAGGAAGAGTGTCTTGAAAATAATAACCCAAGTGGTTTCAGTTTAAAAAAAAAGAAAATCTCAACAATAACATTGATATTAAGCCATTGCTGTCAGGCTTCTGAACACTTTAAATAATGTATCCTCGAAAGGTCTGTAACAAATAGATTCAACATCTTAAAGAAAAATATGCAGTTGAATCTGAATGAATGAACTGATCATGAACTTGAGACTTAATCAAATTTCACCTCTAGTGATTGAGTGTGAACATCTCTTGCACACACACACACACACACACACACACACACAGGGAGTGAGAGAGACATTTGTTGTATGTTTAGGAGGGTTCAGTGTCCCCTATGAGCTTTTGTCCAAATCTTTAAAAGCACAGCCTGAACCTTTTGATCTCTCTGAGCACCCTGAGCAGAAGAGCTTCAGAAAGAGAAAAACAAACGACAGACACCTTCACAAATCTATTCACCAATTTAGTTTTTCACATACTGCGGTGAGCACTCTTGGGCTGATCTGGACATGCCTCTGCGTGACCTTTTCTGGTGGAGGGATTAAGGTGATGACCTTGTCCACTGTGTACCAGATCTTGTCCTCCATTAGCGGCCAAAAAAGCAGTTTCGCCGCCCAATGTTGTGCATGACTTAGACCGCCAGGGCACCTGCAGCCAGATGAGGGGTAAAATAAAAGGACATGGGGCAAGACATGGCAGGTATTGCTTGTATTGCAATCTTACATAAAAGACTATGAAATAAAGTTTGATTCAAAGGGAATGGGAATATGGCCAAGTGATAATAAATGGAATGTTTGTATTAGAAATAGCATGCAATGTAACTGAATATTGAAATATGTGAGAAAAAAAGAAAAGATGTACAAATCACCTTCTTCGATGTCTTCAATGATTCCAGGATATGGCTCATCGTCATGTGACAACACACCACTTTCCAACAAGGTCTTCAGTGATGTCATCAACTGGACAGAGAGAGAGAGTCCCTTCACACCCAGAGCTTGAGGTGGAATGGCTTCCATCTTCTGGGGCTGTTGGTTCAGGTGTTCTTACATCTCTTCCAGGCTGTGCTTGTGGTGCAATGTTGGTGGATGATGGGTGGAAATAGGGACAGATGGCCTCTCTGTTGCAGAAGCAGCTGAGCACTCTATAATAGATTATGCCAGGTGTAGTGCAGATCACTTGATGAATGCTCAATGTACCAATGTGGTCAGCTCTTTTGGAAGGAGTGCACTTACTCTGTATATCTGTTCGTCCTCCACGTAGAGGAGCTTGACTTTGGTGAGAGGAAGGAGTGTGTCATAGAGGGCTTTTGCTGTGGGTATGTCAGTACCCCAGGCTACCTGTGAATCAGCAGTTCTCTTTATGGTGGCTCCAATGCCATCGGCAGGCCCTTTGCCGTGTCCAGCTTCCAGGAAACTCCAGTTTACAGCGGTAAATCCCATCTGGAAAGGAATGGTGCTCAAGAAATAAAAGTTCTTCTTTCCTCTATATTGCATTGTCGGCCCATCGCTGATGAAGAAGAGTTTTTGGATCCTCGGATGGTTCTCTTCAGGAACTGAAGAACTGGTTCAAACTGAGGCCAAACGGCAGGAGGATCATGCTTCATGGAAGGCGACAAGGCACAGAATGTCAGTGTACCATCTGTGGTGTACACAACAGCATTGTGCAGTGTTGTCTGCCTGTGGGATGCTCCAGTGGACTTTCTGCACCTCCTTTGCATATTTGCACTGCCAGTTTTCTGCATAGTCAATGTGAAGAATAGCTTCGTCTTCTTTCAGAGATCTGTGCAAGGATTGTAGCTGTGTGTACTGATGATGGATGTTGAAGAGGTGCTTGCACACTTTGGCTTTCATTTCTCTCTCAAAATCTTCCAAAAGGTGCTCTGGGCTGCCCTCACATCTCTGTTTAACAGTTTTTGTCACAGTGATCTTCTCTCTTTCTCCGTCCTTTTCTTTTTCATAATCTTCTTTTTTCGTGAGCCACTGGTACCACCATGTGGCTCCTGTTCCTGATGTACTTGTGATGTGTGTGAGTGACTTGCTCTTACATGAGAGACATTCCCTGTACATGCATGCTTTATCCTGTGTGTCACAGCACAACTCTTCTGCGGCTTTGCTCAAGCTCTGTGAGTTAATAATGCCAAGGTGCTTGAGCCTGTCTGCTTTCATTTTGGCATTGTCATGCACTTTGCAGACACATGTCTCCCTGTTATTGATGTAAGGGGCAACAAACCAAAAAAGGATTTGTCCTACAGAAATAGGACAGCTTCAGATGAGGCATCTCCAGCATCAATTTCTGATGCAAATTCAGCATTGTGTCAGAGAGGAACCTCTTTTGTTTCTTCTTTTTGAATCTTGTGATTGTTTCATTCTTCCCCACTGATGCCCGACTATTGTCATCTCGACTTAAGAAAGTTTTGACTATGTCCATGGTCTTTTGATTACCAGTTCTCTGATAGGTGAACCACGGACGTGGGTTGTCTGCAGTCTGCAGTTGTTGAACACTTCGTTACATTACATTACATTACATTCATTTGGCAGACGCTTTTATCCAAAGCGACGTACAAAAGTGCATTTTCATGATCGTAGACAACTGCTGAACACAGGTACAATTACTTATTTTGTACAGCTATTTCTAGCCGAGAACAATGAACACTATCCTGGTCTAACATCTGCAAAGCCAACTAGGCAGAAGAATAAGCTACAGTATTAGGACAAATACAATTTACCAAGAAGTGCAGGGATGGGGCAACATGTAACAAGTGACAGGAAAAAAGGGTTTTTTTTTTTTTTTTTATATTTATACAGCGTGGTGGTTAGTCTAGGTATAATTTGAATAGATGAGTCTTCAGGCCACGGCGGAAGATGGATAGTGAGGGGGAGGTTCGGAGAGGGACGGGGAGTTCGTTCCACCACTGGGGAGCTAGGGTGGAGAAGCTCTGTGATCCCTTTGGGCGGGTGGGAGGGGTTACAAGACGCCCTGCTGCTGCAGAGCGGAGTGGTCGAGCAGGCACATAGAATTGAGTCATGTCCTGCAAGTAGATGGGGGCTGTCCTGTTGGCGGCAGTGTAGGCAAGGGTCAGGGCTTTGAATCGGATCCTGGCAGCGACCGGTAGCCAGTGAAGTGATCACAGCAGAGGAGTGACGTGGGAGAATTTGGGGAGGTTGTAGATGAGTCGGGCAGCGGCATTCTGAATCATCTGTAGTGGCTGTATGGCACAAGCTGGCAGGTTTGCAAGGAGAGAGTTGCAGTAATCAAGGCGAGCGGTCACCGTAGCCTGGACGAGCAGCTGGGTGGAGTGCGTCGTCAGGTATGGTCGAATCCTCCTGATGTTGTATAGGAGGAATCTGCAGGACCGTGATGTTGCCTTGATGTGCTCCTTGAGGTCCAGTTGGTCATCCAGGACCACCCCCAAGCTCTTGGCAGAGTGAGAGGCAGTCACTGTGGTGCCATCAACCGTGATTGAGAGTTCACGAAGCAAGGAGGTCTTGTACGGGAAGAAGAGCAGCTCAGTTTTGTTGAGGTTGAGCTTCAGATGGTGGCTGGCCATCCAGGTGGAGATGTCAGCCAGGCAGGAAGAGATCTTATCATTGACCTGTGTGGCCGAGGGGGAAAGAAAAGAAGAGTTGTGTGTCATCTGCATAACAATGATAGGAAAAGCCATGTGAATTAATGACTGAACCAAGAGATCTGGTGTATAAGGAGAACAGCAGAGGACCCAGTACAGATCCCTGCGGCACTCCCGTAACAAGTGGATGAGAAGCAGAGGCAGACCCCTTCCAGGTGACCTGGTAGGTCCTATCTGCAAGATAGGAAGCGAACCAAGACAGGGCAGTCCCGGCAATTCCCATCCCAGCCAAGGTGGAGAGGAGTATTTTATGGTTGACCGTGTCAAAAGCTGCAGACAGGTCAAGAAGGATCAGGACAGAGGAAAGGCGTGAGGCTCTTGCAGTGGCAAGTGCCTCCGTCACAGCTAGGAGTGCAGTCTCTGTTGAGTGCCCGGATCGGAAGCCAGACTGGTGAGGGTCTAGCAGGTTGTTCTGATGGAGAAAAGAGGTTAATTGTTTAAGAACTGCTCGTTCAAGGGTTTTGGACAGAAAGGGTAGAAGGGATACGGGTCGGAGGGATCTAAGGTGGGTTTTTTGAGTAGTGGGGTAACACGAGCCATCTTAAAAGCAGAGGGAACATGACCAGAGGAGAGAGAGGAATTAACAATGGAAGACAGATAGGGAAGGAGCTCGCTGGAGATGGACTGGAGAACTTTACATGGGATGGGGTCAAGTGGAGAGGTGGTTGCGCGATGAGAGGTGATGAGTTGTAAAGATACCTACTGTTTTGCTGACCATAGAAACAAGTTAGTATTTTCTGAGCAACCTGGTTGAGAGAGCTCTTCTGAATGCATGTTTCTCTTCATAGCTGACAGACTTGTATTTTTTCTGCATATGGTGCATAAATGTATTGTGAAAAAGAAGGGTCTTTTTGATATGAGCAGGAACTCTGTGCTTACATACTTCCATCTGAGTTTTCGCTCTTGGGGAACAATTTGACTGGTCTGATGTCAACCTCAACCTTAACCTCTACCACCTTTTTCTATATTTTGCTTCCCTCCGCTTCATTTCTTTGACCTTCTGCTCAAGCTTCTTTTCTGTAGTTAGGCATTTTTGCACTTCTCATCCTTTTCTGTCCTACAGGCCAACGCTGTGGTGTCTGATCAGCCTCACTAGAAGTGCTAGGTGGTGTGGAAGCCCTGCAAAATGTCTCCAACTCTCTCTGTCTTTTCACCAACACCCTGTGTTTTTGCTGTATTTTCCTCCATGATTTTCTAACCTTCCTTTGCTCCTTGTCAGATAAATCGCTGATACATTTAAACTTTCCTTCTTCCCTTCGTTTCTTATTTCTTTCTCTTTCCTTCCTTACATATTCTTGGTGCTTCACTGGGTCATCCCTCACTCTTTGTCTGTATTCTCTCAGCCTCTCTGCTCCACTTTTTCTATTTTGTTTTGGCATGTTGGTGTCTTATGTTTCTTACTCCCTGCTTAACTCTACAATTTCAAATAGAAATCAGCATTATCTACATGTTTTAAGAAATTACTTTAATAATAATTAGAAAAACACTGCCTTAAGTATGTTTATTTCCTTAAAATAGATGATTGAACATTCAGTTTTGTCACTACCAAAATTATCATGTCACTACCGAAACTTTACCATATGTTTTGGTAGTGACTGTTTCGGTAGTGACAATTTGAACTAATTTTGAGCATAACTCAAAAATGCTAGCAAGCACATGGCTAGCAAACACAGCTTTGAACAGTTGTACACACATAAAAACATAATATTTGCATTAAAACCCAAAAAAGTTTACTTAATTGCAGAGAATATGTGTTCGGTAGTGACAATTCGTAAAGTTACACACTGATTTTTGGACTTTGGAACACATTTACTTCAAATTGATGGGATTTAACTACTCACCATGCGGCCATGAGGGACAGGGATGCAGTGTCACTTCCTGGTCAAAAATGCAGGGGTGTGGCTAAAAACCAGGCTCAGCCTATGGACTAAAACTCTTTGTGTTTCGGTAGTGACATGAAAACATGGGAAAACATTTTTTGAATAAAGTTTTTTAATTTAAAAAGTAACCGCACAATAAATCTAAATCTTTCAACTTCTGTTTGAAAGAAATCAAAAAGAACTTTTAAAGAACACCATTGAAAAAATAAAAAAATTAAGCATTATTTACATAAATTTAAATTTAGGGGTTAGGGTTTGGGACAGCCACTTCCCAATAGAAAGTACCCTATAAATGATGATTTTGTATATATTTAGCTAATTACTAACATAATCTTAGTAAATATCTAAGGTCTGAATACTAAATTGTTTTGTTAAATAGTTCTTTTTTTTTTTATTGTGGAACTGCAGTTTGAACTAATTCGGTAGAATGGTCCATATATGGGATCTCTCAGTATTTGACAGCAAACTAATAAAGAGCTAATTTTAAAATTGCATTTGTGGCGCTTTATTTCTTCCGAAATCATGAATATACACAAATATATTGTAAATGGTACAAATGTCCTGCTTCATCTAAGCCATTTCTGAAGTCTCAGTGATGCTCACATCTGGAGTTATAAAGCTATTGTTGTAGTCTGTATTTCCCGGTCACTTGTCTCCCCAGTACTGTCTCTGTCTGTGTTCCCTGAGCTGCTTCACTCCCCTGTACTTGTGTGATTTCACTATTCGGGTGGTTCCGGGTTTTCGTGGTTTCCCCCCTTCTTTCCAGTCTCGCTTTACTTTCTTCCTGCTGATTTCTAGTTTTACTAATTTCTACTAATCCCTACTAACTTATAGATTGTAAAGTACTAACCTCGCTAATATACTAACATGTGAATATTACTAATGGACTAACACACACTAGTTTTGGGTTTTTGATAGTTTAGATCACTATACTAATACATTAACCAGTCTCCCCTTTTCCATGCTGCGCTGTAGCTCCGCCCCTTTTCTTTCTAGCCTGCTCTAACGCTGAGTTCTGCAATTGCCTGCACCTGTCTCTTGCTCTAACTGCACCTCTCTCTCTCTGCACGTGTTTTACCTGCTAAACCCAGGCCGTCTGTTATCATTGTTGTCTATGTGATTCCAGTCCGCGTTTTGTCAGTCCCCTGTCATTTAATTAGTTATCCTAATGTTCTTCACCTGGATGTTGTTTGTTACTCCGCCCTCACTCACGTAACCCCTCCTTGATTGTTACCTTCCCCAGTGTATAAATGTCAGTCTTTTCCACCATGTCCCTGTCAGAACGTTGATCAAATTCATTGTGCCGATTATTTGTAAGCCTTTGTTTATTGAGATTCTTGCGACACCCCTTTGCCCGACTTCGAGTTTGCCTGCCCCTTTTGGTTTTGTTTGATCTGGTTCGACCTTCGCTTTTCTTTGACTTCTCTTTTGCCTGCCCCTTTGTACCTTCGCTATTTCTGATCTCCTGGTTTTGACTTTTTGCCTGTCTTTTACTTTTCTTTTGGAAACTCGATTCTGTACCGCACTCTCTCTGATCACCTGGCTTCGAACTTCGCACTGATTAAAGACAACGTTTTTTGGATTTCCCTGGTCTGCGTGTGGGTCCTTACACAGAACATCACAGTACGTTCTGACCAGGATGGACCCAGCGGACCCTGCCCAGGTACAATTTGTACTTGGGCAGCAGGGAGCCATGTTGGGACGCCACCAGTCCCACTTGGAGTCGGTCTCTCACCAGCTGCAGACCCTAACCTCCTGCGTGGCGGAGCTGATATCTGCACTCCGGGCTTCCTCGCCTGGCTTCGCTCCCCAGCAACCTGCGGCTCCCGCTACGCCTGACATCCCACCTGTACGTGCTCGTGAGCCGACCTTCCTCCTCCGGAGAAGTACGACGGAGAACCTGGTGGCTGCCGCCCATTCCTTACCCAGTGCCGGCTGATCTTCCAGCTACAGCCAGCTACCTTCCCCACTGAGCAGGCCCGAGTTGCCTACATCATCACGCAGCTCACCGGGCGAGCTAGGAAGTGGGAACGGCTGCCTGGGAGGAGGGGCTTCCCTGCGTGCAGACCTCCACGCTGCTCGCAGAAGAGATGAAACGGGTCTTCGACCGCTCCAAGCACGGCCATGATGCGGCGCAAGAACTCCTGCGCATGCGCCAAGGGGAATGACGGTGTCGGACTTCGCCATCGACTTTCGTACTCTGGCTACCGCCAGTGGCTGGGAGGAGAGATCTCAGTACGACACCTTCCTCAATGGCCTGTCTGAGAGCGTGAAGGACGAGCTGCTGACCCGGACCTGCCCGAGGACCTAAACGATCTCATTGCCCTGGCTATCCGCGTGGATTCACGCATCCGAGAGCGCCAACGGGCTCGCAGTCAAGGGTCTACAACCGAGCAGTCACTGAGAGGTCCAGAACCACTGCTGCACCTTCTACCAATCTCAAACCTCCTCCAGTCATGATGTCGGACCCGGAGCCGATGCAAGTCAACCGTGCTCGCCTGACCAAGGAGGAGAGGGATAGAAGAATGCACACCAGGTCATGCCTCTACTGTGGGAAACCAGGCCACTATGTCGCAGCCTGCCCGCTAAAAGACAACGCCCGCTAGTGTGTCGAGAAGCACTAGTGGGTATGGTTCCAACCGAATCCTCCTCCAAACACCGGACTTGCCTGCCTGTCAACATTGAGTGGGATGGACGAACCAAGGGGACCACCGCCCTCATCGACTCCGGGGCCGAGGAGAACTTCCTGGACGCTGGGGCCGCCGAGAGATGGGGATCCCCTTGGAGAAGATGTCATGCCCCTAGTGGCCAACTCGCTCAATGGTCAAAGGTTGGCGAATATTACTCACACCAGCGTTCCTCTCAAGGTTCGGCTCTCCGGCAACCATCAAGAGGAGCTTCGGCTCCACATCATTGAATCTCCCCACTCACCCATCATTCTCGGGCATCCCTGGCTTGAGAAGCACAACCCCACCTTGGAGTGGAACTCGCACAAGATTTTGGGCTGGAGCCCATTCTGTTTAGCATCTTGTCTGCGAGAGGCCCATTCTTCTGTTCCTGAGTCACCTCCTCCCGAGAAGCCGACGGACCTGTCGGCGGTTCCTCCCGAGTACCTGGACCTTGAAGAGGTCTTCAGCAAGTCCCGAGCCACCTCTCTGCCTCCTCACCGCCCTTACGACTGCACCATTGACCTGAAGCCCGGCACCACTCCCACCAGAGGTCGATTGTTCTCTCTGTCTCGGCCGGAGACGGAAGCTATGAATAAATACCTCCAGGAGTCCTTGACTGCCGGCATCATCCGTCCTTCATCCTCACCAGCAGGGGCCGGATTCTTCTTTGTGGGGAAGAAGGATGGCTCACTCCGGCCTTGCGTCGACTACCGAGCCCTCAATGACATTACGATCAAGAACCGTTACCCACTCCCCCTCATGGCTTCCGCCTTTGAACTCCTGCAAGGAGCCACCATATTCACCAAGCTGGACCTGCGCAACGCCTATCACCTGGTGCGCATTCGAGAGGGCGATGAATGGAAGACAGCCTTCAACACTCCTACCGGACACTGGGAGTATTTGGTGATGCCCTTCGGGCTCACAAACGCACCAGCTATTTTCCAGACACTGGTGAATGATGTTCTGAGGACTGGATAAATAAGTTTGTTTTTGTATACCTGGATGACATCCTGATCTTTTCCAAAACTAAGGAGGAACATATCATCCAGGTCCGCAAGGTGCTCCAGAGACTGTTGGAGAACCGCTTATTTGTCAAGGCGGAGAAATGTGAGTTTAGTTGCAACACCACTTCTTTCCTGGGATACATCATCTCCGCCGGCAGCATTCAGATGGACCCCCAGAAGATCCGGGCGGTTGTGGAATGGCCTCAGCCAGACTGTCGTCGGGAACTGCAACGTTCCTGGGCTTCGCCAACTTTACCGCCGTTTCATCCGTAATTACAGTTCTCTGGCAGCCCCACTCACCGCCCTCACATCCATTAAGACCCGATTCCAGTGGAACGCCCAGGCTGAAACAGCCTTCCGAGCCCTCAAAACCACTTCACCTCTGCACCCATCCTTGTTCATCCTGACTCTGCGGCTCAGTTCATCGTAGAGGTTGATGCCTCCAACATTGGGGTGGGAGCCGTCTCTCTCAGCGTTCCTCCAGGGACAATAAGATCCATCCCTGTGCCTACTTTCTCTCACCGCCTGACACCACAGAACAGAACTATGACATTGGGAACCGTGAGCTGTTGGCGGTGAGGATGGCTTTGGGAGAATGGCGCCATTGGCTTGAGGGCTCTCAAACACCTTTCCTGGTGTGGACTGATCATAAGAACCTGGAGTACCTTCACACAGCCAAACGCCTCAACTCTCGCCAGGCCCGATGGGCACTATTCTTCTCCAGATTTGACTTTACCCTTGTTTACCGCCCGGGTCAAAGAATACCAAGCCTGACGCCCTCTCCCGCCGGTTTGAACCACCCACCAAAGATCCTTCACCTGACACCATCCTCCCCGGAGCTGTTTCATCAATGCCATTCACTTGGACATCGAGGAGATGGTTCGTAAGGCCCAGGAGGATGAGGCTGGTCCAAGTAATTGCCCAGCGGATCGTCTCTACGTTCCTGCCCAAGTCCGCTCTCAAGTTCTCCTTTGGGGCCACGCTTCGCAACTCTCATGCCACCCGGGGCCACCAGAACCAGGACATTTATTCAGAGACGTTTTTGGTGGCCCTCCATGAAACAAGAGATCTTGGACTTTGTGGCTGCCTGCTTGGTCTGTGCCCAGAACAAACCCTCTCACCACCCACCCTCAGGTCTGTTACAGCCCCTCCCCATCCCACACCGCCCCTGGTCTCACATAGCATTAGATTTCATCACAGGCTTACCCCCATCCAACACTTTCACCACTATCCTCACCATAGTTGATAGGTTCTCTAAAGCTGTTCACTTCGTTCCCCTCACCAAGCTTCCCCCTGCCAAAGAAACTGCCAACTTACTCATTCATCACGTTATTAGATTACACGGCATCCCCACTAATATAGTTTCCGATAGAGGCCCCCAGTTCACTGCACGTTTCTGGAAAGCTTTCTGCTCACTGTTGGGTTCCTCCATTAGCCTATCCTCAGGATTTCACCCCAGACCAATGGCCAGACCGAGCGGGCCAATCAAGTGATCGAAACTGTCCTTAGATGCCTCTGCTCCAAGAACCCCACCTCATGGTCTTATCAACTACCCTGGGCAGAGTATGCCATTAACTCACACACCTCCGCTTCCAAACTTTCTCCGTTCGAGTGCTGCCTAGGTACCAGCCGCCTCTATTCCTAGTCAGGAGGAGGAGGTGGGGTCCCCCCAGCTGAAGCCTTCATCCGGCGCTGCAGGAGAACATGGAAGACCGCTCGCCTCAACTTGCTTCGCGCCAGCGCCAGGATGAAGGTGACGGCCGATCGCCGCCGCTCTAAAGCCCCTCCTACAGAGTTGGACAGCGTGTTTGGCTCACCACCAGAGACATTCCCTACATGTTGAGTCCCAGAAGTTAGCTCCTCGTTTTATTGGCCCCTTCCCTATTGTTAAAATCCTCAGCCCCACTGCTGTTATATTAAAGTTACCCTCCACCATGCGCAGAATTCACCCCACTTTTCATGTTTCCGCTTAAAACCCGTTGTTACCCATCCCTCTGCCCTGCCCCTGAGCCCCCTCCCCCGACTCATTGATGGTGGTGATGCCTACACCGTGAACAAACTGTTGGATGTTCGTCGTCGGGTCACGGCCTTCAGTACCTGGTGGACTGGGAAGGCTACGGCCCCGAGGAAAGAAGCTGGATCCCCTCTCGCTTCATTTTGGATAAGCAGATGGTTAAGGACTTTCATGTCAAACACCCTGTACCACCGTGAAACGCCAAGAGGCGTTTCCTAGGGGGTACTGTTGTAGTCTGTATTTTCCGGTCACTTGTCTCCCCAGTACTGTCTCTGTCTGTGTTCCCTGAGCTGCTTCACTCCCTGTACTTGTGTGATTTCACTATTCGGGTGGTTCCGGTTTCGTGGTTTCCCCCTTCTTTCCAGTCTCGCTTTACTTTCTTCCTGCTGATTTCTAGTTTTACTAATTTCTACTAATCCCTACTAACTTATAGATTGTAAAGTACTAACCTCGCTAATATACTAACATGTGAATATTACTAATGGACTAAACACACTAGTTTTGGGTTTTTGATAGTTTAGATCACTATACTAATACATTAACCAGTCTCCCTTTTCCATGCTGCGCTGTAGCTCCGCCCCTTTCTTTCTAGCCTGCTCTAACGCTGAGTTCTGCAATTGCCTGCACCTGTCTCTTGCTCTAACTGCACCTCTCTCTCTCTGCACGTGTTTTACCTGCTAAACCCAGGCCGTCTGTTATCATTGTTGTCTATGTGATTCCAGTCCGCGTTTTGTCAGTCCCCTGTCATTTAATTAGTTATCCTAATGTTCTTCACCTGGATGTTGTTTGTTACTCCGCCCTCACTCACGTAACCCCTCCTTGATTGTTACCTTCCCCAGTGTATAAATGTCAGTCTTTTCCACCATGTCCCTGTCAGAACGTTGATCAAATTCATTGTGCCGATTATTTGTAAGCCTTTGTTTATTGAGATTCTTGCGACACCCCTTTGCCCGACTTCGAGTTTGCCTGCCCCTTTTGGTTTTGTTTGATCTGGTTCGACCTTCGCTTTTCTTTGACTTCTCTTTTGCCTGCCCCTTTGTACCTTCGCTATTTCTGATCTCCTGGTTTTTGACTTTTTGCCTGTCTTTTTACTTTTCTTTTGGAAACTCGATTCTGTACCGCACTCTCTCTGATCACCTGGCTTCGAACTTCGCACTGATTAAAGACAACGTTTTTTGGATTTCCCTGGTCTGCGTGTGGGTCCTTACACAGAACATCACAGCTATAAATAGGGTATCCTCTAAATGCGCAAGGATTGGCCAGATTTGGCATGTTTACAGGTGTTTAGCAGATGCTCTTACCCAGAACTAATTACACTGTATCCAGTTATACAGATGGATATATACTGGAGCAATGCAGGTTAAGTACCTTGCTCAAGGATATTTTAGATTTTTTGCTTTGAGAATTGCATTTGTGGTACTTTATTTCTTCCAAAATTATGAACATAAACTAGTCTAAGTTAGTATTGTAAATGGTACAAATGTCCTGCTTCATTAAAGGCATTTTTAAAGTCTCTGTGATGCTCACACTGTGATAGAGTTATAAATCTTAAAATAAGGTACCCCCTAAATGGGCAAAGATTGGGAAGATAAGGCATTTGCGCAAAGTGGGTAACTTGCTTTTACACTGCTTAAAATGGGGGAACTCAACACAAAACAGCTGCTTCTGTAAAATGGTAAAACATGTACGCATGTAAATACCTTGAAATAAAAGATGATCGTCTACTTTTCTCTCATATTCATATTTTTATCTCCAATCCAAGTGTCTTAAGTATATAACACAAATAACAAATTTCACTGTACTATTCACATAATTTTGGAGGGCACTGTATAGCAAATAATGGGTTCATTACTTCATCTGCACAGTAAACTTTCCAGTGGTAATTCAACTATATCAGAGTACATATGAGACCAATTGGGACCATATGTATTGTGTAAGAGTTGATTTAACACTGAACATTTTATTGTGCAGGAAAACTGGGAGGGAGGCACAGAGGTTTGCTCTTGAGCAGTCAGCCTCAACTAGAGCATGTGTCACAGAGCATCCTGTTCACAAACTTTGAGCAAGGCTACAGACAGGAAACATATCTCTCCCTGAATAGGTGGTAAGTGGTATTTTTCATTCTAGGATGGCCCTTATGGTATTTGAGAAATGACCATACAATCGATAGAAAAGAAAACAGTAATCCAGCACTTCCCCCACAGCACCTTCAAACCACCATTTGTAACTGCAGTAGCAAAGATCAATGCGGGAGACTACATGTATTTGCCAAATGCTCAAAAATGGGTTTTATTTTGTTATGCAGTTAACAAAACAAAATACAGCACAGTTTTGCACTGAATATCAACTCACAGAATAACAAGATGGCTATATGCAAATGTTGCACAGGAACTAATGAATCTCCTTGAACCATTCAAATGTTCCTGCTATATGGCCAACCAGAACATGTAAAACATTAAGAATAACAGAAGCAGAACATGGACAAGCTATGTTAGGAAATGCAGTGTACTAGACATTGCAAAACGGTAACAACAGCCAGATTAGTTTGATGGGAAGCAAATAAATAAATAAATAAAAATGTAGTAGATCACCTATTTTGATTCTGTATTGTTTTGTCAGTTAACAAAAAAGTTCAGCCAGCATAGTAAGTAAACTTAGCTTTATGAAGCCAATTATGTGATTTCAAAATGGATTCAGTGTTTTGCAGTCAGTGATTTCTCTGGGCTGATGAAACAAGTTTTTAGACAGCATATCAGTGTGTGTATTTTCCGTCATCAGCAGCAGAATATGATGCAATGGAAGAAATTGTGTGGGAGGGGAATAATGAACTGATTCGAGTGTTGCTGTTTTAGCGTTTTAGAATATTGTTGAAATTTGTGCCAGAGGGAGAGAATGGGAGATTTAAAGATTAAAATCTTTCAATTGGATAAACTCAATGGACCATTGATTCATTCATTGATGGTAAGAATGTTAATTAAACAATTAATTGTTCCCCTTATCTTCTTCAGTAACTATGCAAATTATAAGGTGCAAAACTACAAAATTAATTAAAGACTGGGTGGGCTAAAATTGCATAACCAGCCCCAAACTTATAAGAAATCTATTATTGGACTAAAACCTACCTTAACCCTCTAGAATATAATAATTACAGAATGTTACACATTATAGATTATTACAAGAGAAAGGTTTGTAATTCAAGTTCTTTATTGAGACCCACTGGTGACACTATATTCAAATAATGAATCCAAAATGCTTCAAGTATAAGGAGAAGGTTGTTCATATCATCACCGCCGCAAGGCAAGGAGACTCAACCCAGAAATGTAATCATATTCACCGCATGTTTAGACGCGAAACGATGAACAACAGCAATCAGTTCTCCTGAATATACTATTTTTTATGCAGCCTTTTTGTCTTACAACATGCCAGTATACAATATGCACAACACGAGAGTTGTGCAGGTGATTCCCCTAAACATTTTGAGTGCAATTTAAGCAAATTTAAGCAATGTGAATTTCTAGTCAATCTTATCCTTACAGGATAGGTCTGTGTACTTTGACAGAGTGAACAAGCGTATCAATTCAATTAATACAGTAAGCCATTTTAAAATCAAGGCTCAGGGTAACCACTACTTAAAACAAGACATTTTGGCCGCATATATTTCAAAATCATTAAAATAACTGCAGTTCCTAAAATGCATAGCAACTGACTAATGGGCAGGGCTCTTATTCAGTGGTAGAGGGTTAAAGCTATTAGCCTGTAGACAAGTATTGTGACCAGGGAGCTTCTTATAAAGACCCAATATTTTTCATCACAATATCAGGATAATCAATTGGTAGTTTACCAGGTGCCGACATTAACATTAAGGAACACATTTGGAGGGATGTTGGTTGATCCTTTCAAGATCCTTCACATTCTTGGGTTTGCGCTTATCAACTGCCCTCTTCAACTCAGCCCACAGGTTTTTGATTGGATTGAGGTCCGGCGACTGAGATGGCCATTGCAGAACATTGATTTTGTTGTCACAGAACCATTTCTGTGTGGATCTTGAGGTATGTTTTGGGTCATTATCTGGTTGGAAAGTCTACCTACGGCTAAGTCTCAGCCATCTGGCAGAGGCAACCAGCTTGTCAGCCAACATTGCCTGATACTTGGTGGAATTCATTATGCCATCAATCTTAACCAGTGCCCCTGGACCTCTGGAATTAAAACAGCCCCAAAACATCACTGACCCACCACCATATTTCACTGTGGATATGAGGTGCCTCTCCTTGTATGCATCTCTGTTTCGATGCCAAACATGCCGATGCTGTATCTGACCAAAACGTTCAATTTTAGTCTCATCTAACCAGAGCACCTTCTTCCAGTCATAATTTAAATGATGTTTGGCAAACTCCAAGCGCTTGCTTCTGTGTCTTGGGGTCAGAAAAGGGCTTTCTTGTGGCAACCCTTCCAAAGAGCCTGTGGTGCTGGAGGTGGCATCTGATGGTGCTTTTTGAAACCTGGTGACCCCAAGACACCACCAAGGCCTGCAATTATTTCACAGTGATTCTTGGGGATTTTGTTGCATCTCTCACCATCCTCCTCCCTATCCTGGGGGGCAAAATCGTCCTCTACCTGTGAGGTTTTCAACTATTCCATATCTTTCGAATTTTTTAATACTTGCCCTGACAGTGCTCAGTGGTATATTCAATTGTTTGTGGATCTTCTTGTAGCCATTACCAGATGTATGAAGGTCTACGACCATCTGTCTCTTTTGAACTGCCAATTCTTTTGTTTTCTTCATGGTGTTGGATGACAAACGGGTATTGCGTGAGTGTTACCTCATTTTTATACCCTAGTGAAACAGGAAGTGATGTAATGGCTCAATATAGTTCCTTAAGATTTAGATAAACTTAAATAAGTGGAATTTAATTCCTGGTTTAATTTTGGTAGATGTTATTTACAGTAATCTTTAAGGGTGCCATTAATTGTGAGGAAATAGATTTTTAATTAAATCAATAAATGATTTTGGTTGGTTCCATTGGAACATTAATATAGTACAGTATTTCTCACATGTTGGTATTTTGAGTTTATCTCTATAATTATATTGTTTATATTTCTTAAAGTATTGTTTGTGCATTGCCAGTCAGGGGTGCCAGTAATTTTGGAGGCTACTGTATGTTGTTCATGTTATGACTATGCAGGCTTCAGGAATTTTATTCATTCTATTTTATGCCTTTATGTTCCTTTTTTGTTTTCAGCACATTACATTACATTTATTTGGCAGACACTTTTATCCAAAGCGACTGTGGCAAGTGAGTGCCACCCCTCCTGCCCGCCAACAGACTCACTTGAGACAAGGTTTGGGTTTTTAGCACTGCGTGCTCTTTTATTAGCCACCGGCTTCGCCTGGCTACAACGTAACACAGATCTTTCTTTTGTTTGCGGTAATTCTGTGCAGTTCGGTCTCTTCTCCGGCGTTTTTTCCTCCCGAAGACTCCCGGTCTCCGCTTTTAAAAACCCCAGGCTCACTGTTGAAAACAATCAGAGGCAATCAGCGCAATTAAACAATTGATAATTATCGGCGCTGATTACCTCCACCTGACAGTTGTGACGAAGGACCCGAGAGCCGCTCTTCTCACTCTCTCTCTCTGCAGCCGACGCTCAAACCACGCCCACCCCACCACATACCCCCACCACCCGACTTAGGCCGGGGAGCCATCCGGGGGCGAGAGAGGAAGTCAGCCACGACCATCCGTGCGCCCGGTCTATGGATCACCTTGAAGTTAAAGGGCTGCAAAGCCAGATACCACCGAGTGATCCGGGCGTTGGTATCCTTCATGCGGTGGAGCCATTGGAGGGGGGCATGGTCCGAACAGAGGGTGAATGGGCTCCGACCGCCCACCGAATGGCGAGGCACTCTTTCTCCACCGTGTTGTACTTTGCCTCCTGTTGTGACAGTTTTCGGCTAATGTACAGCACGGGGCGGTCGACTCCCTCCACCTGCTGGGTCAAAACAGCCCCCAGCCCTCTGTCCGACACATCGGTCTGCAAAACAAAAGGGAGAGAGAAGTTAGGGGTGAACAAGAGTGTCTCCCCACAGAGAGCTTCTTTTACCCTCTCAAACGCCCGCTGGCACGGTTCCGTCCACTGGACCGGATCTGAGGCACCTTTTCGGGTTAAGTCAGTTAGGGGGCTGGTTAGCTCCGAAAATGCCGGGATGAACCTTCTGTAATAGCCGGCCAGCCCCAAGAACCTCCTTACCTCTTTTTTTGACTTGGGTCGGGGACAGGCTGCAATCGCAGCGGTTTTGTCCACTAGAGGCCGCACCTGTCCACTTCCCAAGTGGTACCCTAAATACCGTACCTCCGTTCGGCCAATAGCACACTTCTTTGGGTTAGCCGTGAGCCCTGCCTGCCTTAAGGATTCGAGCACTGCCCCAACATGCTGCAAATGCTGCTCCCAACTGCTGCTATGGATGATTACGTCATCCAGATAGGCAGCAGCATATCCAGCATGCGGACGCAATACCTGATCCATTAGGCGCTGGAAGGTGGCAGGGGCTCCGAATAACCCAAACGGAAGTGTCCTGAATTGGTACAAACCATCCGGAGCGGAGAAAGCCGTTTTTTCCTTAGATTTGGCAGATAAGGGAATCTGCCAGTAACCCTTGGTTAAATCCAGCGTCGAAAAAAATCGAGCCGTGCCAAGCCGATCCAAGAGCTCGTCGACCCGAGCCATTGGATAAGCATCAAACCGTGACACTTCATTTACTTTTCTATAATCCACACAGAAGCGAATAGACCCATCAGGCTTACCTACCAGCACAATGGGGCTACTCCAGGGACTGTGAGATTCCTCTATTACCCCCAGCTCTAGCATTGCCTTTATCTCTGCCTGAACCAATTTCTTTTTGTGTTCCGGCAACCTATAGGGGCGGGTCCGCACCGTCACCCCCGGGGAAGTGTCAATGTGGTGGTGTATGAGGTGCGTGCGTCCTGGTATGGGGGAAAACACATCAGCAAAACGATTTGCAACAAGGCAAGGTCTGCCCTCTGATTTGGTGAGAGATGGTCATCTGAAAGGGTTGAGATCTGATTGGATGAATTTGGTACCTCCGGCCCCAGCTCAGCTCTCTCCTTATCCACCGTAACCAGAGAGACAGCCACCACCTCCTTCCACGCTTTCAGGAGATTGAGGTGATAAATCTGTTTTGCCCCCTCTCTATCAGTACGCTCTACCTCATAGTCAACCTCCCCAACTCGCCGTGTGACCACAAAGGACCCTTGCCACTTGGCGAGTAATTTAGAACTAGAGGTAGGGAGTAACACAAGGACTTTATCTCCCGGTGAAAATTGACGTAGCTTAGCTCCTCTGTCGTAGTGCTGTTGCTGACGTGCCTGCGCCTCAAGCAAATTCTCCCGTGACAACTTACCCAGTGTATGGAGTTTTGCTCGCAGGTCCAGCACGTACTGTAATTCATTTTTACTAGGACTCGGACCCTCCTCCCAGTTTTCTTTAACTAGGTCCAATATCCCCTGGGGTTTCCTACCGAACAGTAGTTCAAAGGGAGAAAATCCCGTGGAGGCCTGGGGAACCTCCCGCACTGCAAACACCAGAGGAGATAACCACTTATCCCAATTATGACTATCCTCATGAACGAACTTCCGGATCATAGACTTCAACGTTTTATTAAAACGCTCAACAAGCTCATCCATTTGGGGATGGTACACGCTGGTTCTAATAGATTGAATGCCCAATAACTCGTACAGCTCGCGTAGTGTGCGTGACATAAACTGCGTGCCCTGGTCAGTCAGAATCTCTTTCGGGATTCTGACTCGGGAGATTATTTGAAACAATGCCTGCGCAACACTTTTTGCCGAAATGCTGCGCAAAGGAACTGCTTCGGGATACCGTGTCGCATAATCCACCAGAACTAACACGAAGCAGTATCCCTGCGTGCTCCGATCAAATGGCCCGATGAGGTCAATCCCCACTCTCTCAAAAGGGACCTCCATTAGCGGAATCGGGCGCAACGGCGCTTTTGAGATAGTCGGGGAATTTACTAGTTGGCATTCAGGGCACGACGCACACCACCAATGCACGTCGGCCCAACTGCCCGACCAATAGAAACGAGGCATTATCCAGTTCAGTGTTTTCTCATAGCCTAAATGACCAGCCATGGGGTTAAAATGAGCCGTCTGGAAAACCATTTCCCGAGAGCTTTTAGGCACCAGCAATTGGGTGATTTCCTCATCAGTCTGAGTGCCACGACACACTCTGTATAACCTATCCCGAATTATTACAAAATACGGGTGAGTGAGTGTTGCATCAGGGCGCACCTGCTGACCATCAATGTACATCACGCGGTCAAAGGCAAAGCGTAGGGTGTCATCACGAGACTGCTCGAGTGGGAAATCCTCCATGTGGCGAAACACCGGTACCTTTGGAGTCTCCACTGGAGGCTCCACTGGTGTCGGCTCCCCCTCTGCCGCGTCGGACAACCCCGCGTCACCGCTGACAGCAGCACACACATCACACAGCCCTACCTGTCGTGAATGCACCCCCCCTACCTTCCCAGCTTCCTGGCGGAACCCCGGCCAATCAGTGCCTAAAATCAGAGGGTGCGAGAGGCGGGAGCTTTATTTTATGTTTTTTTCCTTGACACCGAATTTCCACTGAGACTATAGGGTACTTGTGTAAATCCCCATGCACACACCTTATAGATACCCTTGATGCTTCTAACAACGCCTCGGGTCGAACCAGGCTCTGTTGAATCATGGTCTGCATACCCCCTGAGTCCAACAGCTCCTGGTGTTCACTCCCTTGAATCCTTACCGGAATACAGTACGCTCCGTCTGGGTCGGGAGCGGAGGTGGGCGGGCCAACAACACGAACCACCTGCCCCACCTCCATGAGCGGGCACTCGCGGCGCAGGTGACCCGGTTGTCCGCACCACCATCAGCCCGGTCCGGGCGTCTGAGGAGCTCTCTGTGGGTCGATCCCCACCGCCACTGAGCCTGGGGCTGGGGAAACAGAAAAAAAAGGGTTGTTGCGGGAAAATGAGGGGGTTTGGGCACGGGCAAGGGAGGAAGGAAGGGGGGGAGGAAGGGAATGAGGAGGGGCTCTCCTGTGCGGAGCCATTTCTGCCCGTCCTTGCTGTGGCTGCTATGGTGACTGGCCGCGGGGGTAGAGCGCCAGGTGGTCCTCCGCCAGGGTGACGGCGGCCGCCAATCCGGTTGGTCGATGGCACCTCACCCAGTTTGCCGTCTCCCCCGGGAGGTCATCAATGAACCGCTCAAGGGTCACCAGCTCCACCACCCTGTCGGCTGACCGGAGTTCCGGTCGCAGTCACCGACGCGCCATGTCCAGCAGTCTCTGGGCGTACGCGAACGGCCGGTCCTCTCCTGCCAGGGCCGTCTCCCGGAACCGTCTCCGGTGTTCTTTCGGGCTGTACCCCAGGCGGTCCAGGACCGCCTTCCTCAGGTTCGCGTACTCAGACCGCGCTGTGGGGGGTAGGCTGTGTGCCGCTTGTTGGGCTTCCCCTGTTAAGAGGGGCAGGAGACTCCTCCTCTGGCCATCGGCACGCCCTCGCTGCCACCTCAAAGCCATCAAGGAACGCCTCCGCGTCCTCATCCGGGGTCATCTTGGGTAGATGAAGAGCTACGGGGGACCCGGTCTGTCGCTCTCGGGCGCTGGTTTCTCCCGCAGCAGCCAGCTGCAGCAGAGCCAGAGTCTGGAGGGAGGTCTGCGCACGCAGAGCCTCTAGCTGTTCGGCGTGTAACGCCGCCTGCCTCTCCTGCATCGCTGCCATCCCCTCCAGCATTCTTGCCAGCGCTACCACCGGTTGCGCAGTTTCCCCCTGTTCCTGGTTGTGCTCCATGTTTGTCTCTTGTGAACCTGTTGGTCGTCTTACTCGATGCCTCCCCGTACGGGCCACCACTGTGGCAAGTGAGTGCCACCCCTCCTGCCCGCCAACAGACTCACTTGAGACAAGGTTTGGGTTTTTACCACTGCGTGCTCTTTTATTAGCCACCAGCTTCGCCTGGCTACAACGTAACACAGATCTTTCTTTTGTTTGCGGTAATTCTGTGCAGTTCGGTCTCTTCTCCGGCGTTTTTTCCTCCCGAAGACTCCCGGTCTCCGCTTTTAAAAACCCCAGGCTCACTGTTGAAAACAATCAGAGGCAATCAGCGCAATTAAACAATTGATAATTATCGGCGCTGATTACCTCCACCTGACAGTTGTGACGAAGGATCCGAGAGCCGCTCCTCTCACTCTCTCTCTCTCTGCAGCCGACGCTCAAACCACGCCTACCCCACCACAGCGACGTACAATAAGTGCATACCTAAGGCCATAGAAACAACTACTAAACACAGGTCCGATAAGGTACAATACTCATTATGTAAGGTATTCATCAAGCACATCAAGAGGCCTACTGTATTGTGTTAAATGAATAGCCTACCACTTGCACTATAGAATATATATACACTATTAGATTTACACTATTTAATAGATTAATCTGTTCTTTTTATCATAAGATTGTGTTAGCAGCTACACTTTATCAGGAAGACAAAAAAAAAAACAATTATAGCGGTTCATTTGTTTATTTCAAAGTTACGCATTAATAAGCAGCATTAATAAGCCATTTCTTTTGTAACCATCGCAACTGGCAAGTCAGCCAGCCAGGCATGCACTGTTGAGCGTTGCACTGTGACCTCACTGTAGTAGCAGCAGTCAAGGGAATCAGTTTCCCTTGAGATGATTTGAATTGTTTTACACTCTAAATCAATACAGTAATTATTTCCATCCTCATAAGAAATAATTATAATTTGCAAGCAAATTTTCTCTGAATCTTTAGATGCACATGAATTAATTTTGATGAAAGACAAGTAAGAAAAATCATATATGTATGATTTGGCAAGGCTTTAAGTTTAGGGACCTTTTGACCTTACAAATGCCAATGTAAAGCACATCAAAAGACTAGAGCATAATTTTGTCTAATGTTAGTATAACATCCTTTTTTATGTCACCCTTTATAATGTTTATTCTTTTCCCAGCAGAATGACATTTGATTCTGCATGATTTATGAATATGCTTGGTTGTGGATATGAATGCTCTTCATATGCAATATGAAGACTTTATGAACTAAACTTTTGTTTCAAATGTGACCAGACATATTTTGTGACCGCAGGTACTTACAAAGCTGGAAAGACAGTTAGATTTCAGTAAGAGCATTATGGCTCTCTTATTTCACCTCTGTCTTGGATGTGGTCTCTATGGTGTTGTACTGTATAGCCGCGTTTCCACCAAAAGTACCTGGAACTTTTAGTCCCAGGAACTACTTTTCAAGGAACTAAAAGGTTCCTTCAGCCCATGGTTGTCTGCGTTTCCACCGCGGTCTAAAGTCCCGCAAAGATTAGGCAAATTAGCCCACTGACGTATGAAAAAGCGATGTTGTCGTCGGTCCATCTGTCCTATGATTTCTTCTGTAACCCCATACTACCACCGAAGTAGCCTACATTATTTTCTAATAACCGGGACAGCCCGGAGGGGTTTATTCCACTTATATACAACAGGTTACCAACAATGACTATATATGGTTACTTTTGTATTTATTGATTTTTATCTATTTAATCACCTGGAATTGAAATTATTCTGCAGCCGTTTGGGCATATTTTACCGTTGTCAAGCAAAACTGTCGTTGGTAGTTGAACTTGGACCGTTGTTATGCAGCAAATAGGATATAACAGGCTAATAGTCAGATTGTAACTGTTTTATATATCCTCTCAAACACATTCATTATGTTTTTATGCGAACATTCACTTTCATGTCTTGACATCTGAGGCGACAGAATTTCCAATATAACTGGCAACAACAGCAGAAAACATGCACACGTTGTAAACAATTTGCTGTTTGATTACTTTCTCATCGTCAATTCCATATAGGCTAATCGCAAAATGACAAGAATAGAACGAAAACTCGGACTTGCGTGAAAATTTAAATTAGCAGTGGTACAGCCACCGTTTGCTTTCCTTCAAAGTTACTGCTAGCCGAGCAGCGAAGTGTGCCCTCCAGATGCGAACCATGCACCATAAATTAGTCCATAGTCTTCCTGGTCTTTTTGTGGAATTGAAGAATGGCAGAGTAAAATTACGGCAGTCTGAAAAAACTAAAGGGACGATTACTAGAATTAACCTGCTATTTTACCCTGACAAAAAGTGCGGAAGGTGATTTCCAGTTTGCTTTTACTGTATCACCAATGTGAATTACGCAGAACTACCGCATACCTCACATAACTGTATCAAACGTTTTGAGTCAATTACAACGGGCTAACAAAGAAAATCCGGAAGAAAATATTCAGCAACCGAATTAATCCGTTTGAATGTTTTGGTACGTAATATGCTGTCCCAGCACGAATGCTTAGCATTTTATAAAACGAATACTAAAGCAAGAAAAGAACAGAAGAGCACACGTTATAATTCCAAGACGTTGGCAGGCTATAACCAAAACTAGGCTATTGCGCTGCATAACATACAAGTTTGATTTGAAGTTATTATGAAAATAAATTGGTTTGCGGCTGCAGATTTTTAAACACGGCGGTTGAGATAAAACAAATAACACTGCAAGTAGTCGACCAATCAGAAATTTTCAGCGTTTGCTACCCCCAGAGCAGGAACTTTTTTGGGGGTAAAATAAAGCCCCCGGAACTAAATTTAGACCCTAGTTCCTGTGGTCGAAACGCATTGAGTTCCTCAAAAGGTTCCTAGTTCCGTGGTAAAGTTCCTGCGGTGGAAACGCGGCTTATGTGACCTTACATACGATTGAGATTCACTCAACCATTTCACAAGAGCAGTGAGAAACACTGCAAAATCACTGCAAAAGTTAGTTTGTACCACGATCACATTGCTAAAGATCAAATTAACCAAAAAGTGTGAATTTTAAAAAATAAATATTGGGACTAGTACGTCCTCCAGCATGTGACAGATAAAAGCTATTTTAGACTCATCATAATGTCGGAGTTGCAAAAAAAAAAAAATTGTGTTCCTCATTGGTAATATTTTTACAGATGGAGACAATTTTTCGGTCTCTGTGATGACAATTTGCAATAAAACGTAATACTCTAGTGTTATAAAAAACCGTCATAACACATTCATAAGCTGTCCATAAGAATGCATGACAGTATAACAAAGCATTCATGATGCTTTCAATAAGCATTACATAACTTCAAAATATATTGATAATGAACGTTTTATGTAATGCTTACTAAAAGCATTACATAACAAATTCAAAGAGCATTTAGAATGCTTTATCATAAATGTTAAATTACATGACATGATGTGGCTACATAAATCATTAAGGTGTGGTTAATAAGACCCACAAAAAACACATTGTGTATGCTTCATACCATCAAATGATATTGTCATCAGTGGCTTTTCAGAATAACGGTACCTTTATAACACATTGTGGAGGGGTGGTGTGGTTAGGGTGCCATCTGCAGGTGGAGAGGGAGTGGTTTAGCTGGCCTGTAACCACACCTGTGGGCATTTTCACTGATTGGTAACTGCTTATATGCTCTGCCTGCAATGAGACCGGGGCTCGGGAGTGAGAGATGCACGTGGGAGCTGTGTGGCGTTTATTGCCTTCACCGACTGTGTGTGTTTTGTTTGTTTGTTTGGTTACAGTATATGTTTGATTGGTTGAAGTGCACAGTAAAACCTGTGTGCGCCTCATACTTGCGGACTGTGAAAACTGAAAAACCAAGAATTTGGCATTTATGTTAAAAGAATTACAACTTGTTACACATAATCAGTTAATCAGTCAAGAAACTGACACTGGAAAATGCAGTAATAAATGCAGAAATACAAATCACAATTGAAACAATTAGTTACCAGCTGGGAAGTTGACACAATGCTATTCACTCTAACGGGAATTATATTTGTGTTTAACCTGTTCCAACATTGTAGGAAAAGAGCTCTTGTTTCTTATGTCCCAACATTGAACTCATACAGCTTTAGAAGATGGAAAACAATAGCTTTAATTCAACAATATGCGTTAAATATATAAGTGAAATATGAAGAAATAATTTATTAAGAGCATTGATATATACATTATGTTTTAACAGACACACTGTTTTCACACCAAGTAATTGTATGTCAGTGAGAGTTTCAACATGATCAATTCATACATTTCTATGCAATAAAATGCTATATACAATTATCCATTTATTTTTATGGTAAAGGAATATTTGCTTGATTCAAAAACACATAACATTTTTCAGAACCTCTCACCAGAAAATAGTTATAGTTAAAATAGGTGTCTAGCACTGTGTGCGTTATCAAGATCTGGGCCTCCTTTCAATCATATAGTTTATATAACAGATCAACCAAATCAATACTGCATGAGGGCGATAGAAAAAAAAAGTCACATTCAAAGGTCACAAGATTCAAAAGGCAGAGGAGAGGAGAATAGAAATAGGTGGATTTGAGCTCTATCTTGAAGTGCCAGACAGAAAATGTATGGCACTAATAGTGCCATGTACAAAAACAACCAAGATTGACTTGTTTCCACAGCATCAGCTTAAAAAGAAAGCGTAATTATGTCCCCAAGGACAGCCAACGGCACCTCATCAACACTGAAGAGCAGAGAGGTGCTTGGGTGATACTGTTCTCATTCTCTGTTTATGCAAGACAGTGCGCACCTCCCCTATGAGGAATTGCTCTGTTTAGCCTGTACTGTATCTTTCTGTTCATTTATTTTAACTGTGCACTGTGGCTGGGTGCCATGTTCTCATTACTACCCTGTACCTGCACCATATTTCCTTTTCTCCTCCACATTAGTCTGCTTGTGTTTTTTTTTTTTTTTAGATAATTACTTCTGGGATTTTTCAAAACATTCAGTGATAGGTTAAATAGAGACCAGCTAAAAGAATGACTTTGTTGCAATTGTACAGAAGACACCCACCATTCATTTTTTCTTCTTTCATTTTTTGCAAAAATAAGCACACATCTTTTTCCTTTCTTAATTAGTGTAATATGAGGCATCACATTCATTTTTACAGCCAAGCTAAAATCATTAAATGTATATGAAAAGAGACATAAAAGAGAATGCAGTAGGTACACTTGCTACTAGAGAATTTTTGTCTCATTCAAAATCATTAACAAACACATGTTCTAGCCTTTCTTAAAGCTGGCTTTATGCTTTTATCTGTCTATTAGATACTTTTCTATGGAGGCCCAAGGTGGTGGTCTTTCTATAACCTCCCTATACCAACTTATTACAGCTGTATAACATACAGTATCCCCTGCATTACAAATGATATTATTCACAGTCCACCACATTTATCACATCATTCTCAGTTATTTACATGCGCATACATATAACACTTTCAACAGTCCATAATGTGGATTATTGGTCAAACAGGTTCTCATCTGACCCAATGGTGCCTGTGGGTGCTTTCATGACATGAAAACCATGGTTATCTGTTTATCTTGTTCTTGCAGGCCACAATTGTTGGCGGCATAAAACGTTTGCGAGGCTGTCCCAGGGCAATCTCCAGATTGTGGTGAAATTGTCTTTTCAGCTGTGTTTACAAACTTCTGATCCTTACGACCCCAATCCTGTACAATGTAGTACATCAATGGAATTTTGGCTAGAACAGCCGAAATTTTCCCTTACAGTATGGTTGGCTACTTAGCCACACAGCATCATTAAACCAGCAGCATGTCTAGCGAGCTTGCTAACCTGCTCAGTTCAGTTAAAATTAAAAATGAAACTAACATTACTGAAGTGTAGCTAGCTAGCCAGCACTGACATATGGCATCAATGAAATCATTAATGTTAGCTGGATGGCTAACCAGTTGTCTGCTTAACTAATAGCTTTTCTTCTGATAGTTCATTACAGCAGTGCACTAGCTATAGCAACCTTCTGTGCTTCTGTATTTTTATTCATGTAATTATTAATTAAATTATCTAAGTTAAGAGCACAGAAATGGTAAATGGACTGCATTTATATAGCGCTTTTATCCAAAGCACTTTACAATTGATGCCTCTCAATCGCCAGAGCAGTTAGGGATTAGGTGTCTTGCTCAAGGACACTTCGACACACCCCACCCTGGGTGTGTCGAAGTGTCCTTGAGCAAGACACCTGAACAACAGGTAGCTAGCCAGTGTCATTGACAACTGTAGTTAAAGGTTCACGACAGTTAACCACTGTAAATGACTGGTATTTGACACTTTGATGTGACACAATCTTTGAATGACCACATATTCTTCACATGATAAGATGAAAAAGAAAAAAACACAGCCAAGTTGCTTTAAATAATTTAGGAAACAGTGGGCAGCATTGCTTTGGAATAGAGCTTGTTTAATTTGTGTGAGCATAGATAGTCACTATTGTTTGCTGTAACTTGGCCTCATTCTGATATCAACATGTTTAATGGCAGGCCAAGATTTTGAAGTTTTAATTAATAACTTATAGACAGTGCTTTGTATGTGTAACTTCACTACACTAGTTTCTATATAGTAATTGAATGATGGGACACCCATAAGATGCAGTTTCTTTCTGCAAGATTCACTTTGTAGGAACAATACAGAAATCTTAGTGTGCAGATGTATGTACACAACAATTAAAATTAGTTGAGAAAATGGTGGCAGCTACTGCAATATGAAAAATGTATCTCAACAAAACCACGTCGTTGTGGTTTGCACACTACATGACTGATCGGTGACAGGGGGTCACACATTACAAGATCTTTCACCAGGTGGAATCCCCGACGACTGTCTGGTCTCCAAACTACGTTTTGTCACGAAAACACACGCGAGAAGTGACACAGGAAATTATGCGATACCACGCCCGAGACAGGATTTTTTTCTTCCAAAAATGTATGTCAGCAAGAAACGAGCGATCCAAGTTTGCGCTGATTTGCAAAGAAGAAAAGAAAAGAATATGGGTGAGAGAATGGATTGGGATACGCAAGCAGCAAGGATTGTCTGTTCTGCAGTCAAGTCAAGTTTATTTATAAAGCACATTTAAAAACAACAGAAGTTGACCAAAGTGCTGAGAGAGTTGGAGGTAAATAAAGCCATAAATCAATAAAATAAATAAATAATAAATAAATAAAGCCATAATTGTCATGCCCTCGTGTTTCGGTTGTCATGTGGATTTCCTTGTGTTCCTGTTATTTCTGTTCCTTGTGCTTTTGTGTTCCTCACCATGTCTTTGCTTTTCCCCACAGGGTGGGCGTGACCTTTCCCCATGCACTCCCTAATGACTTCCAGCCTTCAGCCATTTTCTCACTCGTTCAGGTCGCATTCTTCACACCCTCCCTTATTAGTTCCAATTAGTACCAGATTATAAAGCCACGCTTTTTGTTTCGCCCCTTGCCAGATCGTTGATTTGTTGCCTAGCTTCACACCACGCAATCCGCGCTTAACCCTAGCCTAGCTCTATTTTCCGTACCCCGTTTCTCTGCACCTTCTTCGTTTCCCTTACCTTGCACTGTTCTCTTGGCCACTGACTGTTTGTTCATGCACTTTGTTTCAGTGTTCCCCTGTCTGTCGAACCTACGCGTTGTCTTCGTTGCGTCTTGTTTCGTGTTCCCCTGTTCTCCCCAGTTCACCTCCCCAGCTCCAACCTCCCGGTCCAGCCCGTCCTTCGCCGGCCTCCCAGTCCCCAGCCAAGCTCCGCCGCTGAAACCGGAGGAATTCCGTCCAGCGCCACGCCCAGCCAGAGCCCGGACCATCTCCTCACAAACCCTCACGGCCCCTGCTCCAAGCCTGCCCGGGTTTCTACCGCATCCCGTTCAGCGCCACGCCAAGCCGGATCCCGGACCTCCTCACCTACCCTCACGGTCCCTGTCCCAAGTCTGCCCTGGTCCCTACCGCCCTCTGACTGTACTCAATAAAACCCCTTTTCCTGAATTCCATCTACTGCTGTCTCTGAGTCCTGCATTTGGGTCCAGGCCGAGCCCGGCTCCTAACAATAATGTAGCCATGCGTATTGATGTTGTCGTGTTGCAGGTGTTATGACTCCTCCCCCAGGTTTCCCCTCACCCCGTGTCTTGCGCTCTCATTGGTGTAGCTCGTCGCCGCCCTCATGCCAGTCACAACACTTTTCACACTACAGGATTTGGACTCCCCGACAGGTCCAGATATTTAGCCTGCTTGATATCTTTCGGGCGTCTGCGATGCATCGGTGAGTCTCTCGGATCGCGTCTTTGAACTTTGAACAGTTCTCACACAGCGATCGAGCGCCGAGCGAACGTCGATTTGCCTCTGATCTAGGGCTTTTGTTAGCGAGTGGAAAACCAGGGCTACAATTGTGTAGTGTGAACTCGGTCTAACTTGCAACCAATTTACATACACACCCACTGATTCCATTCTCAATGACCTAATTCGCAAGATCATCTACAGGTGCGAATGAATGTGTGATACTGGGAGCATGATTCTTAAACCCTTTGACTTTTGGTTTGCGAGACTAAACACTGCTCTTGCTGGGGCCTGGGCACTTTCTTGAGTAATTCTATATTGTTGACAACATTTCTGACGTTTGAATCCGGCAAGTGAACTCATGCAAGCTGAAGCATAAAAGATGGCATTGCGATGTATGTACAACACTTATTGTAACTTCTAACTATCATCAGTCCTCAGCTGTGTTAACTAATGGCTTTATTTTATTTGCAGTGGTTTGAATCCCGTAAGTGAACTAATGCGAGCCGATGCGTATGATGGCATTGTGAAGTGCATGTGTATCTGGCGCACCCCAGTTGTATCAGCCACTGTTTTCTTAGTTTTTAATTGTTCCATGATTGTTTAAAAAGGGATTGTGTAAAAGCAATTGTGAACTTTTATTGTCATGGTCCTGTTTTCCTGTCTGTGTTTCCCCTGTTGGGCCGCCAGATGGCGGCACTTCTGTTTTGTGTCCTGCTCCCCCCCTGTTAATTGTAGGATTGTTTCATTGTCTCGTTATCCCATCATTGTTCCCACCTGTGTCTTATCCCCTCCTTCTGGTTTGATTGTTTTTTGAGTTCACCTGTGTCTTGTTACCCCTGTCTAAGTTCTCTGTTCCCTTGACTCGGGTGCTGGTTCCTTGTGTTTGTTACCTGGCTTTCACGTACCTGCCTTCTTGTGTTTGTTCCCGACTAGCGTTTGTTGAGACCCATTGTACCTGCCTGCGTTTGTTACCCGTTTGTGTTTTGTTCCTGACCCGTATGTATTTTCTGGTGTTTCTTTTATGTGTTTGTTTCCGATGTTGCAAACTGTATGTACCTGCTTGTTCCCTTGTGCTCTGCCTTCCCGTGTTCTGCCCCGCCTGTGTTTTTGAGTTCTTGTTTTCTGTTTCATTAGATTATTTTTTGAGTTTGTGTTTTAGCCCATTGTGGCCTTGTCTGTTCCTTGTTTGTTCACCTTGTTAGTAAAGTCTTTGTTAATTTTCCCTTTTGAGTTTGTGTTTTTTTTCCCTCTGCGTTTGGGTCCCCCCTACCCGGACCGTCACATTTTATAGCACAAGGGTTGATTATTCTGCCCCAGTATTCCATCCAGTTTGAGGCAAAGTGATTTCTTTATCTCTGGTGGTGAAGGACCTTGTGGTGAATGTAACCATTTGTCTTCTTAGTGCCCATTCAAGTGCCGCCTGCCTCGTGGCCCTGGAAGTCAGGTGTACCCCTCTCATCCTAGCCTGTGGTCTCAGCTTTGGTGTGTCTGTGGAGGGGGGGGGGGGGATTTTGCTGCACCCATGGTTTTGTAATGGTATTTCATTTTTTGCACTAATCTACCTGTTGGGATGACCAAGCTTTGATGATACAAGATAAGGTTTGGCGGCAGTTGTTAGTAGTCACCAGGTGTTTATTTACAGTAGTCGTCCAAATGTACAGTGCAGAAAAATTCCAAAAATGAAGGAAGGGAAAAAAGGGGCGAAAAAGTAACCATAAAAAAAGAAAAAAAGACCATCTCAAAATGTTAAAGGGAAATGAAACAAACAATCTAACAAAAAAAAAACTCTGCAGCTGTTGGCTATGCCCGTTTAAACTGGGCCCTAGCAGAGACCGTTGCCAGAGGAACAATGAGGACAGGAAAAACACACATCAACCTTCCAGGAGCTCTATCCCCAGCTTATATAGGCTGTAGCTCCTCCGGCTGAGACAAACCAAAAATAATTATCAAACAACAAACAATTTTACCTGGGCTGCAATACACCATATATTACATTATTCATTTACCAAGTCAATAAGTTATTTAAAATCAATTTGACCTTATTATGGGCACTTAAATAAGTCTATCCCCAAATAATTACAAAACGCCCCTGCACTCTACTGCACTTGGTACATTCCCTGGGAACCCCCCTAGAAATGGACTTGGATTCTCCCAGCTTCGGTTTTTCAATTCCAAGTCTAAAACAGAGGAACGGTAAAGTGCGGGAGACAGAGAGGTAACAAACAATGCTCATTTCAATTGTACAACATACTTTCAATAAATAACTCGAGAAAAATATATTATTTCTCTCTCTCATTTGTTTTAAACATGTGACAATCACAAAATGAATAAATATGCCTTGCAGGCTGCTAGATCGCCTGCAAATGATGATATTGCACTTTTAAAGTCGGTAGACCTCCCAACCAAACAATAGCCTGCAGGGATTGACAACCAATTGTGGTTTGTGCGTAGTCATTTACCCTATACACGGAAGCAATTAGCAAACATTTCCTTATGCCGGCATGATATAAGTAGAAATGAATACCAATGCCGGTGTGTATGAAGGTGCGTGCATCTTACTCTACAGGGCACGGGGTAGCCCCATGACACTACCCATTTGTAAACACCTCACAGCTAGACCAATGAGGGTTTGTAGCTGGAGGGGAAGGCACCGCGTGTTTTCCCTTGGCTGGTGTGATTCAAAACCGGAGATGTTAGTTATTTTTCCTCTGTTCGTAAGAACAGGGCACAATTATACTTAAGAATGCACTGGTTCCGTCGCCGGAAGACTTAAGACTGGCCAGAAACGGACCAGTAGCATTCTGGTTACTCTCCGTTCGCAAACGGGGCTATGCTGTCATCAGAGATATATCCGATCTGTCGCCGGACTCAATATTCCAATGGGAGCATCAGAATATTCACAAATGCGCGGAACAACACATCAAATATATCCATGACCACAGCAAGAAAGCGTAACAGTTACTAGGTTTTACCCTCGTGTTAATCTGACTCCATATTAAATGATAATTTAAAATTTGGGTTTAACTATACGTGGAACTTGGGAGTGGTTACACTCGACTCTATCTTGTGCCATCATTCCTCAATATATGCTCCCGGGTTTAGCACTATTGTTAAATCTCAGTTCGGTGAAGAATCCAGAGGGTAGGAGGCTGACCACCATAATACATGCCTTCCATGCCTGGCTTACATGGATAGTGCATCGATAGTTATGAGCCCAGGACGGTGCGTATCTATCGGGCTCCTTAAGGCGAATTTGACAAGAACCGGCGTACCATGCCCATAGGTTCTCTTAAGCCAAAACACCAGAACCAATACCACCAATCCCTTAACGGGCAGATCGTGGTCGCCTATCTAACTTGAAAACCCCACTAAAGACGTTTGCTGTACTAGACCCCTGATCAGTAGGTCCTAGTCATAATTGTCCCCCTGAGTATTTAAGCGGAATTTCGGCTGAAAAGAAGATAAAATGGATTAGAGTCATGAAGACCACGCAAGTTAAAAATCAGAAGAATTTATTTAACAGGCAGGTAGGTTGTTATCTTCAAATTCAAAATCAATTATAAGGGTTAAAAACATAAATACAGAGTAAAAGAGTTCTTACCCAGCCTGTTTAGCTACACACGAAATCACAGAGTCTGCGCAGTGTGGGAAGTCGATTGCGATCTTCCTTGTTTGCTTTGTCTCCCTTCCTTTTAAGCCAAATCCCGCGTTTGGTCTAGGCATTGCCATAAATTAACCTGGCCGAATCATAAATCTCGAATTTGAGCCCCCACCCTTTGGAGGCTGCTGTTCAAACAATTGTTGGGGAAATGGGGAAAAGGAGATGATTACCAGAGAGGACATTCCATTGTGTTAGTTTTTTCCTGAGTTTCTGTAACTATGTTTTATTAAATTCTATTTGGTATGAAACATATTTCATTCAACTGCTTGAATTTCTCTGAATACTTCCATACCAAACATGTCAAGTGGATGTAATATTATGGTGCAGTTGTCATGAAAATAAAAACCCTTTTGTTTAACCATTGTACATGCAATCCATGTTATTATTACATAAGGCATAATACAATAATATAATGAAAACGTGTATGGTTTGTACGGTTTTGCGGGGTTGTAAATAGGATAAACAGATGGTTTAAAGTCCAGATCCAGAAAAGAAATAAAAAGTGTAATGGCAGAGGGGCCCACATAAGGACACTGTGGTACTGTCCTGCGCAGTTGCCCCACCATTTGGCTAGAGGCCTGATGACCCTTAATGACCCCCACAACCATAAACAAAGAGATCAGTTCCCCTTATCTTGGTTGTGTCCAGATGGCAACATTCCAGAGGCCCAATGGCTTGCTCATCCCGAGGAAATCCGAGTAACTTATTGTTTTAGCACACGGCTCTGGGTTCTTTGAAGTCCAGTGATGAGTCTCAGCCTGCAGGTTCATTCAAATGCCAGCCTTTTCTGAGTCCCAGTTTGATTTCCCTCTTAAAAATTTTATTTGCAGTGGCCTGGGCTTTGCATGAGTGTCATCTTCCCTCCATTTGGTGTGCGGTGTGGATCTCTCTTCACTTCACTCTCTCCCCCTCAGACGCCCGTGGTTGGAGGTGTGGCTGGGCAGCAGGTAGTCACATGGCTCTCCAGAGCGCAGGCAGTGTGGTATTTTTTTTAAAATTAGTATTATTATTAGTAATATTTTTAACATTTAAATGAATTATGTGAATTATGTGCAACTTGTAATAAAGATCATTTTTGTATTTTCATAAATCATGCCTCAATTAGTATTCTTGAACCTGTTTTTTGGGTAATATAACTACACTCTCTAAATGAGTTGCTATTTGATCAAAACAGAATTATCCTCTACTTCACATTGAGTTCCTTCTACTCATTAAACAGATGGTGGTGTAGTTGAATCAGGACCTATTTTGCTAGTGATGCAAGTGTCAGGAGGTAGCCTGACAGCTGTGCCGGATTCACTGGGGGATGGATTATTGGAGTCTGGGTGCACATGCAGATCGGGGCGTAAGCCGATTCGCCGGTCGCGGGAGTTGGGGGCATAGCGCAGCTGTTTCGTGTTTGCCCTAACAAGCTTGCAGGGTTAAGGAGGCAGGTGAGAGGGAGAACACGCGAGACGGCAGGGGTCAATGTTGGGTTCCTCAGATGAGGATTTTTTAGCTTTAAGATAGTTTGGTTTTGTTGAGGTTGGGTTTTTTTTTTCTTTTGTTATTGCTATTTCTGTTTCCTTTTTGTTTGAGCTGTCTCCCATTCTGGCGATGGCTGGCTGGCGGTCCCGGATGCTGCACTGGAGCCACAAGGAGCGAGCTGCGCCCAGACCGAGTTGGAGAACGTGGTGGGATTCTGGGAGGAACGGCGCTGTGCAGAGCCGGACTGGTCCTGTGGCAAGGACACTGCGCTACTTCGGTGAGGACCAATGGCGTGAGGGGAGACTCTACACAAGCCCTGACGAGGGCAGAGGAACAGCGAGTCTCCCACTCTGAGAGACTGCAAAGCGCGGACCAGGACCGGATCCAGCGGCGACTCGCTCTCCAACTGCAGGGCGCAGCAGGAACTCTGCGTGGCGAATAGAGGGACGGCAATAACGTGCAGCAGACGGCAGAGTGATCCAGGGTGCCGCCCAGCAGCCCAGAGACTGACGTGGACAGTGGGAGACAGTGGACCTTTGGGGGGTTTTTTTTGTTTTTTTTTGGGATGTAGAGTGGCCCAGCATCAAGGCGTGGGCCAACTACATCCTATCTTTAATTTCGATTATTATGTTGTCTGTGGTGTGTGTATGGGAGTGCGAGATGTGAGTGTGCGTGAGACCCTGCCTGTGTTAGTGACTCCCCCTGTGAGACAGCAGGGTGAGGTCTCCCCCCTCCCGCCAAAGTAGGTACACTGTTTTTATGCTGAGTGTGGGCACGTGTGAGGGGAACCCCAGTGGCTTAGGAGTGTGTGGTGTGTGAGGGTGTGTTGCTCTTACCTGCGTTGGCGCTCCATGGAAGGGAAGGGGAGGCCAGAGTGGGAGAGTGATAAAAGAAGCCGGGGGAAGCAGGAAGGGCGGGGTTGGTGCGAGTGTGGCGTGCTCTGTTTTTATGAATTAACAAACAAAAGTTTACCTTTTACCTGCCTTGTCCTGATCTCCTGGTGGTGGGTGGGTTCCTGTACAGAAAAAAAAACATTGTTAGGTGGCGGGAGTCAGCTGGGGCTGCTCCTGACCCCCGACACAAGCTCAGGTCACCACATTAGCAATGAATTATATCAATATTATAGATAAATTGCTGGGTCAAAGTTATTGGTCAGTGGTCTCATACTTGTTTTGACATCTTCAGTTACCTGTTAATTTTAGTGTTCTTACTTATTTTAACCCCTTTGTGCAGATGCCAAACCTGGCCAATCATCACCCATTTAGGGGGTGCTATAACTCCTGCTGTGAACATCAGAGACTTGAGAAATGGCTTAAATGAAGGCACTTTTTCTTCCATTTACAGGACTATCTTAAGCCCTACTCGCATGGGACTAATATTACCTGGGGACCTCTAGTAACTTGTAATAATTGCGGAGGTCCTCTGTGATCTTAATCCCATGCGAATCTGCCATGTCCGTAATTTGTAAAGTAAAAATTCCATCGTAAATTACCTACCATATTTCACCAAACACATCATGTGATATTAGTCCAGTGTGAATCGGCATCTGTGATTTGGGGTCGTATTTTACCGTTACGCAGAGCAGAGCCGTGACATTTTCAATCATATCCAGGGGGATAATGTCAGTAAATTCTAGTAAAATACAGACTTTGCGTATCCCGTGCGAATGTGCCACACGAAACACAGATGTGGGAAGGTAATTTCTAAATCACATGAGGTCCCCAGGTAATACTATTCCCATGCTAATAAGGCTTTAGTTTATTTTTATCTAAATTATGAAAATAAACTAAAGTGGCACGAATGTGATTATTCTGGTAAAAATGCTAAAAAGTTGTTCTCCTGTAGTATGACATGGAATACTGAAGAGATGGTAAATGAACTGCATTTATAGACGGTTTCATCAGTGGCACGCGCGTTGCCAAAGTTATGCGCTTGGCCCTAAATTAACTTCCGGTCTGTGTTTGTTTATTATTGGGTTTGTGTTTACTGGCTAATATGGCACCGATTACAAATGGAGTGAAAGTTAAACTGATGAACAGACTGATGTTGGGCTCAGGTTGTTGTGCTGTGGGGTGCAACCTGACCTCAGGAACAAACTATATTTCGAAAATTAGTAAAAATACATAATTTAACTTTGTAACCTCACTAGGAAATTGTGAAACGAATTGATGAATCCCTGCGATTATCATAGCTGGTGCTTGCCCGTTGTTACTTCGTATTTTTGAGAAATAACTGGACATCGTTACCTATTAAAATGTAAGTCCTGTAAAAATACACATAATAAACTGTATTTTAAAAAATCAACTTCATACATACACATTTAGTAATACTAATACAGCCTTATTTACTATATCAACTTAAGACAATGAATTATGTCATCGCGACCCATTAAAGTCAATGGCGCAGACTTTGCTTCATAATTTCAAACTGCTTTCCTAACGGCTATTTTGCGTCCTGCGACTTAGGTTACAACAGTGAATATGTACGGATTCCTAGACGTGCTGATGAGAGACCACCCTTTCTCATATTAACCTCCAATATGCAAGACAGGATACTAGCAAATTTATGTCAAGTTCCATTCATTTATATGGGGTGGTCGATACACGTCCCCTTAGCAACCAAATGCTAGCGCTGGACCACGTCTGACTTATTTGCTGGCACACAAAAAACGTGAAAGTACTGAAAAAATAACCACAGGAGGATAACAAGGATATTTTTCCTACATAACTAGGTACAGGTTGTTACCGATATTTCGCCTATTTCATATATAGTTGCGAATCAGTTTACGCTTTCCTGTCTGTCGAACGAAGGTGGTCGAATAGGTGCTCTCACTCTAGCACTTTGTTTCAGGTAACAAACTCATAATAAGCGATAACTAAGCTGACCAGTAACACGCCTGAAATAGTTATGAATTAGCTAACTAAATTGATTGTAGCTTAATTAATTCATTCTAGTTAGCTAGCCAACTAGCTAGCTAGCTAAACGTAGCTAACATTTTATAAATTATGCACAGTAACGTTAGCTCAATGCTAGTAGTTCATACGCTTTAGCTACGTTTTTACTAACGTTATGATACCTGTTTCCAATGACTTGACAGCGTTACATTGCCTGATCATTTTTGTTGTGGTAACCTAGCAAGATGACCCAAACTATAAGAGCCACGATGTTTTCCCATCAATACATGCTATACAAATAAATAACCTACAGTAATTGCATTGGCTACACATGCTGCCCACTAGCCCAAGTTTGTGCTTCTAATCATCGTTTTTAAGCAATATCATAGAAAGAGTGCACTTTTTATACAGGAATGAATGTGCATGTAACCCAGAACAGTTATGGATTATGTAAGGAATGTATGATGCTCAGCAAGGTGCAATACTGTGAACAGTTATCTGTCACTTGATTTTCTGGTAATGTAACATTATCGCATTTCAGTTTGGCCAAGTAACGGTTCTTTTCTTCGACTGGTAACCCCAAATAATACGGGCTAGACATAGTTTTAACTAGCTAGCTAACGTAATTTACTTGTTATTTACTTTGCTTGTTATCAGAAATAGTCTAGAGGGACTCTGTTGTTATTGATTGTTTGCGGAAGTCTGCCGGAAGTCAAGTTAGGGCCAGAACAACGCACATGCGCAGTAACGTTTGTTTATGTTGTTACCGTTGAAACCGTCTATATAGCGCTTTTATCCAAACCGCTTTACAATTGATGCCTCTTATTCACCCATTCACACACACACACACACACGGTGAAAGACTGCCATGCAAGGTACCAATCAGCTCGTTGGGAGCAATTAGGGGTTAGGTGCCTTGCTCAGGGACACTTGGACACGCCCAGGGTGGGGGATTGAACCGGCAACCCTCCGACTGCCAGACAACCGCTCTTACCTCCTGAGCTGTCGCCCCGTATGTTGCCAAGAGATCACATGTATAAAACAGGTGATGCTCATCATCCAGATGTCCTGGATGATGAACTCCTTGACCACAAGTGTGCAAAATGAGTGATTTGTGTAAATACTAAAGCTATGGAGCAAAAAGTATGCAGTGCACCCTAGTGTTCATTAGTGTCTCCGCATTTAGCCAAAATGTCGTAAATCATCTTTACGACAATGTTGTTGTAAATCATAACTTAATCAAGTATTTCACTACAAGTCAAGTTTTTACTCATGAAACTCACCTTTGCATCAATTCAAGTGTGAATTACTATCTTTTCATCACTATAGGGGTCTATTTGGGGGCTCAAAAACTTTTCCAAAACTTCCCCTAAAATGAATAAAATGCTTTTCGTCCATTATAAAGCATATACATTTTCCCTTTGGATGGTTTAATTTGGAACATTGATATCACATTGAAAAATAATGCATAAAACATTGACACATTGTGTCATAAAACATACACATATCTGAATTTTTTCTTGTAGTTTTTGTGTAATCTATAGTACGCAATATTTTTTTGCATGGGGATGGGACAATATTTTCCAAATGTTTCTTTACATGCCCTAAGCAACAAGCCCATGGAGATACTAATACCTCACAATTTAAGTTGGTCAAGATAAAAAGATAAGACAGTACTGTATTCACTTCCGCACAGAAAATAATGAATTGGGCACTGGCTTCTACTGACATTTCAGAAATCGGCTCGGCAACTGTCAACGGTCATGATTAATCAATAATATATTTTTAATATTTGATAATATATGTGTATCATTCATATCATATGTTAGTCTGTATTACAAACACTCAAACTAGCTTTTCCTAAGAGAAAAAAATATAGATACCCTTCAGTCTCTTTGATCGTTTATTAAAGATATGAATCAGATACTTATGTGATAAATATAAATTTAAATAACTTGTATGCTTTTGCATTTGTCCATGAAATACGAAGCAATTCAGCTGATGGACACGACAGTAGACATTTTTAGCTAGCTAGCTAAGTTTAACTATGTAGAATACTAAGGTTAAATATTTTAATGTTAGCTACCGCTAGCCTATGAACACCTACTACTAACCGGGCTTGGGGGGACGTGTATCGAAAACCTCAAATGCTAACATATTTTTGATTTAATAGAGAGGACAATGTAAACTACCTTGTAATTAATTTGATTGTAATCATTCTTGCATAAAGATAGCCATTAGCCAGCAGCTATACCATGCACTCTGCTCCTGTCGACTGGCTGAAGCCAAGCAAGTGTGGGCTTGGTTAGTACTTGGATGGGAGACCACCAGGGAGCAATCTTCTCTGGTCAAATAAACCCCAATGCCCCAGTGCAGTGACGGGGACACTGTGCTGTAGGAGATGCCATCTTTCTGATGAGACGTTAAACCAAGGTCCTGACTCACTGTGGTCATTAAAGATCCCATGACACTTATCGCAAAGAGTAGGGGGTTCCCCGGTGTCCTGGCTAAATCCCAGACCTAGCTCTCGCAAAAACTTGCCACCTAATCATCGACCTGATTTAATTGGCTAAAAAAAGTCTCTCCGTCCCTCGGGTGGAGCTGCTGAGTGGCCAACAACAGAGGATTGTGGTTGTACTGGGCAGCTCCCAGGTGTGAATGTGTTCGAGTGTGAAGCAGGGCGTGGCTGCAAAAGAGCATCCGTGCTCAGCGAACCTACCCTGGGTAAATAAAGGTTAAATAAAATTATTGATAAAGGGGACTCTTTGTATACAAAAATGTAAGCGTTGTAAGTGTTCATGGAACATAATCCTTATAATTGCAAATTATAAAATTTGGAAAATGAATGTGGGATTTTCGAGGGTGGAATGATGTCACAATTTGGTGCCCTGTGCTCGCTAGACTTCATACTTCCTCCTCCCCAGAGAATTTGGTTTAGCCATGCTGATGAGTTGGTATAATTAGTAAAATCTTCAGAATTAAAAAAAGCAACTATGCCTCAATCACTGCCACGTAATGTTATAGTTTACTACATAACGCTGTGATGACGCAAAAGTTCACGCTGTTGCATGTGGCTCTCAGTCCTCTGAAACATTTTTAAAATCAGGCACGCAATACGCCATTGGAAAGCTTAAACAGTCGTCAACTGAGTAAAAGAGTTATTAATCAACAAGAATGAACTGAAAGGAATTACTAGGTCCTAAAAAACAAGTTGGGTTTTGCACATGGCCAGCGTACATGCCTACCCTTTTCTATTTGCGTGTTCATTTCTCAAACAGATTGTCCAAAACAAAAGTGACCACTGAATTTTTAGAGGGTCAAATTTATGTGTAAAACCAAAGGTATGATTGTGTGTTTATTCCATATTACAGATATTGATAGTAGTATGGCATTGTATAATTACAAAATAATTATTACTTAGCTATTCAGTGAGCTGCGTTTTTTTTTTTTTTTTGTCATACCTTCGGCTATTGTTGGCTTTATCTTGTTGCTATGATGCAATGCGGATTTCTGTTGGTGAAAGAATTTTTTTTTTAACTGTCAGATAGACCTTATTGTCCAGTGAATCATGCTTTGGGGGTATAGTTGCAAATGAGACTGCCAGGAGGGGGTGCTTGTTAAATGGACAAACTACATGACAATCGTGGCATTTAGAAACTCCATATTTGGCGTAGTTGTCATGTATCGTCTACTAATAAAGCTAGAATACGAAGTTTGTTGTTTCCATTCATAATTTGGTTGCAGGAGCACCAAATGTCTGTGCTGAGCAATCTCACACTAGGGGGCCTGTGTAAAGCAGTTAAAGCATTACATAGCCTAGCACCAAGTATATTATCTCTTAATAACATTTCAGCTTCCACGTGACCTAAGATCTGCAGTAGTTTGTTTGCTCCAAGATTAAAGGTAAAGTAGAAAGAGTGGAGAGGCGCATTTCAGTTTTTATGCCCCTAAACTGTGGAACTCCCCCCTTCCCCCTCACAGCACATCAGAGAGGCTAAATCTATTCAAAAGACTCACCTGAAAACTCACCTGTTTAATTTGTACCATACATTACATTAGCTGTGATTTTACTGTCACAGACATATTTATGGAGATAAATCACCAGTCAGGGTGCAGATGTTTAGTGTGAGATGATTGGCAACGCAATTGGAGCTGTCCCAATTCAATCTGTTTCTCATCTTTGGAAGCTCTGATTTCTGATTTTATCAGTAGTCTTTAGGCACCACGCACAGGATGAAGGTGAAAAGAAAGCTGGCAAGCCACTAAATGCACCAATTCTCTTTGAAGGACATACAAATTGTATTGTACCCATCTGGCAAACCATGGTCTTGCCCACATTCTGCAAAACCTTTATGTTCTTGGATGTTTTTTCAGCACAATTCAACACGCACACAAGTGTGGCAGCTACCCATTAGTGCTGCTCATATATTCCATTAGCACTAATCTTCTAGCTTTAATTCTTCCTTTCTATAAAGCAGAGTATGTGATCCTGTAATATGTGACACCACGTGATCACACGTATTTCTAAATGAAGCAACTTGCACTCTGTTGTCCATTTTGATCAATTTGATGATCTGAAAGCAGAAGTACTGTGGCTAATCATTTTAACCAGGTACAAGCTACAGTATGTTGTCTGTTAAAAAGATAAAAGTGAGTGAAAAAAGGAACTCCTTTTTCAACATTCAATACATCAAAATTGCACCAAATAACTGCTGAGCTATTAATTTATTGTATTAATACTGTAGTCTGAAGACATTTAAATGGTTAAATATGTTACTACTGTTACTTTTAACTTTAATTAGTACTGTTTAAATAGCTTTTGAATCACAGGGTATATATTTTTTTATTCACCTTTATTTTACCAGGAAGTCTCATTGAGATTAAAATCTCTTTTTCAAGAGAGACCTGGCCAAGGTAGCAGCAGTAGGCCTACACAATAGTTCCAGACAGTACAACAGTCAACTGAACATACAACAATACACAGAGACAGCTATTCAGTCTTGAGGAAGACATAGCATCTCAAAAACATTTACATTCCTCAGTTGCAGTATTTTGTATGAGACTTTTAAAATCACCCAGAGGTATGAGATTAACTAAATTCAGCTCTTCCTGTAGCTTATTCCACGCCAACGGTGCATAATAGGAAAAAGCTGTTTTTCCCAGTTCTGTACGAGCCATGGGAACTTTACAGAGCAAACATTTCTGGGAGTGTAGGAGGTAGCTGCCTGAGTTTAGGTACAGCAGGGAACAAAGGTAGAGGGGTAGTTTACCTAGCAACGCTTTATAAATAAAAACATACGAGCGTTGCAGTCTGCATGTAGCCAAAGATGTCCAGCTCACCATTGATAGTGTGCATTAGTAATAAAATGTTGGGATGCATGATACACTGAATTAAGACTCTGTAAGACAGTGGAAGCTGCATGCATGTACACAAGATCACCACAATCAAGTACAGACATAAAAGTAGCTTGGACAAGTTTTTTTTGGCATTAAAAGAAAAACAAGATTTGTTCCTAAAATAAAAACCAAGTTTTATCCTAAGCTTCCTGACCAGGTTGTCAATGTGTACTTTAAAGAGAGCTTGTCATCCAACCAAATACCCAAATACTTATACGGGGGCACCCTTTCAATAGATTTACCCTCGGATGTTAAAATGCTGTGCTCAACCAAGGGGCTCAGAACGGGTTCTTGTAAAAATCATGAATTTTGTTTTTTGAGCATTTAAAACCAGTTTCAAGCTGCACAAAGATAGCTGTTCGAGTCAGTGTCCAGATTGGCCCTAGTGTTAATTCATATAAATAACAGAGGGGTCATAGTTTGGGATATTTAGATAGTTTCATTTACCAGATGGAGTATCCTTAGTTAGGGCTCCCTGGGATAGGTTAGATTCGGTACCTGGACAAACATAATTTTTCAGGTTAAAGTCGCTACTTCATGGCACAAAAACATTATTTGCAAGATTCCCGGATGAGTAGCATCTTTGCCTGACAGGATAGAAGGCCTTAGTGTCAGTGAACAATTAGATGAATTCCTGGCAGCGGTAGATAGTGTAGGACAACTACCTCCTATTTTTTCTTCTTTTCTCTCTCTCTCTGAGGATATAAAACTTGATAGCTTCAGACCGCGACAGCTTGGCACCTGGATAATCGTGCTACATTCCCACAGAACACTACTGACGACTTACGGGCACCGCTATTTCAAGGCCGCTCCATTTACGCAAAGAAACGGACAAAAGTAGGATCGGATTAAACTATCAAAAATACAATTCCAATACCACACTGATCCAAAACAAAACTCGAAGTGAGTGCGGGCTATTAGAATTGGATGGTAGCGCAATTCCGAGTCCCCTAGCCGGCACCACTAAGAAATGATTAATTATCTCCCTGTAACTGGTACCTAAAATAATCATGTTTGGTATGGTTATCTTCCAAAATTCCTGACGAGGGTCGGGGAGCAAAGTTCAAATATTCAAATAGTTAGTACAGTTAAAATATTATACAACCCCAGTATCGCACCCTGCCCCCCGAGGGGAAGGCGATAGTGATAGGAGGGTGTGCCTCTAAATGACCAATGGTAGCCTGAACTGCTCACCTACTCGGGTAGGTATTTTTAGGAAAGAGACACTTGGGCCCAGTACTTTTATTCTTTTAGTTTCGTCTTTTCTTTTTTTTTTTTCTTTGTCTCCTACCCAAGCCCTGGAGTACATTGCGTTTTCTTTGAAGGTACCGTGGCCTTCATATCCTCGCCTAATAAGCTTGGACCACTATACTGTTGGACCTCCGAGTGTCCTCTCCACTCCAGAACCATAGGTGCTTACGTCTTGGAACACTGACGGGTTCGTGCTTGCTGTGATGTCCGCGGAAGCGGTTCCTGTGCCACCGATTACAGCGTTTGTAGGCTCCAAGCTACATTTGGTAACTTTTAAATTCAAATTGTCTCGCCTGGGCTGGGTGTCGGAGATCTTCCCTCTTTCCTCTCCTCCTCCATATAATTCCTCTCAAATGTAACTTAAGTGTTTAGGTTGATAAGGGTGAAATGCGGCTGCTCTGGGTTCAGTATTCAGAGTGCTGAGCCTCCCATAAGGCAACCGGAAGGGATCCCTAAGTGGTTATTTTCATAACAGTTAAACCCCGATTGAGTATAAAATAATTCATAAACAAACTGCAATTGATGATCAACCCCACCTAATATATCAATCTGACAATAGTCCTGGGTTACAAGTCTTGTGATCAGCAGGATATAAATTCTCCCTTACAGTTTGGTGACCCTGAGTTTGGCCGTTTTCAGGGTTTCCTATAGAAATAACCACAATGACCACAGACGCTCAGCCCTTCAGAACATTTATTTCTACACCCTCTGACCTGATGTAAACCAGCAGAATTCATAAACAACTTCACACGTCCACACAATAAAGCCCCAAACATTGGGGAGTTAGCATTAGAAAACTTCAAGTAATGTCACAATGGCTAAATCGGCTGTTTTAGAATGTCATTACATCACCCGGATCATTTCTGCAGCCCGGATCAAATTTGTTTTGACAGCGTGTAATTCCATGACTCATCCCCAACACAGCATTTCTGCTAGCATTGTAGCTAGGGACCACATCTTGTAGCCTAGCAAAAAAAAAAAATATACGTAAATGATAGCTCTCCCTTCATAGTTTTCAATCTTGATAATTGTTTGAAAATGAATTAATAGTATAGAAGAAAAACATCAAGAAGTTGAAATTTGACTTCTTGAAAAAAATAACACCCTCTCACTTTAATGATGTATGGCTTATTCATTAAATGACTACTCATTAAATTATTCATGAAATTTATTTTGGTGAAGTCTGTCCCAAAAGCTGAACATTTTGATTGCAACATTGTTGAACAGCGCCCTATAGGGAGTGAAAAGTGTGACATCAAACCTCTGTGACAACCGACCCCGTTTCCCCTACACAGGTCCATGGCTTTGTAGATGACCAGATTGTCGCCGTCCTACCTCATCCATCTCCCTGAAACAGGGAATCTGGAAGCCACTGGAGAGGGGCTCCGTCGGCTGGCAGGACAGTCCGCATTCAGGAAGGCTGTGGGAGCCATTGTTGGGCGCCACCTAAGGAATAAACCACAACGGGCTGTCCCGTTATTGGAAAATAATGTACGACGGGGGTGGTGATGCGGCTGAGGCAAAGCCTAGTGGTCAATGTTACAGTCGATGGAACATGTTCAAGACCAGCCAGGAACAAGTTTCTTTAACCTGCTTTTTTCCTCACTAATAATTGTCTATTACTTCTCAATTATTGCTATTGCACCACATCAACCTGCCGTTCACCAAATGTATACACTGCATTATGACGTACCATCTACACATTCAGTTAACCGGCTACAATATTGCAAAGCCAGATGGATTCAATGGGAGCTCTTCTATTATCACCTAAGAAATTTCCTAGTTTCAACAGCCAGTCAGTTTTGTGGTCTAGTGGTAAGGCTCACTGTCTATAGATCATGAAGTCGCCTGGTTCAAGCCCAGCCAGGAACAAGTTTCTTTAACCTGCTTTTCTGCTCACTAATACTTCTCGATTACTTCTTAACAATTTGCCTTTGCACCACATCTACCCGCCGTTCACCGAATGTATACATTGCATTTTGACATATCATCTACACGTTCACTTAACCGGCTACAATATCGCCAGGTCATATGGATTCAACCGGAGCTCGGCTGTGCTTACTGGCCTGTGTTCTTCTTTAAGTGAGGTCTATTTGGCCATTATCAGCGTGATATGAATAATATTAGCCTCACTTAAGCCTGAATGGCCAAAACACCCTATATCACTTTTAGTGAAGTAAAGTATATGAGAATCTTGAGGTCAATCTAGGTGGAACATACTGCCTGAAAAAGTTATTTGGAATTTCTGGGAATAATTCACAAACAAAACCTTTTAAACTATAGGTTAGATGAGGTCAGAACAATACTTTTTGCTATACATCCCAACAGCTCACTTGGTTGTGTACTGCTGTTGGACTGTCAGCAATTACTACTGTGGGCGACTGTGTCTTTTGCAGGTGGAGCACAATCTAATATTTCTCTGCCCATAAAATAATCCTGTTTTATATTTTTATTTCCCACGTGCATTGCATGCTCACTTCTGGATTCTGTCTAATAAATCCACACTGATTGTGCTATGTTCATTTGTCCCGAGTGGCTGTTCTACAGTCTATAGAGAGGTGAGGGGGTTCATTTTTGGCCACCAAATTAGAACAAAAATTCATTCCTGTTGCTAATTTACTTCCATACATAATTTACTCTGTTTTCAATATCATCCAAAAAGTTTGTTTTTTTTTGTTTTCAAATGTTTTTATTTTTCTATTTTGTAGAAAACAAAAAGGCATAGTCAACGTGTACAGTCGGAGTTCTTTACACATAAGGCTCATAAGGCTAACCTGTTTCAAGTTAATTGTTATTATTAAATTCAGAAAATTTAACTGTTAGAAATGAAATATAACACAGAGCAATAAAACAGGAACTGAGAAATAAAATGGAACAGTTTCTTGATTCTACATGTGCACATGTGTTTGCGTGTATGTACAGTGTGGTCCAACAATTTGAGTCCACTACGAAGATCTGTTTGTTTTTGTCATTCATCAAAAACCAACACAACATCTTTACTCAGTTTATATATCTGAAGTGAGGAGTGTCACTATGACACTGAAACTGTAACACGACCACAACCCTAAAAGGGCAAAAGGTGGACATAGCAAATATTGAGACTTTCTGTTTGTTAGCACAGTGTTTAAACTTGTGTTTGTAAAAAAAAACAAAAAAAAAGAAAGAAAAAAAGATGCTTCACATACATCAACTGAGTTATTTATTTAATGAATGATGGAAATAAACAAATCGTGTGTGTGAGAGAGAGAGAGAACGTACGTGCATGTGTGTTTTTTCTCACATGCAGAAGGTTCAGGAGCCGCTGGTTCTGGTCCTGATTCCTGCCTAGAAATTGAGAAAATAAGATGTTAGAATGAACACAGTAAGCCAGGTTATCCTACAGTTCAGTGCACAGGTAGTATACCTCGTAGAGTGTTTCATAAAATTTCAATTAGTTAGCCAAAAAGAAAAAGAAGCAAGTCATGGACAGAAAAAATTATTTTCTAATGATTTGTTATTATTTTAAAATTGTAAAATAAATATATAAATACTCTTAAACAAAACTTACATTCTGTAATTTTCCCTCAATCTTCTTTTGATCACAAATCCAAACTGCTTGAGTATAGAGCAAAAGTTTTTAAAAAAATTTGATTTCACTGTCCCAGTACTTATACAGAGGACTGGCCATTTGCATAATTTTTATTTTACCTTTATTTTTTCAATTTCTGAAAATTTTAGATTTTCTGTGGTTGTGGTGGTGTCATCCTCCCTCGGCAGTTTGTTTGTTTTCTCCTACAGAGACTCTTCAGGTATTTGTGGCAGGGCCAAGCTGGAGGCTAATGGCTCTTCAGGTTTTTCCAGCTGAACGTTGCCCAGTTCCCTTAAAAGGCCTTTGTGGCCCTGCACACTGGGGTGTTCCTGCTCCACTGCTCTGTAGCAGCAGGAGGCAGTCGACACTGTGTGCTCCATTAGGTCAGAGAGGTTGTTCTCTGCAGTGTGCAGGTAATGGCCCTTCCCAGCACATTTTTGTCCACTCTTCATTTTTTCTCCTATCCAGAAGACAAAGAGTAGACTCTGGTTGTTTTTCAGCATGTAACTAAAATAATGGTCCAGCCACCCCAGTACACTGGCCTCCAGTACCAGCATGGCTGGACTATAATGATAAAGCGTTTTATGTTCTTTTACACTGATGACCCAGTGGTCACTCACCTGCTACACTCAGCGGAATTCGCCCAATGTCATATTTGACTGCACGCCAGACCTGCGTGCATTGCTAATTCTAATTTTTATCATTATCCAGTCTCTTACACATAACTGGACATTGTAAGGCAAGTGTTTTTACATCTTCAGACCTTATTAGTTTCACCAGGTCCGTGTCCATTTTTTCAAGGGACCTTGCGTTCTCTTTTCTATAGGCCCCAATCCATCAGCTCATTATGTCCACCATGGTTTTTGCCCTCTCTTCTTTCAGCTCGATTTTGGAGTAGTTGAACCAGTGATTTAAAGAAGATAGGTACGATGTGATTGTTCCTGGCAGGAAATTATGCCTCCTGCCACATTGTTCGGAGGAAGTGCCTCCTTTTGATAAAACGACTCTGGCTTTTCCTCCTCGTCAATTACTTTAAAAATGACACGCCCCAGTTGTGTGTGTTGTGCTGCAGATTGTGGGCACACAAGACCCCCATCTGCAGACTCTTCTTCTGTCTCCAGCTCTTCCTCTGCCTCCAGCTCTTCTTCTGCCTCCGACTCTTCCTCTGTCTCCAGCTGTTCTTCTGCCTCCAGCTCTTCCTCTGCCTCCAGCTCTTCTTCTGTCTCCAGCTCTTCTTCTGCTTCCAGCTCTTCTTCTGTCTCCAGCTCTTCTTCTGCTTCCAGCTCTTCTTCTGTCTCCAGCTCTTCTTCTGCCTCCATCTCTTTCCCTGCCTCCAGCTCTACGGACACACTCCCGGCACACTTCATTCCAGCCTCCTGTTCTGTTCTTTGAGGAGCCTGTTGTATTGTGTTGACTCTTTACTTAGATCATGATGAAGGTTCAAGCGTTGGCCAAATCTTTTCATTGTTTTCACAAACAGCCTTCAATTGGGCAATTTCAGGGCTGATGGTTCCTTCCTTTTGGCATTGCTGCTGTTTTTTTTCACAGGCTGAACTGCTGGACAGCCATCCTGGCACTCTCCTTTTCCCAGCCATGAATTGTAGCTAAGTGTCTTGGCAAATTCACCACTGAGGCCCGGCAGTCCTGAACTGGGCAGACATTCTTCTGGCGTCCAGTATCCTTCTTTAACTGTTGAAGGACTTCCTCTGCCAACAGTGTTCTTTTCCCTCCCCCTTTCACTTTTTGTTTATTCTTTGGTGGCATTGTGATACCAGGTATAACGTTGAGGAGGTTGCTGAGGGTGGGGGCATAAAAAGATCCCCACGGCCAGAATATGACTATAACTACTCTCGATGGTTTACCTTTGAAAACAAAACACAAATGTGTAGGATATGTAGTGTTTAGATTTTGGCCTTAGAGAGGGAAACAGTAAATAAGAATGTGGCCTGACCTCCCCATCACAAGCATCAAAGCAAATGTGATTGGGGGCAATTTTAAATTCCACTGATACCCTAATCTAGGCTGACAATCTATGGGTCTCACCTCCTCAGAAGAGACAAACCATATGACACAGGACACCATATTGGGGGTTGGAGACCCTGCATGCCTAACATTTCCCATTACTTTTAGTTTGAATGCAATCTTTAGGTAGGCCAGTCCTTGCCATAAATTAGTCTGACCCCCCTTCCTTTCTCTTCTAAACCTTAACCCGGCATCACCCAATCAGGGCAAACATCCTCAAAGAGAAAGTTGTGCGCATCACACTGAACATGGAAAACAGAAGGAAAAGTAGAGAGTGGTCTGAAGAGATTAGAAAAAAGGTAATAGCCAAGCATGGTCAACATAAAGGTTACAAGACCATCTCCAAAGAGCTTGATGTTCCTGTGACCACTGCTGCCAATATTATTAAGAAGTTTAAGGCCCATGGAACTGTAGCCAACATTTCTGGACGTGGTCGTGTCACACCTGGCGTCTGTCTTCCCCTGCTGCTTTTTCTGTGTCTGTATTGTTTCAGTGAGCCAACGGGGAGTTGCAGAACTGGGTGTGGCCACCCTTAATTGCTAATTGTCCTGGGAATAAAAGGCTGAAGATGGCGTGGATCCAGATCTCCTTCACTCCCGACCTGGCGGGACACTAAATTAATCTTATGTATAGGTTGTAAATAAATAATTCACTTTTTGCACCGTGACCTCTGCCTGGTTTCCGTTTTTGTTCGGCCTGCCCGACCCGGGCCGTAACAAGAATGGTGGCAGCGGTGGGATAGATTTCTGTTCTACGTCGGTATTGGATTCGCTTTATGGCGTTCAAGTGTGGCGTTATCGTTGCGTCTTTGCGTGGACGTAGTTTATAGGTGCTGCTGGTGAGGTCACGTATACGCACCTACGTCGTGGGAGGCCAGGATTGAGACTCGGTGCATTGTTACATTATTTGGGAGTGAAACGTATGTTGCCTCCAACTTACATTTATGTTGGAGAGCTAGACCCTTCGTGTCTTCATTGATCGTCTCCTGTTCTTCGGTAAGTAATCCCCATGTGGTTATCGGTTTGGTGATTGGACTGATTCACTAGCTAGGTAAGCGGGCCCAGATTGATCTCATTACAAGAGATGCGTCCGTGGAGTGTTGAATTAGTTTATCAATCGACCTTTGTGATCTTCGCTGGTGGAGGCAGGTTAGCTGTTTCTCGCGTTTAAATATTCTTGTAGTGAGCTTCTGGGAAGGCGGAGTAGATTATTGAACTGTTTTATGGGATGAAGTGGGATTCACCTATCCAATGCTATACTGGAGATTGCAAACTGTGAGTTGGTTATAACAGGGATTGATCATTGAGTTTGAAAAGGGGTTTAATCCTATGCTTTGTTCTTGGCGCGTGAGTCCGATGTTTGTTTCGGATTTGTGGTTAAATTCTTGAATTGATTGCGCGTTTGGAATAATTGAATGTGTTCGAGTCGAAGCCAGGGGGTTTCTCTGTTGCATAGAAGTCCACGAGTAAATGAGTTTTTACTGCGTCCGTCTGCCGCTTCTTTGCGCGTTCTGGTTAAAAGCGAGTTATTGTTGCTGGCTCAGTACTGGGGCGAGTCTGCTCCGTTGTGTGGTAAACGATTTAAGGTTACTGAACTTTGCAATTACGCCGGGCACCCACCGCACGCGTAGCGTAAGCAGCACGGCGAAGCAGCACAGCACGGCGTGTCTTGTGTCTACACGGGTGCCGTCTGTGTCGCGCAAAGGCTTGCTTAAAGCTCTATATTCCTAGTAGCTCTCACAGTCTGCAGTGGGATTACATTGTGTATTTCACGTGTGTTCACGACTATTGATTATGGGTTAAGTGAATACTTGGTGAGAGACCTTTTTCAGTTTGTTAATTTGGTAATATTTTGTTAACTCTTGTAAATATGTGAGAAAGTAAACGCTTTAAAGAATTACCATAAGCTTAAATCGCAACGTAGCCTACATAATAATCAATCTCAAACTGTATTAATTTATGCTATGGTTAATTTTTGCTTGGTTAACAAGCGTGCCAACTTTATGAAGAATATGTAATGGTCATAATAATAATAAATAATCCATAATCAACCATTCCTGTGTCATCTTGTTATTCACGTCAAAACATTTATATGATCAGATTTATTAAAATCAGCTAATCATCAAAAAGATAGCATAATAGTTTAAACTTGAAGGGATATGAACACCACAAGTGCAATAAAGGCTTGCTTACAACTTCATTTATAAAATAGGTGCATTTTCATCGGAAAGACCACTAAATCAGATTTTTTTTAAAGCTCTGTGGATTATCTGATTTTTATTAACATTGACAGCACGGCGATCGGAGAAGTCAAATAGGCTGAGCAATGGTTGGTTAAAAACTACCTTCCAACACTCAAGCTAACAAACCGCTGCTCGGTGCATTCACTTCTACATCATTCAATAGGCTACGTCTTTCTGTGGTGTATTTTCAAATGTACCCCACCCCCTCCGCTAAACAAGATAGGGAAACTAAGTTTGCATTTTTCCCAGGTTCCATTTTTTTTTTTTTTTTTTTGGGGCGACATAGCTCAGGAGGTAAGAGCGATTGTCTGGCAGTCGGAGGGTTGCCGGTTCAAACCCCGCCCTGGGCGTGTCGAAGTGTCCTTGAGCAAGACACCTAACCCCTAACTGCTCTGGCAAATGAGAGGCATCAATTGTAAAGCGCTTTGGATAAAAGCGCTATATAAATGCAGTCCATTTACCATTTACCATTCCCTGCAAGGACAATACAAAAACGAAAAGGCTTGTATTTTTTAGCTGCTTATAAAATATATGGTAGGGAACTAGGGACACACCCCCAATAGCCTAATATAAGGATGAAATATAAATCAGAGCATGTATACCTAGAATTTTAGAGCATATTTCTGTGTATAAACAGGTCACCATGATGCGCGGCAAGCAGAAAAATAGAACAGAAGCGAAAAACTACGCTTCAGTTCGCTTGTGTCGCACAAGTTTCGCAGCCGGTTCGCGACGCGTTCGCATCTGGTGTAGAGGACGTCGCCCGCTGCCGTTGTAATAACAGTACTTCAACTACGCTTCACTTACGCAGGTAGTACGCGCGTCGCCCGCTACGCATGCGGTGGGTGTCCGGCTTTATTTGTTTGAGCTCGCAGTGGAGCGAGGTGTGTTAAAAGTAGGCATGATGGCAACGGGGACTAGTGAGGAAATAAAGCTTGCTGAATTGGAATTGAAGAAACTAGAGATGGAAAACACTTTGCTACTTAAATTGGCTAAGATTAAACACGCACAAGAGCTAGAAATGGTGAAACTTAATGAAAAGCTTAAAGAGCTGCAACATAGAGAACGAGAATTACAGTTTGCCAAGGAAAAATTGACACTGTTTAGAGATGATCTCAGATGGAAAGCTTGAATCATCTGTGTTACATGGCGATGGTGATGAATCTCATTTACCTGTTCACAATGGTATAGTGCATAATTTGAAATTAGTCCCTAAATTTAATGAAAAAGATTTGGATACTTTCTTTACTTTGTTCGAAAGGGTTGCTGTAAGTAGACAATGGTCAGAGGCTGATCAGATTCTATTACTACAGTGTGTAGTAAGCGGTAGGGCTCAGGAAGTTTTTATTGCTTTGGACACCGTTTCTCTCCCATTCCTATCCGAAAGTTAAAGATGCAATTCTGCAGGCTTACAAAATGGTCCCCGAATTTTATAGACAACGTTTTAGACATGTGAGACGCACTGATAAGCAGACTCATGTCGAGTTCATGAGAGAATTGGTTGTTCAGTTTGATCGTTGGCAGAAAGCATCCAAAATTACTTCTTATGAGGAACTTTGCGATATGATAATTCTAGAGCAATTTAAAAATATGATTTCGGAACCAATTGCTACTCATATTAGTGAGCACGCAGTATGTAAGCCGTTAGAAGCTGCGTCAATGGCTAATAATTACGCACTTGCGCATAAACAGGTCTTTGGTGGTTTGCGCCCATTGGGAAACGGGCAGTTTGATAATTGTAAAATCTTTGCACCGCGTCAGTGTTCCGGTAACCCTGCTCCTGTGAGATCGGTCCCTGGTACGGATGAAAAATATGACGGGTCTCGAAAATGTCATGCGTGTATAAATAAGGGCCATTGGAGAAGGGAATGTCCTATTTTTAAATCTAATGACGTCATTCGCATCTAGAAATACACAGGGTTCCAAACCCACTGTTTTAGCGGTACCAGCACGTAACAGAACAGTTCCTTTATCCGACATTGAGCCGACTATCTCATGTCGCGCTGGTATACCTGACCCCGCAATTGCTTCCTTTATTAATGATTGCTTTGTTTCATTACAGGGGAGTCCGAAAAAACGAACAGTGCGTGTGTTGCGAGACACGGGAGCGGCGCAGAGCTTTATTTTGGATGGTACTTTGCCGTTTTCTCAGGAGACTGTTACTGGGGAGAGTGTGATGGTTCATGGTATTGAAATGTCCAGGGTAAATGTCCCTTTGCATAAAATATACCTCAGCACTGATTTAATACAGGGTGATATTGTTATAGGAGTGAGACCAACCTTACCTGTGGAGGGTGTGCAAGTCATCCTTGGGAACGACCTGGCTAAGGGCTTCGTATGGAAGAACATTCCACCACCTTTGCGGGTGCAGGCTGAGCCGGTCTCATCGGGGGAGCTCGATGAATGGGCCAGCCGACACCCAGAGGTTTTCACAGCTTGTGTCCTGACGCACTCTATGGTCAAAGCCGAGGTTGAGCAGCCCCAAGTTCATGAAATGAGCATCACGGGAGCTGAAACTTGCAATGTAAGTATGTCTACTCCTTTGCCCTCTGATATACCTGTTAAGTCAGAGTCAAATGATATCTCACTCTCTCCTTTAGTCACAGTCTCTCGTGATGAGTTGATCAGTGAACAGAAATGCGATCCTAGTTTAGCTCCTTTATTTGAAATGGTGCGTTCAGACACAAGTTGAAAACATCATCTGGTTAAATTTTATGCCGATACTTTAGTTCTATGCGCTGTTGAAACACTCTCTAATGTTGGACGATGTCCCCATTACACAAGTTGTAATATTTAGAAATGAGGTAATACGCGCGGCACACAAGGGTTTTCTGTCAGGACCACTGTCATCAAGTAGAACTTTATTGACAATAAAGGCAATACAGTTATGTTTGGCGGTATGGCTCTGTTCTGGAGCTCTCCCGCCAACCACGCAGCCCGCGTGGATAAGGCCGGGAGGCCAGCAGCCAAACCCCCCCTAGAGGGGTACACACAGAACAGATCCAGCAGCAAAGCAGTTTTTAACACATATGAATGGAGCAAATGCAATTTCTTAACACATAAGGATGGAGCAATACGACTTCTTAACACATAGGAATGGAGAATGCAAATTCTTGACGCATGGGGATGGAGCTGGGGTGGTGGAGGGGATTTACGAAGCAACGTGCAGCGCTTGCATGCAGGAGGAGCAGCCGAATGAGTAGAGGGAGGCTGTTTAAGTAGACCGCCCTGTTAGTGAATGTACTGTGATAGGCGAACATCACTCAGCTGAGCCATCAGCTGATTCGGCCGGAGCGCTTGACTCTCGTGACCTGCCAGAACTACGCGATGCTCCATTATCGGGACATTTAGGTGTCCGGAAAACTTATGACCGTATACTTCGTCAGTTCTATTGGCCTAAGTTGAAACATGGCATTTCGGTGTACATTAAAACATGTTACACCTGTCAAGTCACTGGGAAACCCAATAGGGAAATTCACCCAGCACCTTTAGAACCCATTCGCGTAATGGAGAAACAGCCATTCCATTATCTGATTATGGATTGTGTTGGGCCGATTTGTGCTTCTCGGGGAGGGAATCAATATTTGTTGACGGTTATGTGTAAGAGCATGAGATATCCCGCTGTCTACCCTCTCCGTACAATTAAGGCCAAGAATATAATAAAGGCTCTGACTTCATTTATTTCCACCTATGGCGTACCTAAAACGATTCAAACGGACCAAGGGTCAAATTTTACATCCCAAGCTTTTTCTCAGTTCTTGAAAAAACTGCAGATCACACACAACATGTCAAGTGCTTATCACCCACAAAGTCAGGGGGCACTCGAGCATTTTCACCAAACGTTAAAATAGATGTTGCGATCTTACTGCACGGAGCTTTCTCGGGATTGGGAAGAGGGTCTCCCGTGGATGTTGCTTGCCATACGTGAAGTCGTTCAGGAAAGCATTGGCTTTAGTGTGAACAAATTAGTTTTCGGGTAAGAGGTCCATTACATTTAATTGAGGACCAATGGCATCTGAAAAAACCTTCTGAAAATGTCCTAAACTATGTAAGTGATTTCTGTTTGAGGCTTTATAGAGCATGCGAATTGGCAAAGGAAAACCTGTCCGTTTCTCAGTCTAAAATGAAATCCCATTACGATCGTAAGGCCATAAGCCGCCACTTTCAGCAAGGCGATCAAGTGTTGACGTTGCTGCCTATAATTGGGTCACCATTCCAGGCCAAATATAGTGGTCCTTACACCGTGGAACGACGTGTGTCCAATTTTATCTATTTGGTCCATACTCCAGACAGAAGGAAAAAAGCCAACTATGTCACATTAATCATGAAACCTTTTTATAGTCCTTCTCTGCCCGCTGGTGATGAGAATGGGAAATCTGTGTCTGCGGTGAGCCGTGTGTTTGACCAGCCAGTTGATTTGCTGGATCAGACAGCTGACCCTTTCAGCGAAGGTGTCGCTATTAATTTCCCTGTTAACAGTAACAAAAAAGAGGACTTTGATGAACCTGGTGAGCCTGTGTTCCAAGGGCGGTTAAAAAATTCTGAATATCTCTCTGCGTTAGAATCACAGTTATCCCAATTATCTGAGGAACAACGTTTAGATATTTTGGGTTTGATTAATTCCCATCTAGCGTTGTTTGCGGATACACCGTCTCAAACCAATGTGATCGAGCACGATACAGACGTGGGTGACGCTAAGCCTGTTAAACAACGTTTTTATCACCGCCGAAGTAGAATACATGCTTGAAAATGGGATTGCCACTCATACTTCTTCGCCGTGGGCATTGCCCTGCCTTTTGGTTGCGAAACCGGACAATACGTTTTGTTTTTGCACAGATTTTCACAAGGTAAACGCCGTCACAAAACCTGATTCATATCCTCTCCCACTTATAGTGAACTGTGTAGATCAAGTAGGCAATGCCGCTTAGGTCACAAAGTTAGATCTGCTTTGACGTGGTCGTCTGCTGTGACACATGGTCGCAGCATGTGCAGCGATTGGGGGCTCTTTTTGATTGTTTGGTAGCGGCAAAATTTACAGTTAATTTAGCCAAATGTCAATTTGCGCGTGCTTCTGTTACATACCTGGGGAAGGTGATTGGTAGTGGTTCGGTTAGGCCAGTAAGGGTTAAAGTGGATTGCTTTCTTACGTTATCCAGTACCTACATCTAAAAAAGACTTAATGTGATTTTTGGGTATGGTAGGGTTTCATCGTTCATTTTGTAGTAATTTCTCATCTGTAGTTTCTCCTCTGACTGACATGCTCAGTAAAAAGAGAACTTTTATCTGGGGGCCGTCATGTCAAGAAGCTTTTGAAGAAGTCAAATATCTCCTGTTTTATGCCTCAGTGTTAGCTGCTCCTCACCTTCAAGACCCTTTTAAAATACAGGTCGACGCATGCACAGTGGGTGCTGGCGCTGTTCTCCTGCAGTCCGACGAGTGTGGTATTGAGCATCCAATATCTCTCTTTTCCAAAAAGTTCAATTCCTACCAACTCAAATATTCCACCATTGAAAAAGAGGCATTAGCTCTGATCTGGTCCTTACAACACTTTGAAGTATATGTTGGTGCTATGGCGATTCCAATCGTTGTTTACACCGACCATAATCCCTTAGTGTTTTTGCATTCTACGCAAAATTCAAATCAAAGACTGATGCGTTGGTGTCTTTTCCTCCAAACTTACTCGCTTGAAATTTGGCACAATAAAGGGCGAGACAACGCATTGGTGGATGCGCTGTCCCGTGCTCCTGTATAGTTTTATGATATCTCATAAAAAACACGTTTTCAACGTACAAAAATGCCAAGTTACTCACACATACAAGACATACACCGTCTATAACTCATTCATTCAGACTGCCAAAATCCACGCCTGCCATTAAAAGTATTGATATCAAAATGACGCCAAGTTACGATACTACAAACAATATAGGCTATCTTGCCTCACAGAAATTAAATAAGATGTATTCCAAAGCAATGCTACCCAATGTTTCCTCAATTCATTCAAGTCACTTGGCCCTGTGTGTATAAGCATGCAGTACATGGACAGGCCAAACATGTGTGGATGGCTTTCTCACAGACAAGATTGATTTAATAGGCATCTATATGTCCAATTTGTATTGGTATGTATGCATTTCGCTGCCCAGCCTTTCTGTTGCGTGAATTATTGTATGTTTCTTGGTATAAATGTCTGTTTGTAAATGTGAATGTAACATGCTGCGAGGGAAATGTCCCCATGGGGATAAAGAATTCTCTGTGTTTTTAGTTTTTAGCAGAATGGGCATGTAGGTGAAGGTTGACATGATCACAGACTATAGTGCGAAGTAAATGAAGTGACCATGAGCGAGCTTAGTTTCCTTATCGAACGGTATATATAACAGTCTGTATAAAGCATTAGTTGTTAAAGTGGAGGGTTAAGTAACGTGTGAAATCTATTGCACTGATGTGCTTTTCTCATGTTCAGTACTAGTAGTTATAATTATGAGTGAGTCATGATTTTAAATGTAATGTTTTAATGGGGTGTTGCAGAACGTACATACGTAGTAATTGTTTGTATGTGGCTAGATAGAGAACAGGGCGAGGTAACATGAATGTAGAAACGTGGCGTTTGCTGATAAGAAGGTTTTGCACGGTAGCCAAGTGAAGAAATGTAGTTAGTAGAAATGGCACAGTGGTGAACTGGTGTAACTTTTTAATAAAAGGAATACATTTGCCGTCATGAAATGCATATGGGTGGCCGTGAGTGAGTTTTGGTAAAGCAAATATAAGCGTAAGTAAACGTTAGTGTAAAAGAGGAAATTATCTGCCTGAGGGCGAGGCGGGATTCAATCCTTCAACCGGAGGTTTACCAGTCTGTGACTTTGTTAGTGCAGCACCATGACATAGCTATGCAATGCGTGAAATATCATGAGCAAACCTGTCCGTGGTTTTAAAGAAGAACACAGGCCAGTAAGCACAGAAGAGCTCCCGTTGAATCCATATGGCTTTGCAATATTGTAGCCGGTTAATAACTGAACGTGCAGACGGTATGTCATAATGCAGTATATACGTTCGGTGAACGGCGGGTAGATATGGTGCAAAAGCAATAATTGAGAAGTAGTAGACAATTATTAGTGAGGGTAAAAGCAGGTTAAAGAAATGTGTTCCTAGCTGGGCTTGAACCTAGGACCCCATGTTCCCATGACTGTAACCTAGCAGACTAGCTGTTTAAACTGGAAATGTTTCAGAGTAAAAGGGTATGGGTATTTTGCGTATGCAAGTTTTTGATTGGGTCGTGTAGGTGAAGATTTGGCTGGTGTCGGTAAAATGTCCAATGGGGAGACATTTTGTTAGTGGGATAGGTGGAAGAAAAAATAAGAATGAGAAGAAGAAGAAGGATAAAACGCAAAATCCCCTTAGTTTGGGGCTTTACTGTGTGGACAACTGAAGTTGTTTATGAATTCTGTCTGTTGAAATGGGGTGAGAATGTACAGAATTTAATGTTTTTAAGGGCTGAGTGTCTGTGGCTGTTGTGGTTATTTCTGTGGGGAACCCTGAAAAGTGCCAAACTCTCAGTGCTGTATAGGTATGGGGCATGCCCCCGCCAAGGCGTAACTTGGTGGGATGGCATACCTGCCATCCCAATTGTCACCCTGTAATTTATCAATCCTCATTGGTTGTGGGGTGGGGCAATGACTGGAAAGATAAGGGTGATCGTGAGAGATCGAGGAGCAGATGCGAGAGGGCAGAGAAAAGAGAGGCCCCCACAGAAAACACTATGGGGAAAATTTTCCAGTAAAATAGTAAGTTTGAGGGTAGATAACAGTGTCTTACTGTACAACTACCAGTAAAAAAACTGCGCTTTTTAATAGAGTGCATTAGAGACTGTTTTTATTGTTACTGTAAAATAGCTAGTGATAGAATTGTGACCTGTGCTAGCGCCGGCTAAGTGTTTACCACTCAGTATTGCTAGTTTGGCAAGCTTTGCCATAACGCTACTGTAACAGTTAAAACTACCTTTATCCAGGCTTGCCTGTCGCGATTAGTGTGGTGTATTGACTAAAAGTTCTTTAGTTGCGTAGCCATTCAGAGTAACGCCCTTTGCTTAGCTTTGAGATTAGAACCAGCATTCTACACTCCGCTCAGATAGCGCCCGGGCTACCAGGAAAAGCTTGGGGTTCCTCTGTGTGGCCGACATGGGATCTATGCCAACCGGACAGCGCCACTAAGCAACCAGGGGAAGCTAGTGGTTCCTCCGGCAACGAGGGAACGTTGGCGTTCTTTTTTCATCCAGTCTACAGTATCAGGTGTACCAGCTAAGCCAAACAGCAGAGAGACTGTGAGTACGGACGCACCTTATTTGGCTCACATGAGAGAAGATCCTTGCTCTTCGTAACAAATCAGGCCTGCAACGGGGGTTTTCTTTTATTTGGGTGGTTTTTTTCCAGTGCCGGCTTTTGTACTTTATATTGTGCATTTTCTTTTTCTGTGCTTTGTAACTGTCATTGAGTTGATTCTTTTAAAGGTAAAGGGTAAAGAAAATATATGTGACTTGAAACATACCATTTTGAAGGCTTTGCAGGGCAACAATAATGTAAATATAGCCTACATATTGTTTTAATTTGTTTTAGAAACTGGTGGTTAACGTGAATTGCCCAGTAGGGGTCGCCGTTTGGTTACGAAGGTTTATTTGAGAATTGTATTATTCACTTTCTATGCAGTAATTTGTTTAAAAAGGATTCAGTCACGTTGAGTACTGCAGCAGTTTAAGTTGGGTTGTTTACGAAACCGTTAGTTACACTCAGTCTAGTGGTCAACACCTTTATTATTATTTTTTTTCATTTACCAATAAATGGTGGGTTTTTTTTTTAAAAGCAAATGGCTCTAACTGTCTTCACTCACTGCTAGCTAGTAATTCTTAACTGATTTATTTTAATATATTGGGGACCTGTCAGTATTACTTTATACTAAGTGTATACGAACTCAGGAAATGGCCTCTTAGTGTCTTGATGTGCATTAGGAGGGCTGCATACAATATACAAAATTGTAGAATTTAATTTCTTTTGTAGAGGGTCCACCCAACTAAAATGGCCTCCATGGAAATGGAACGTGAGCACGCCAAGAAGAGGAACACACCTCGGAATGAGGAGGAACACCCTGTTCCCCTCATACAAGGCAGTGTAGCACAGTATTTCAGGGGTGGTACTCCCACCATAACCCTAACCATAAGAGCAATTTGACAAGTTGATCCTTAACTTCATCATTCAAGGACTGCGTCCACTTCACACTGTGGAGAGACCAGAGTACAGGGATTTATTCAGAGAGATTTTACCCTCCAGGCATTTGATGTCAAGGAGAACATTGGGAAGAATGCTTGAGGATGAGTATTTATCTATGAAAAGCACACTGTCTAAGATAGATAGATAGATTATTGTCATTCCTTCTCCTTACAGGTAATGCAAAGAGTAGAACGAAATTAGTTCCCCCGGGGCCATAGTGCAATACTTAAAAACAGAAAAAAAATTAAACAAGCAATAAAAACAACGCAATAAAACACAGAACGTACAATAATAAAAGCAGCAAACTTAAAAACTTCACTTAAGATGAAGTGTAAAAACAGCAGAGTGTCTGACTGTTAAAGTGCTGAAGTGTTGTAAGTGGTAGGACAGTTCAGGAGACCAACAGCCTGTGGAAAAAAGCTGTTTTTGAACCTGGTGGTTCTGGTCTTGATACTCCTCAGCCTTCTTCCAGAAGGCAGAGGGTAAAACAGTCCTTGAAAGGGGTGTGAGGAGTCCTTCATGATGCTGTGGGCTTTTCTTTTACATCTTTCTGAGTAAATGTCCTTTATGGTGGGGAAACTGGTTCCGGTGATGTACTGGGCCGATTTCACAACTCGCTGCAGGGCCTTCCTGTCTGCAGCTGAACAGTTCCCATGCCAAACAGTAATGCAGAAAGGCAGTATGGACTCCATGGTACACCTGTAGAACCTGGAGAGAATGGATGTGCACAGCCCAGCTCTCTTTAGCCGTCTTAGGAAGTACAGGCGTTGTTGTGCCTTCTTCACTAAGGATGAGGTGTGCTGGCTCCAAGATGTGCACCCCCAATAACTTAAAACTGTGTACTGTCTCCACAGTTGTACCATCGACCTGTAGGGGAGAGTGAGTCGCTCCGGCCCTCCTGAAATCGTCAATCATCTCCTTTGTCTTGTCGACATTTAAAGAGAGGTTGTTGTCTCTGCACCAGATCTCAAACTGTCTCACCTCGTCCCTGTAGGCAGATTCATCGTTGTTGGTGATGAGTCCCACGACTGTGGTGCCATCAGCATACTTAATGATGTGATTGCTCTGGTGTATGGCGATACAGTCGTGGGTTAACAGTGTGTACAACAGTGGGCTCAGCACACAGCCCTGGGGGGCTCCAGTGTTCACAGTAGCGGTAAAAGATGTCCGGGTGTGAATTCTGACCGTCTGTGTCCTGTTACTCAGAAACAGATGCATGGTCATCAAACAACAGAAGCTTCCTTGGGGTACCTATCCACTGGATAAACCAAGAAACCTTAAGCATCTGCTCTGGGGCATTAGCCTGTCGCAGGATCATAGGGCGCCACACATATGATGTTTTGGCTGAGATGTTGGAAGACGTGCACAGAGATTTCAACATAAAAGACAAGGTGACCGTTACAACCGCAGACAATGGTTCAAATTTTGTGAAGGCTTTCAGTGTCTTTGCAGAAGTTCAAAGAACCATTCAAGCCAGAGTAGAAGACAATGAGGAAGAAGAGGAGGGACATCCAGTCTTCATAAATGTCACAGACATCTAAAATGAAACAGAAGACTACAGTCTCCCACCTCATCAGCGATGTGCCTGCCACACCCACAACCTGGTTGCCACAAGAGACATTGAGGGTGCTTTGACCCAGTCAGAGCCCTTTAAAAAAATATCAAGATCAACGATTGGCAAATGCCAGGCACTATGGAACAAGCAACACAGGAGCACACAAGCTTCAGATATCATCAAAGACAAGCTAGGGTGCCAGCTGATAGTTCCCAGTCCAACAAGGTGGAACTCCACTTACCAGGTTATGGCTCCCCTGGCCAAGTCTCTTAACTTACTACAGTCCGATGGCCTACACAGGAGTGTTGGTGCCAACAATCTCAATTCTCCTTGAGAAGATGGAGCAGATGAAGCATGAGACCAACCTACTTCACTGTAACCCACTGGTAGATGCCATCATCAATGGGGTGAAGCAGAGGTTTGGATACATTTTTCAAGATGCAAGGTTGCTCATAGCCTCTGCAGCTCATCCTATGTTCAGATTGGCCTACATCCCCAGTGGAAAGAAGGCTGATGTTGTGTCAAACCTGAAAGCAAAAGTAAACCTGCTTCAAACTCAATCTCCAGATGATCACATGCAGACAGATGGCGAGGAGGACCCAACTGATGACAGCGATGAAGTCACTGGATACTTCCCATCACTGAGAACAAGAACAGTTGTGAATGAAGTAAACAGCTACTTGCAATCAACTGAAACCAACCTTGTCAATGCATTCCAAAACCTGCCGATGATGAAGAAGATCTTCCTGAAGTACAACACAGGAGTCCCTGCTAGTGCAGCTTGTGAACGACTCTTTAGTGTAGGAAAAGACATTTTCTGACCAAAGAGAAACCGTCTTTCCGATTCAAATTCTGAAAAGCTTCTCGTGTTGCGTGAACAAACACCTCTTGTGAGAAAGATCAGGGTCCAGCCTGGCCACCTCATTCTCATACCTCATACTGTTTGGAGCACGTCTTTATTCTTTTGCTACTGGGGTTTGAGTTAAGTTATTGAGTTTTGAGTTAACGTACAGTTAAAGTCCTGCAAATGTGCCCAAGTCTAAATTAAGCATACCCATGCAAACACAGGTGCGCGCACACACACACACACACACACACACACACAAACAAACAAACATACACACACTCTCAACACCTGTTTTTTGTTATTATGTGGAGCACATGTTTTTTTTGTTTGTTTTTGTTGCCAAATTGGTTTTGGAGCAGTGAGAGCAGAGATCACAGCTTATTGTTTAATAAACAATTGAACTGAAAATATTTTGCCTGACTATCTGTTTGATTAACAGTTTTATTGATCACTGAGATAGCATTGACTTGGAATGAAGTTGGTTCAATGTAAAAAAAAAAATTTTTTTTAAAAGCTTTGATGTAATAAACTAGTTTTTCCATGTTGCTGTAGCTTAGCTTGCTACATTTCTTCGGGGGGTAGCTTCAGTGTAGTGAAGCTTAATTTAATGTAGAGTAACTGGTAGCTTAGCTCACTACACTTCCCAAGTAGCTTCCCCAACACTGCTAGTTAAGTAGGAACAGTGTGATGTGTTAACTAGTTAAGTTACATACCTGAAAGAATTTTGGAAACATTGGGCAGCATTGCTTTGGAATACAGCTTGTTCAATTTGTGTGAGCTAAGATAGGTTACATGAAACAATACTGGCTATCAATACTTTTTATGGCAAGCCAAGATTTGAAATAATGCCTTATAGACAGTGCTTTGTATGTGTGAGTAACTTGGAGTTTTTTATGTTGAAAACATGTTTTTCCATCAGATATCATATGTTTTTGTATTGAGTTTGTTATGAGTTAGTGATGATAGTAATTCTATATAAATGTAGGCTATGAGAGACATGCATACACATACATGCATGCTAACACACATTCTAGACAAAAGAAACTTTCCAAAATTATTGGATTCAATAATTTATCCTTGACCATGAATGACAAATAAATGAAAGCGTATGTCAGTGGTGCCCAATATGTTGTGAATCCTATCCGTTGAAATGGGGTTAGAAGGTACGGAAATGAATGTTTTTAATTTCTGAGAGTCTGTGGTCATTGCAGTTATTTATGTAGAGAACTCTGAAAAGTGCCAGACACTAGTGGCTGTACAGGTATGGGGAATGCTGCCCCGCCAAGGCGTAACTTTGATGGGATGGCATACCTGCCATCCCAATTAGCAAGCGGTAAAGGGGATGTATAAGGAAGTTGCCTATTGTAGGTACCATGGTCTACTAAAGACAGTGAACTACAAAACCCATATGGCCACCTCAGAGTGACTCATTTAACCACGCCCCCTACCACAGCTTTCCTGTTACAGTATTGGCTTACTGTAAATTCAAAACGTGCAACCTTCAATAAAACGGAGGTTGCCGTTGTTTCGCTCCCTCTGTTCCATTTTCCTCTCCCTGGACTCACCACCCTTCTCCCGTCTCCCTCTCATGTGAGTCCACATGCCAGGAAGAGTTTGCAAGGCCTGCAATGGAGCTAGGCGCGCATACCCTCGGCTACTGGCTGTGGGAGGAACGAGGCGCTCCGAAGCGCTCCTATGATTAGCGGTGGTTGAAGAACCAGGAGAGCCTTGTACGACCGATGCATTTGGCTGCATGTTTTGGATCCAGAAAAGGGCGACTGGCTTCCCCTTTTTACCACAACTCCCACAGACTTCACACTGGAAACCAGGAAACATTTCTAACAACCAACCAAAGCAAAGGACTCAAGTAAGGCTGTAACTCTGGACTTAGTATAATTAGCGATGGACCGAATGTAGCCGCGTTTATTATTGGATGTACGTAACTGTGACTGTTATTGTGTTTTAATATTAATGTAAACGTTCTGTATGTTCAGTTGACTCTAAGCCAACCACCGCGCTGCATTAGTTTTTGGGATGGCACCGAGAGTTTGGCACTTTTCAGGGTTCCCCACAGAAATAACCACAACAGCCACAGACACTCAGCCCTTAAAAACATTAAATTCTGTACATTCTGACCCCATTTCGACAGACAGAATTCATAAACAACTTCACGTCCACACAATAAAGCCCCAAACTAAGGGGATTTTGCGTTTTCTCCTTCTTCTTCTTCTTCTCATTCTTATTTTTCCTGCCGCCTATCCCACTAACAACATGTCTCCCCATTGGACATTTCACCGACACCAGCCAAATCTTCACCTACACAACCCAATCAAAAACGCGCATACACATGCAAAATACCCATACTTTTTTACTCTGAAACATTTCCAGTTTAAACAGCTAGTCCGCCTGTGGCCTAGTGGGCAAGGTTACAGTCTTGGGAACACGGGGTCCTAGGTTCAAGCCCAGCTAGGAACACCTTTCTTTAAAGGAGTACCATGGTGATTTTCATACTTTCTCGGTTTTGTGTGCTATTTGCACAAGAGGCATTGAAGAAACACAATGAGTAAAGTATTAAATATGTCCGTTCTGTATTTTTGGAGAAATATGCGTTTTAAATTTATCGTCCTATTTTCAACCGGTTGAGAAAGTTCTCAACTTGGTGCCTCATGAACACAGTAACCACTCCCCTTTCCACGCCCCGTAAACCCATGGATAACTTGAGACCCATAGTTTGCGCCGCTGGCTTACGGGCAAGACAATGCAAATATTTCACTAACGTTACGTTCACTTAAATTAGACTGCCTTTTAAGGACTATTAGATTATTTCTGGTTATATTCTTTTAGCTAGCTAACTAGGTCGTTTGCTTTCATAAGGCAATGTTATCGATAACGTTAGCTAGCTAGTTTGCTTTTATGAGGACGTTATAGTTGTGCTTTTATCTTAACTTGGCTAGCTAGATAGCAAAAATTTGAATTGGATATAAGTCAACGTCCTTATCTTACCTATCTATCGATACTTGATATACTACTAAGCTAGCTAGATGGTGAAAAGTCTCCCAAAAATAGCGCTTATCATGGGGGTAGCTATGGTAACGGGGCACGGTCTGTCAATCATAGCTAACTGACAGTTCTCTTTACCACGCCCAGACGGTTCGGGTGAACTTTTAAATTTAGGCTTAGAAAAATACGTTTTAAAGTACATTGAAATGACTGAATAATAAAAAAAATTATGCACATTTGTTTTGTTGTTGCCTGAAGACAACTGGGAAGTGTCACGTTCAACCACCATGTTACTCCTTTAACCTGCTTCGACCCTCACTAATAATTGTCTACTACTTATCAATTATTGCTTTTTGCACCATATCTACCCGCCGTTCACCGTTCAGTTATTAACCGGCTACAATATTGCTAAGCCATATGGATTCAACGGGAGCTCTTCTGTGCTTACTCGCCTGTGTTCTTCTTTAAAACCACCGGCAGGTTTCCTAATGATATGTCACACATTGCATAGCTATGGCGTGGTGCTGCACTAACGAAGTCACAGACTGGTAAACCTCCGGTTTAAGGCTTGAATCCCGTCTCGCCCTCAGGCAGATCATTTCCTCTTTTACACTAACGTTTTCTTACGCTTATATTTGCTTTACCAAAACTCACTCACGGCCACCCATATGCATTTCATGACGGCAAATGTATTCCTTTTATTAACAAGTTACACCAGTTCACCACTGTGCCATTTCTACTAATTTCTTCACTTGGCTACCGTACAAAACCTTCTTATCAGCAAACGCCACGTTTCTACATTCATGTTACCACGCCCTGTTCTCTATCTAGCCACATACAAACAATTACTACGTATGTACGTTCTGCAACTCCGCATTAAAACATTAGCCTACATTTAAAATCATGATTCACTCATAAATATAACTACTAGCACTGAACATGAGAAAAACACATCAGTGCAATAGATTGCACCCGTTATTTAACCCTCCACTTCAACAACTAATGTTTAATACAGACTGTTATATATACCGTTTGATAAGGAAACTAAGCTCGCTCATGGTCACTTCATTTACTTCGCACTATAGTCTGTGATTATGTCAACCTTCACCTACATGCCCATTCTGCTAAAAACATATTGTTTCAACTACGCAATTTCATCATTTCGCCTAATTTATCTCACACTGTTGTTATTTTCTCATATGCAAAGCTTGCTGGGACATATGCGTCTGCTCCTATTCTCCACTATCAACTTTTCCGGTTCCAGCTTAACAAAACAGCAAAGAGGATTCCTACCTGCAGATAAGCCTATCAGTAGTGACTTGAAAGAATTGAGGAAATATTGGGTAGCATTGCTTTGGAATATATGTTATTAAATTTTGGTGAGGCAAGATAGCCTATATTGTTTGTAGTACCGTAACTTGGCGTCATTTTGATATCAATATTTTTAATGGCAGGCCTGGATTTTGGCAGTCTGAATGAATGAGTTATTGACGGTGTATGTCTTCTATGTGTGAGTAACTTGGCATTTTTGTAAGTTGAAAACATGTTTTTTATGAGATAATATATACCACGCACAGAACATATCTTGCATGTGATCTATTTTAATTACTAACCGGTCATAACACGGCATGTTGATCTCTTTCAAACACACATAAATAGCTATTCAGTTACCCTGTATCTGTTTGGTACGCTTCATACGCCATTGTTTTTTCGCTAGCTTTGTCTAGATTCAAAAACCCTTCCATTCATACTCCCATCTTGTTCCTTTGTTCTCTGTGAACACGTGTCTGCGGTACACAACCTCCACGTAAGAGGACATCCAACACTCCTCACTCACACGCGCACACAGACACACACACAGTTTGTTATACATCATTGTAGAGAATTGTGCTTTGCCCTTTTCGGTACTTTGCCTTTGTGTTTAATAAACTTTATTATATTTACACGGTTGTCTATATTTATATTACTCGTCTTTGAATTGAGTCAGCCACTGCTAATCCAAAGAACTTAATAGAATACCTTCACCTCTTAACTAAATCATTTATATTAATTTAGTATTAGCTGAATGTATGATATTATGATTTGGTTATCAATTTGAATTGCCAATTTATAGTTTGTATACTTAATTTAAGAGACTGATTATTATATGCTGGCACCACCTGGAAGCGCAATAATGGAAGCGCAAATGGACACTGTCCTGAGACGCATTAGAAGATGCATTATAACCGAACGAGCATTCCATCAAGGATCTGCCAGTCAAAGAGAAGGGCATGCAGTAGATATATCTATTGCCAACTTAATTCCATTAATAATCAGGCTATGGAGGATTTAGTTCAGAGTCTCACATCTCTCATCACTGCTGCCTCAGCTGCAGCTATATAACCTGCAAGTTTGTGTGCAGGCCAATGCAAGCTTTCAGGTAGGCTGTTACTATTAATTTTGCTATGATTTGACTTGCCAGAAAATCCTGGGAAAAGAATGTCTCTTTGGACCTTTTTCGACTCAAATAATCAATGCTTAAAATTGTCGTATTATCTGCTAATACACGTATATTTCATACTTATACACATACATCTCACTTACAACCACATATGCATCTGCTCTGAAATTTCAGTTATGCTGTAGGCAATTTAATCTCTTGCTGATCTTGAATAATGTTACCATGTGACTAACTGCTGCTGCTAGAGACTTGGCAGACAGAGTTGGGATAATAAAAAATAAATGCAACTGCTTTGCATAGCAGCATGATAAACAAGCTCATCAGCCTGAACCTTGATAAACTGGCGGTGTAGCAGGAAAAAAAATCGGTTTGGGACAATTTGGAAAAGCTATTTTTATTCAAAAGACCTGTGTTTGTCCATTTAGGATTTTTAAAAATGAGAAAATAAATTGTGTTTTGAGTGCATTCAGCTCCCGTGTAATGCAAAATATTTACCTATATATTGTATATTTACCTGACCTTGCACAGCCATAAAGCACAGATTCCCTGGAATCCAGCAGTATGGTACTGTGATATTCTGTGTAAGGACCCACACGCAGACCAGGGAAATCCAAAAAACGTTGTCTTTATTCAGTCCGAGGTTCGAAGCCAGGTAATCAGAGAGAATCAAGTTTCCAAAAGAATAGTGAAAAAACAGGCAAAAAATCAAAAACCAGGAGATCAGAATGGCGAAGGTACAAAGGGACAGGCAAAAGAGAAGTCAAGGCAAAGCAAAGGTCAAACCAGAAGCAAACAAAACCAAAAGGGGCAGGCAAACTCGAAGTCGTACAAAGGGGTGTCGCAGGAATCTCGATAGACAAAGGCTTACTAACAATCGGCACAATGAATTCGATCAACGTTCTGACGCTGAATTGGTGGAAAAGACGGACATTTATACACTGGGGAAGATAACAATCAAGGAGGGGTTAAGTGAGTGAGGGAGGAGTAACAAACAACATCCAGGTGAAGAACATTAGGAAAACTAATTCAATGACAGGGGACTGACAAAACGCGGACTGGAATCACATAGACAACAATGATAATAGACGGCCTGGGTGAAGCAGGTAAAACACGTGCAGAGAGAGAGAGGTGCAGTCAGAGCAAGAGACAGGTGCAGGCAATTGCAGAACTCAGCGTTAGAGCAGGCTAGAAAGAAAAGGGGCGGAGCTACAGTGCAGCATGGAAAAGGGGAGACTGGTTAATGTATTAGTATAGTGATCTAAACTATCAAAAACCCAAAACTAGTGTGTGTTAGTCCATTAGTAATATTCACATGTTAGTATATTAGTGAGGTTAGTACTTTACAATCTATGAGTTAGTAGGGATTAGTAGAAATTAGTAAAACTAGAAATAAGCAGGAAGTAAGTAAAGCGAGACTGGAAAGAAGGGGGGAAACCACGAAAACCCGGAACCGCCCGAATAGTGAAATCACACAAGTACAGGGGAGTGAAGCAGCTCAGGGAACACAGACACAGAGACAGTACTGGGGAGACAAGTGACCGGGAATACAGACTACAACATGGGACACTTAATATTTCAAAAATGAGTCCAAAATTATCCAATGTGTACTGGTAGCAAAAAAGATGACTTTGGGTTCATTTGGAAAAAAAAAAAACATGTATATACATGTAGTTCATTGAGGAATGAATGAAACTTTTTTGAGTTGCCATTGTGTGTGTGTGTGTGTGTGTGTGTGTTAATGGGACAGTAATTGCCTTGTAATGCATAATTGTGAATGCCGACTGGCACAGTTGTGCATTTTTTGGTATACATAGCACAAAATGTTGATTTTTAATTTAAGCCTTAGAGGATTAATACATTTCCACATGATCACTCAGGAAAATGGTACAGAAATTTATATATGTGCAAATTAGTTTATCAGTCTCTATTGTCACATGAACTCCCCCCTTTTGTACATCTAGCCTTTATAACATGTTTGTTTTTATGAATTTTTCAGGAAGACAAGGGAGACCCGCCCTTAACATCACAAGAGGCCAAATTTAGTTGCTTCGTGCCCAAGGCTTCACTGTAAGAGCAATGGCAAGGATGCTGGCCTGTTTCTCCTCATGCCTGCATAGAAGAAATAGTTTCAGATTTCAGCAAGGAACAGATTCACCCCCATTAGTGATGCTGACAGAGAGAAGCATGTAAGGAGATCCACAAGTCTGAAATCCAAAGATGACTAGATTTGTTTAGACGTGCTTAGAACAGCCAGAGAATCAAAACAGAATGATTGCACACCAATCCAAATTTGGACAAAGGGCATGCTTGTCTGACGAGGACAGCTATTAACAATGCATTTGGAGATGACCCTTACAGTAAAGGAAATCGGGAGGCTTGCTTGGCAAGACATGGCATTCAGATTGACAATTACAAGCAAACAATGAAGACCTTGAATAAGCAGTAATTGCACAACAAACACTCAACTTGAGGGATGAACAAAAACAGTCTTCAAAATGTAGTGGATAGAATTACAGAGGTGCTGGTTCTGTGGTAGAGAGATTCTAAACATGCTTCAGACAGCCTGCGTTTTATGTAGTTCACTGCAGTGGGCTGGCAGCAAAATAACATATAGTACAGAGACTGGACTAAATTAAGGTGATATTGTTTTCTCTACATACTGACAATAAAAACTGTTCTGTCTTTGTGAAATGTGTTTTATTGAATATATGTTAGCAGTGTCTGTTTTTCCTTGTTTTTTTCAAACACAGACATTTCTCAGAAAAGAGGATCTGCACAAATGAATTTAAAAAACTGCTTCACAAACCAATGCAGTTTCTATTTATGTGAATATTCACACAGAAAAGTGTTCTTTTGTGTGAGAAGAACCATTTTATTGAGAGACATAACCAGGGAAAAACCATTTAAAACTTGGATTAGTCAGTTTAGACTTTCAGATTGCTATATCCAAACTGTTTTACGTACACAATCAGGACTACAGTTTCTGACCTACAGTTTTCCTAAATACTGTTGTAGTCTGGGAAAGCAGCTCATGCAGGTCCTATTCTTCTGAGACACCTCTTGGCAAGAACAAGTGCATCATGTATGTTGATGCTTAGTCATAGAAGGCAATGAAGGTCTTTCTGGGAAAGCCCAGGGCTAGAACCTCATCTGCTCCAGTGGTGGAAAACAAGTTTTTCAAAGCTCACAGCACTTCCTTTGTCGTCCAATGAGGGAAAATTTAGAATATGTGAATCATTTTTGTATAAATATCTGAAATCAGATCTCCATAATTATAAGAGGAACTTAGAGTAAAGACATAGAACTGGCTCGAACTTTGAGCCTACGTTTTTAAGGGGACTAAAGCTGCATTTGATGGAATCAGATATTGTATATACCTCTTGATCTGTTACTCTTGGACAGCTTACTTTTTTCTGGATTTAGATAAGTTACAATCTGTTAAATTGGTGAAACCAATAATATTTAAACTATAATACTTAAGTATCCCATAATACTTAAACTATGGGTGACTGTCATACATTCTATGTATACTATTACACATTTTAAATATTTTAGAGCAATAATAAACCTGCAGAATTTGGATCAACTATATTTAAGAAATTGTTGGTAGCTCTGAGCATCATACTTTCATGACTAGTACACATGTTTAAGGAATTAAATATACTCTTAATCATGTTAAGAACCAATTCCCAACTGTAGATGGTCTCCTCCTCTACCTTGGTTCCTTGAGGACTGTAACTGTAACTGAAGATGGCCTTGAAGGCTGCCTGGATCATACATTTCTGCATGTTTGTAAACAAAGGCAAGAATGCAACCCAGTTCTCTTTGATGGGGTCCCAGAGCTCCCAAAAGCGTTCATTCCATCTGTGAACTGGTGTATCATTTTGCCTGTTCTATAAACCAAAAAATATACAATGTTGCATGTAATATTTACGTTGGTCTAATGCTGCTTGGTTATACCTGAGAAGATCTGGACAGACTTGCTCTCAATAATTCCCAGTAGATACAACAAATTGGTATTATTGTGCAGTCAATCAGAAATCATGATATATCTGATATCTGTTATGTCAGATATATCATGTAATTTCATATATAAAAAATTTTATTTTTCATTTATTAATTGAAGTATTCAAACCTGAAATACCTGTTTTGTGGTCCCCCAAAATAATCTGTGTCCTCTCCTACAAACTCTATGTTTGGTTTATGTGTCTAACAGTAGCTGACTCTGGAGACTTTGGCAGTCTCCAGAAGCTTTCTACTTATGCGTATCCTCCTTATGAGGTTGTCTGAAATTGTTCTTGAAATTGTCTCAAAGTGGCAGCAATGTCTAATTCTTCATAAAGTATATCAAATGCATATATTAGATTAGAAATTATTGGCAAATTGTTTCTACCATTTTTTCTACCATCTGCAGTGAAAAAACATACCAATAGAGGACTGCCACTTTCAAAATGGACAGCCACAGTGTCCTCTTCTTCCCCCTCCCCAGAAACATCAATAATAAAGTAGTTTACAGGATTCCTTAAAACCTAAATATTTTCTTTTTAAGTGCAAGTATAACATTTTTTATCCTTTATTTAACCAGGTTCATTGAGAACATGTTAATCTTTTTCAAGGACACCCTGGAAGAACAGTGAGGACAGCCAGAGAGAGAAAACAGGGGTAAAGCCCGTGGAGAAGTCGGTTGGGTTAAGGTTAAAAAATCAAAATTGAATTTGCTATTTTTTAGTTTGAAATGAAATACTGAGAGATCCCATATATAAAACAGGTTAAACTATACATGTTCTGGATCAAAAACTCATTGAGCACAAGTACATAGAATCTAAGGGTGGTTATGCAGAACTACTATGAACCAAAAAGTAAGCAGTGTACCCAGTGTCTTCAAATCTATCCAAAATGTCTATATAATGCATTGCTGTAAATCACAAAAATAAATCATGTATTTCACTACAAATCAACTGTTTTGACTCAAAAAACTCACTTTTGCATCATTCTCAAGTGGGAATTACAGAATTTCCATCAGTATAGTGCTCTAAAATATCCATGGGTCCAGAAACATATCCAAAATCTCCCCAAAAATGAATAAAAAGCTTTTTGCCTATTACAAAGCATATAAACATGCCACTTATGAAGGTTTAAGATGAAACATTGATATCAGATTTAAAAATACTGCAAAAACATTATCACACAATGTGGTACAGTACCTAAATGTGTAATCATTAACTCTCGTATGTTTTCTTGTATGTAATGGGGATGGGACGACATTAAAACAAAATTCAGTGGTCCACCACGTTCCAGCTCATGTCACATCTCGTGCATTAAACACAAACCCTATTGAACTACTGACTGAGCTATCAACAAACACTTATGTTACAGTGTGAAATAGACACTATTGTCCAGTGTGTCATACGTGGGGGGTGTAGTTGCAGAGAGGGGGTTGAGGGAGACTGCAGGGAGGGTGTGCTTGGTAAATGGACGACCAGTGCGACAATGGTGGTCCTTAAAAACTCCACCTTCTGCATAGTTGTCCTGAATCGTCTACTAATAAAGCTAGAACACAGAGTTTGTGTTCTGAACCCATAATTTAGTTGCAGGAGCACAGAATGTCAAAGCACAGAATTTCACAGAGTTGAGCAATCTTAGGACGCTGGCATCATGGTCGCTAGGTGATTGCACCAACAAGCTAACACCCCTTATTTAATGTTCAGCACTTCAAATATAGAAAACAAGTGGTATCAACAATTAAAGTTTGTCACTTAACATATCAAATACATTAATTTGATTCTATTTGTTTATTATTATTGAAGATATCAATTATCAATTAAATCACCAAATTCACTGATCATCTTGGATCAACAACATCATTTCAAAATGTACAACTTGCAACCAGATTAAAACGATCTATTAATTTACAGCCAGTATTCAATGTCTAATCTAAAGACAACGGTTCAACTTCCTTAAAGTGCAGTATGTTGTTTTAAATTTTTTTAAAGAACACTTCTGTCCATAGTTAAATTTAATTTACATCCCAACAAATATAAATAAATGAAAAGGAGTAGGAAAAAATCCGGTCTCTCTGACTGCCCTAGGCTCCGACTACACATTTCAACGTGACTGAATCTGAATAACCAATCTGGACAGCTGTCTGCCCTGCCTTCTGTTGCGCGTTCACAGCGCCACCTGAGCAAACAGGACAGGCAGGGCTAGGACTACACAGATCCCTAGAAAACCCAAAATCGCGCATCCAGGAGGCTTTTTTGTTCATCTGGAGCCAGAGAATCTGGGGGAAAATAAATTTGATTCTAGCCCAAATAGTTCCAAATCTATAGGCAAAATGTGTAGTGCCTTGCTACAGCGACACCATCATGTCAGTTGGGGAAACTTTTTCTAACCTGCTTAGTGGGAGACTATAGGAACCTAGCTGTCAATTTGGTTGCTGTATGATTTACAGTTGTTGATGTGCAAACAATTTTAGGGCAGATAAATAAATAAATAGATATAACCGCAAGCGGTAATTAACGGGGTCGAATTTTAAGTTGTAAGGACACATATTGGATGAATGGTAAAAAAGCTTTTCGGTAGTCCACAAAACAAAATGTATATTCCAAGTCCCACAGAGGGGCATTTATAACATTCATATCGCATAATTTGGTGTTTACCTTCACCCCAGCAAACCATCACTTGTTGAATGCAGTGGTCTCTCAAATAAGGTTAATAATGTTAAATTTATTGCTTTAGAGATAAATTCTGTTCCTCCTCCCATCTAAACTACAACGTTAGTAATTGTGAACTATGGATAATATTGTTTGGTTATGGTAATAAAAAGAAACACATATATAGAATGTAACATTTTAACTCCAACACTACCAAATGGTTAGTTTTAGTGGCCTTATGTCCACACATTCACCATTTAGGATTCCCTTGATTCCAGTGAATCAATTATCAATTCCAGGAAAAGTTTGGCAGCAGTTCATATAATGGTGTTAAAACAAATTATCGTCGTATGCAATGGTAACACTAATTTTTATTTCTGCTAACCTGCCTCTAAAATAGTTATGATCTCTATACAGAGATCCACCCAATACAAATACTTATGGAAGCTACATTGTATCTACCTATACGTAGAATGAGAATATCTCAGCCTTGTGAATCCTGTCTGATATCAATGTACATACCAGGCTGCAAGTTGCAAATTTTTATTTTCCGCCAGTGCAAGCATTTACAATAACATTTATTTTTCCAGTGAAGCATTCCTGCTATTGTACACATTCAAGCCTGAAGAGAAACGTCAAGAACCTGCATTACATTGTATTACAATCACGTTGCAATTCCTGTTACCTCTGAGCCAAGTAGTAGACCACAATCCATGTTTCTCTTTTGAAACATATCAAGTAGTCCATTTTTCTCGGTGGCTGTGTCTGACCCACAACACAAATGCATTTCACCCGAGCACAGCAGCACTAAATCATATTGATCCAACATTGAATGAATGGCAGCAGAGTTCATCATCCACCTCGCTCTGACTAAGCAATCACCTGCAGTATAGCTAACAAACAGATGACCCACTTTGTGGACCTACATCAAGAACTCCCAAACCACAAGTGAAGCTGAGGAAGCTGTCTAAGTATTTAGATTGATGCAGTGAGGACCACAACACATATTTGGGGCAAGGGGTTGATAAGTTCTAGGTACCTAGGTATACGGCATGTTGCTCTTTCCACAAAATGGAGTTTCGATTAAATTTATGTACGTACTTCATTCTTTACACCTCCCCCCCCCCCCCCCATAGATAGATTACCTGAGTTATATATAGATAAAAAGATAAATTTATAGATACTTTATAAACAGTGTCCTCCAAAAGTATGGCAAAGGTATTGTGCAATTCGTTATTTGCGATACTTGGTCTCAAATCCAAATGCAGAAAGTATATAGCAAAAATAACAAATTGCACAATATCGTTGCCATACTTTTAGAAGGCACTGTATGTAGTCTCTAGTATATGTGGATCAATCTAAAGTACATGCCTTAACCTGGACTACACCACTCCCAAGGGGAAGAGTGGAAGGCCATGTATAATGCATGTCAAGACTAAGGTTCCATGCACAACCTGTTTCAATTGAATGAACAAAGGCATAGACTGATGTATAAAATATTCATTTTACAGTAGCACAACTGTATTAATCAATTATTAAAAACTGACCAGAATGCAGTAGTATTTTTTAAGTTAAAGTGTGTATGCCAGGCTGTGGAATAGGTTATGTTTTTCAGTGTCTAAAACTTTATGAAGCGTACTTCATAAAAATTGTGCAGGCATTGTCATTTGAGCTTTTTCTATAGTAGGGACAACACAGATTTCAGCATGATTTATATATGTTATGTCATGTGCAGGGGCCCAACCGAAGCTCTGCATTTCAATGTACAACTATGGATAATTCACTTCGCTGAAACCAAATCATTTGTTTTATAAGCGAATCAAAAGTTTGGCTTAAACACAGAGCATGTTACAAGCATTAGTATGTTAGTTAAATGTTTTGCATCTTGATCATTGAGAGCAATAATGTTAGGCTGTTTGAGATGAATTTGTCTGCCAGTTCCTGTTTCCTCGAACCTACCCTTATGAAAAATAAAATATTCACATGTGAAAAGATACTGTCACATGTGAACTGGACATGTGATTGGCTTTTTTAACATTGAATATTTCCACATGTGAAAATGAAATAGGTCACATTGAGTAATTTTGAACACATCACTGACTCAAAATATGAACTATAATTTTGACAATAAAACAAGTGACTTCAAATACCATACAATTAACTTTTCCCTATCTTTTAAGTGGAATTATTTTTATAGTTCTCGTGTAGTCTTCACATGTTGGCTGTTCACAAGTCGTTATTGAACACATACAGTTTAGGACACTGCTTGACATGACCTTCATCATTTATATCTCCTGCTTTCAATTATATAGAGGAATTTAGTGCCTCTGTACTGCAGTAATGTTTTACTGTGCAATTGTATAGGTGAAATAGTGTTCTCTGAATGCATTTCTTTCTGTTTCATTCTGATTATTTATTATAAAGCTAGGAAACTATTGTGCTACTTCTGAAAAATGATTCAGTGAGCAAGTAGGCTTTTTCTGTATTTCACAACAAAAAAAAAACATAACAGGAGTGCTAACTTTTTAGTACAGTGGGTGCTAATGTTTACCTGCTGCTGCCTCATATAGATGCCTGAAGCTGATGAATGCCCAAATATATGCATCTAAGTTACCAAGACACAGTCACAAACATTTCAAAAGAATGAATGTGAAATCAATCGCAAAAACGAATGTTTAAGTGAAATGTTTGCATTTGCCAAAAGCTTTAAAAGATAGGAAATGAAATTGATCAGCCTTAGTGCTAACATCAGCCTGCGTTCCATCAAGGAGTATCAGCACAGATCTTTGACAACTACTGCAGCTCTGTCTATGTCTACTGTACTTCAAATAGCATGCACTCACCTCTGGGCAGACTGCTTAAGATTCAAACATTCTCTCAAAGAGCCAATTTTAAACTCCTCAGAGGGGTGACAACTATATAAATGTTAGACTGATATTAATAGTGTCAAAGATATAATTCCCAAAATGGTCCCATATTAGCATTTTAAATGATGGCTTTCCACTGTACAGGGAATCTATAAATGTTAATAGTTTATATTTAGCTTGTGCAGAGCAAGACTTAATTCTCTTTTATATCAAATTGTTTGCATGACATTAAGAAGGCAGCATATTATTAAATTCTGTGATTAATTCAGCAGATAAAAGATCAATTGGACCAGTGAAATATATTACATATTTACACTGATTCTCACGGTGGGGAATGAATAACATGAAGTGATTTGTTGGTGACTATCATTGAGTGTCTGTGCATGCGCAGTAGTTACCCATGCCTTTATTTAATCAGCAAATTACATTTAGACAAATATTAATAATAATGATTTTATATATATATATATATAGGCCATACACGTACATTTCAATGAAATGTATAATTTGAAATGTATAACAGCACTGCACAACAGCTTGAATTGTTGCTTCAGCACAATGTTGTGCCTTACATGCCAACCATAAGCTTACACAGTAATTCACAAGCACTCAGTGAGGCGTAACTGTGTTTTCCTTTGGGTTTTGGAAGATTTTACTGATTGTGTCTACTCATCAGCTTGGCTAAAATAAAATTGTCACACGCCAGCGTGACCCCCCTGGGAGGGAGATGCCTCAGTTCCAGGGAACACCGTTGGTTGCCACATGGAGAGAAAGAGAGAGAGCACCCATACAAACATTAAATAAAATAAATGCTATCTTCATCCTTCCCCCTCACGGGTTCCAGGCGAAAACAATAAACTAAAACAACAAGCTAAAATAACAAAGACAAAAGAAAGTAAAAACAGAGCGACAACTATTTCAGTTTCCAGCAGACCAGCTCCTCTGACTTTTCAGTGGTGGTTCACTATTCACCGTCTTGTTAAAAGAAACAAAACTGAAATTAAATGAAACTAAAATTACAACAGTGCTCTCGGTGTGAGCTTCCGGTTTCGGCCCCGAAATGTGGACAGCAGCAAACCTTTAAGCACCTGGGCTGAATAGTTAATGCAGCCCAGGTGTGTGTGCTCTCTCCACCAGCCAGGGCAGCCAAGACAAATCCGCCTCACTGGCAGACCAAATGCCACACACCTTCAACCTGAGAATGCAGCCAAGGCTAATTTGGCTTACGCCGAGACTACTCCCTCCCGGGTTTCAGCACTAAATGCCACATGCCAGCGTGACACCCCTGGGAGGGAGATGCACCAGATGCCGGGGAACACCGTTGGTTGCCGCATGGAGAGAGAGAGAGCACACCCACACAAACATGAAATAATAAACAACCCTCTTCACCCTTTCCCCTCACGGGTTCCGGGCGAAAAAAAACAATAAACTAAAACAACAAGCGAAAATCACAAAGACAAAAGAAAGAAAAATGGCGAGACCACTTTCCCGTGCGCCGCCTGTAGCTGGCTTGCCTTCCCGGCCAGGTCCAGCTCCTCCAGCATCCCAGCTGACGAGTCCTTTCTTTTTCTTTTGTGCTCGAACAAATCTCCAAATAATCAGAAATAAAATGAAACTAAAATCATAACAGTGCTCTCAGTGTGTGCTCTCGGTCTCAGCCCCGAACTGTGGAGAGCAGCACACCTTTAAGCACCTGGGGCCTCATTTATAAAAATGTTCTTAGATTTATACTTGAACTTAGTCTTAAGATCATTTCTGATGGTGTGCTTACGTTCCATTCATATAAGATACTGAGCATAAAAAACCTTGCTTACGCAGGTTCTAAGAAGCTCATTTGTAACCTACACACCTGTGATCTATAAATCTCAAATTAACTTAAAATTGACGGCACCTGAACGTGCCTTACCATCAGCGATTTCCCCTTATATAATGCTACCACAAATGAGGGTTTAGTCAGGAATAACCATAGACCAAAAGAGAAAAGCAAACTTTTGGAAGACGAGATCACGCGAGGGTAGAGGAGATTGAAGACAGGCAACATGTATTATTCAGTGGACTAAATAGTGGGTTGACAAACAAAGCCAAACAGGTAGCTTGGGAGTGTGTCGCTGCTGCAGTGAATGAGGTGGTGCAGCAAGACAGAACTGTGGCTGATCTGAAAAAGAAATGGTCTGACCTTAAAATGTAAGGGGGAAAAAAATAGCCATACATAACCGCAGCATTGAGGCAATGGGAGGGGGGCCTGGCACGCCGGAGCTCTCCCAAATGGACCAGCGCAATCGCGGAAATCATTGGGGAAAGCGCATACACTGGCACATGCTCCAACGGTGACAGTGAATGCTTCAAAAAAGGTGAGTTTTTTCTATTTTGCTTTTTAGCTTTATTTTTATTTTTCATATTTTTTTAATCCTTTTTTTAAAACTTTTACATCGTTTAGCAGTAACATCGGAAATGGTGAAGTCGGCGCGCAAAACCCCCACGACTGCATCACTGGATGACGGTAAGTAATTAAGAGAATGTGAAGCTTGGTTGTCAGTAACTTAATATACAAGTCATGCACTGATTTTTTCAGAGGTGTCACTAGGGGGGTGTGGGGGGTGCGGACCGCACCGGATGACACCAGCAGAGGGGGGTGACACCGAAAAGACTGGCAATAAATTTTTTGTGCAGTGTGTAGCGATGATTTGAAACTGCTAATTTATCCGATGCATTTTACAATCGGTTGAGTTAATTAGCGGTATTAATGTGACGAGAAGCGCTCTGTCGTTTGAATTCAACCCCCCCCCCCCACCCAGGGATAAAGTGCGTGAGGCTCCCAAATCAGCAGGTGCCAGGAGTGAGGGGGAAGGTTTGGACACAGGTGCCGAGGGTCCATCCACGTCTGCGTCCACGTCTAGAGGTCGCGAGTTGACTGCCTCAGTCCTGCAAACCCAGAACAAGTTGAACACATTGGTTGGGCAGATTGTGACTGAACTCACAAGTATACGCAAGGTTCTGATTAATTTACATAAACCAATTGTTGAATGTTTTCCACCATGTGAATAAAAAACTTATGCTTTGTATATTGTCTGGCATTCTGTTTCTTACCAGCAATCTCTGTATGAGCTGCCGCCTCCTCCTCACTGCATCAGCCGGGGCAGGTGCTACATTGGGTGGTGGGTTAGGAGGCTCTTGGGGGTCCATTCTAATCTCCGCATCCATTGCAATACCATGCCTCAGGGCTATGTTGTGGAGCACACCACATGCCAGTATTGTGTGTCACCTTTGATTGGGGAGGGAAACCATTCATTCTTAAAACAGGCCAACATTTTATATTTAGGTTTGAAATTGCAAACCCCAATGTTCTTGTCAAACAAACTTGCGCTACAGTTACTGAGATGTTCCCTTGAAGCTGATTCCATTTGTTTACACTAGCATTGCTACAAAATGTAGCTACATTGCTACAAAAGCTTCAAGGGGACATCTCAGTAGCTGTAGTGCCAAATTAAAAACTGTCTTCAGCTATTTGGCTAGAACCTTCGGGTGTGCAATTTCAAACCTAAATTATATAAAATGTTGGTATATGTTGCTTTAAGTTGACCCATTTTAAAACTAAATTTAAGTTTTGTATTTTTATAAAATGAAGTTACCTTGTCTGGCTTGTAGAGGAGTTTTCCACCTGATGCATCAAGGCAACGCCACCTGCTCTTGGTGCGCTCCACAACCAACCTTGTTCTGCCGTGCACCAAATTGTAGCGCATTATCTCTGCTGTTCAGGGATTGGCAAAGGGAGTGAGAAGCCACATTTTCAGTGGATAGCCCCGGTCACCTAATAGTGTAAAACCATTGTGTTACATTATTTTGCACGGTTAATAGGCTTTTATACACTGAAAAAAAAGAACTCACCAAGAAGCCACCTGTCTCCACTCTCACCAGCTTCTAGACACAGGCCTACTCTGCGGTGGCCCAGAATGAATGAGTCGTGCGTACACCCTGGCCACTTGGAGCATTAATTGAGAAGTTGCATACGGGCATTGCTGATGATCCGAACATTCAATGAATGGAAATTCTTCCTGTTAACATATACATGTTCGTCTACAGACGGTGCGCGTAAGGCAATATGCATGCAATCAACTGCACCTATGACCCCTGGGAAATTAAATGAGCAGACAAACTCGGCTTTGACGCATGATGATATTGGAATATAAAAGCAAAGACCCCAAAATGGTCATGTAAATAATGTTAGGCTGTTATCAGTACCAAGTTTATGGAACAGAAGCTTATTTTCATTACAGAAATATGCAGCAACAAGTTATTTTTACACAGAAGAAAAAACTTTTAATCTATAACTAGCTAAGTAAGCCAGATTGATAGTGGAATATTTTACCAATAATCACAAAATGCTAGTGTTAGCCTAAATAATGTTATGCTGTTATCAGCATCAAGCTCAGTATACAAACACGAAAATGTTAGCTTGCTTTTATTTCAAACCAACTATGAATAGCTAGCTATCTACCAGTTAAAATCGAAATTTCTCTAGAGTTATAATCTAACACATTAGCTAGATTTCCCCTGTTAAAATCAAGATTTCTCTAGCTAGCTAGTTAGCTAGCTTGCTATTATACATACAACTAAGTGGATTAAGATGTCAATGCTATTTATGAATGAAAACTTTCCTAAGACAAGACAAGATATGCTACCTAGGCTGTTAACTAACTAGCTAGCTAACGCTAGCTTCTGTTTTCTTCTTCTTTCTTTTCTCTGCTCCAGAAAGATAGCCTATGGGCCCGGACACATGCAGCATTTTTTGCGCCCGCAAATCCATTGTTGTCAATGTAGACACGCAGAAGGCGCGCTCAAAAGCGAGCGCGACGCTGTCGAGGCGCGCAAGCGTTCCCAAGCGCCTATTTTTCAGGGCACGACGGCTGCGCCCTGAGATAAACATAGTTCAACTTTTGGAACACAGTAACGCGCACCGCATGTTAGGCAGGCCCCCATACCACAGACCTCGAATCCAACCAGGTAGACAACGTTAGGAATCATGTAAAACTCACGTCTTGTCTCCATTAGCTACGTTCAGCCCAGCTGGGGCTGGTGTGCATTATCAATGCTATAAGTACTTAGAGTATGCTATTTTAACAGTTTGGGGTATCTATTTAGCCTGCCTAATGTTATGGTGGATCACCCCAGATAAGTGTATGTATAGAAAACACAGAATTTCTTAAAATCATTTTATAGGATTCATGTAGCCTAGAAATCCATTTAGAGATGTAATTGCTTAAAGTAATGTTAAATGGTTAGTGTGCAACTCGGTACAAGTCTTTGTATAACCCTTACAGGAGGGCCAAAGTGGGAGTGATGGCCTCATAACCCTCACCCTGGTTCCAGTGGAGCAAGGCACCGAAGGAGCAGGCAGCAGCCGACCTGTGACTCCCGCCACCCCTGTCCCTACTGTCCCTACTACCCCTGTCTTAACTGGACGTCCCACAGTGCGAAAGAGAAAAGGGACTGCGGACCTGGACCTCTCAGAGTTCCAGAGAAACGTCCTGTCTACTCTGGAAAAGCCCCAAGATTACGATGAGCTTTACTTTCTGAGCCTTTTGGGGACTTATAAAAGGTTGTCTCTGCAGAAAAAGGCACTTTTTTTCTATCCCATGCATGTCTAGAAAGTCTTTTGTGTGGTGTGGTTTGTCATGGAATGTAACTATGCATCCTGTGGTTTTCATCCATTATTTGTGAAAAAGATTTTTTGCAGCGCATGTACACGTCATTCCTCTGGAGTGCACTCATCCATTAACATCACTCTCAATAAAAAATACATCTGCTGAGCAAAACAAAATTTCCAAGTCTAATATTAAGAAACAATGACCCAACCAATGTCAAAAGCTCATTCTATTCAACAATGTCATATATATATATATATATATAAACAGTAAATATATTAAAATAATGTTGTGCGGTGCAGCCCCTTACAGCTCTGGCTGGTGAAGGTGCGCTGGATCCACATCATCTTCAGAGAGAATTTGAAAGCTTGGGCTCTTGCCTTCTTGCTTGACTATGGCAATGTTGAGGAGTGTCAAACATGCCACAATGATGTCACAACCATGGTCTGGCACAAACCTCAGCCCACAACAGCCATTGACCATTGCCTTCAGCTGGCCAAATGTTATTTCAATTCGGGCTCTTATCTTTACAACGTTCCTGTTGAAGCATGCTTGGGGCCCAGGCACTAGATCAGGGTATAGACCATAAAGAAATGTTTGATAGGTGTAGCCCCTGTCTTCAGTCATGAGCCCAACGTAATGAACTACGATATGTACACTGACTGTTCTTTTCACAGAATAATTATTTAAGCAGGCATTTACAATAGGCTAAGATATGAGGGGTCGAAGTAACAAAAATGATTAAATAAGCACTGAATTGATTAAATTGCTTTTACATTAAATGTTGAACCTGATAAAATGCAATTAAATTAAATGTTGTATTGTTAAAATGCTATCAAATTAAATACTTCCTCAGTGATATAATTGTATCCTTGTATTTAATCACCTTGACATTTATTTATTTACTTGCAGTTTGTTCAGTTCAATGTACTGCAGTTCCAGTTGCCACTAAGTGTGAATTGCAGTGCATCAAATTAATTAAACGCATACTATGCAGGATTTTTTAGCTTTTGTTTACAATCAAAGAACTCTCCTCTTTCGTCATCAACCACACCCACTCACCCCGAGCACCTGACTGAGTTACAGACACTCTAATTCCTTTGAAATTAGATCATATGGGGGTTTAAAATGAAAACGTCTTGTTCAGTGCAGTCTATCAGAGCTTTAATTAGACATGTTCTTAGTTGATCAGAAATCTGCTTCCATATGCAACCCCTAAACAAGCAATGTGATATATTAGTTTAAATTTATATCTGACATACTGTATATCCTTGAGATACCACCTGGGCAAATCATGCATAAAGTTGGAATAAGTAGCCTATGCTAGTACCATGAATTAATTTATTAGTGAGTTTCTTGTACCACAGAAACATTAGACTACATGGCCATATTTTCCTGCCCAGGGACCACAGATGTAAATTAGCTATATAGCTAACTCTGGCCCAACGGTTGTGTTGTGCATGGCCCCTGTTAAAAAAATGGCCATGTGGTTTGCAATTATGACATGGAATAAAAATAGTAGTGCTCCTCAAATTAACCACAAGTCAGTAGTTCATTACAAGTCAGCTATCTATTGATGATTATGATTGCATGGAAATGTGAGACTGGGCCACATAAGGTTTACAATGCATTGGAAATATACAGGAGAAAAGGGCAAAATTTTCCCCAATAAATCTATTTTGTCCCAGAAAGCACAAGGGCTGGGGCAAAAAATGCCTAGAAAATATTTTCTGTCATATTCAAATTTATATGTATTCCTGTCACAATCTCACTATCAAATGCAGTTAAAACACTTTTTGGTCAATTCTATAGCAGTGTGTCAGTCAAATATGATTTATGTTCACCCGGACCAATGCCAAATGATAGTCTTGTTTCTTTGGGTACATTAGCTTTTTCCTGCTTCACTCCAGCCTTGGCCTGACCGACTGGGCAAATATTCTCATACACAATAGATTGCTTTGTGATACGACCTAATAAATCTGTGGGTAGTGCGTGTTCGAGTCTTAATAATAAGCTCCCCTTTCTAAATTTGAGTTCAACACTCTTGATATCTCTTTTACAAGTGCATGAATCAAAGTAGATGGGAACAGTGCATTAGAATGTTATTTCTAGGGCTGTCAATCGATTAAAATTTGTAACCGAATTAATCACAATTAATCACATATATCAATATTTGCTTGGAAAAGCCCCCAAATGAAGATATTTCAACTCAAAAACATTACATTATTGTGACACGAGTAAAGCGTTGAATAGAAATATCAAAAGGGGGCATTAGAAGTCAATAAATTGTTTTATTTCCAATCATTTTTCCAAATACATGTCATTTTATCATTGAACATAAGCCTATCATTTTGCCTAAAATGTGGCCATAACAGTTTTTTTTTTAAATTATTAATTATTTAACATAAGCTTATCACTTAAGCACCAATGTGGCTATAACAGTCTTTTTCCTACGGCGCGCAGGAACTGGACGTTTTGTGGGACGCATGCGCAGGTGGTGCTTTGTTTAGTAGGACACGTGCAGGTGCATCTCCCAAACTCACCACTTCGAACGTCACAAGATTTTTAAGCACAGCTTTATCGCCTAACGTTACTTTAGCTAACCCTAACATGTTCACGTTTTGCCTAGTTTAGTTAACCTAGTTAGCGCGTACCACTGATACAAATGTATGGATAACGTTACAGAGGTGAGGACATGCCATAACTAGCTAGCTATATAGTTAGCCAAGTTTTACTCATGACACATTGTACAGGTGCGCCATGGGTCTGGATGGTTTCGTGCTTGTTTAACTATTTAACATACTATTTACATGCGCAACTAACGTAATGTAATGTAATGTAATGTAATGTAATGTAATGTGAATTCACTCTGGTGGTGTCAGTGGCACCCTGAGTGCTCTCTTGTCGTTTAGAAATTAGCGCTGCACTCAGAGCCACACCAACCGCTCCAGCTGAAGGGCCGGTTGGCAGGATGTCTGAACCCCATAATAGCTGACAGTGTGGCAAAATGCGACGGTTGGGTTATTTGGCAATATAGGTAGTGTTATTCAACACGCAGCAACTTACAGTAACATCGGTACATCAATTAATTAACAAAAACATTAAATAATATATGTGTTAATTTGCGTTATTTTTTTAACGCATTACTTTTTTATAATTAATTAATCAAAATGAATGTGTGATTTGACAGCCCTAATCATTTCTCATTAAACAGAGATTACATTGTGGCAGATTACCTAACCACAGAGAATGATCCATATCTGAGTAAGACACTGTACAGACTTAGCGATCACAACCTGTTCATCAAAAAAGGCCACCACAGGCAAGCCTTGCAACCAAGTGAGGACAAGGCTGTGCCAACACTGTTCACAGGGTAAAGTGGAGACAGAGCTACACTCCCTACTGGACTGTGACACATACACACACATTCAAGACACATTTTCCCCCAAAATAGTACAAAATCACAACAAATTTGATAAGACAACAATTATTAGAAAATGCAATACTTATTTGGATAAATCTTCTGCCAACATGCTTCATTTTATATATGAATCTTTCACCATCATTCAATTGTTGTTTGTCAGTTAGTTCTTTTTTCTTTTTCACTATTGTAACCAATATTTGTGTATGCAATATGATAGATAGATAGATGGATGGATGGATATAGATAGATAAAAATGTGTCAGGTGGAATGAATTCTTTCAGGCGATGTAAATGTAGCTCACTTAATGTGAAATGTTTGTTGCTTGACATGCACTTTTTTCCACTACCCAAGAGACTGTGCATGTGAACAAATGAACAATCTCACCCTTATTTTGCCTCTTCATCAAAGCCCGATGTAAGGCCACTTTAGTGTGCAGCCTGGGCGATCTCATTTGATAACCACAGTGGTGTGTTGGCTGACTTTCTTTACATTACATTACATTACAGGCATTTAGCAGACGCTCTTATCCAGAGCGACGTACAACAAGTGCATCAGTTCAAAGTGCAGAGGTGCAGAAAAACACACTAGAGTGAAGTAAAGATCGTAGTGCCAGAAGTGACCACAGATCAGGACTCCAACCCTGTAGGGTAACCTGTTCAGCAAATAAACAACAATCCTGCTGTCACGAGCAAGGGGTTTTGGACCCAGGCGCAGAGTGGGGAAAAAAACACGAAACTCAAAAATGTAGATACAAAAGACTTTACTAACAAAAACAGAACAAAGAGCCACGATGGGCAAGAATACAAACTCCAAAAATATATAAGATAAAACGGAAAACAAGAGGAACTCAAAACACGGGCAGGGCAGAACACAGGCAGGCAGAGTACACGGGTAATACATACGGTAAGGAACTAACACAAGTTGGAAACAAACACAAGACAGGGGCAACAAGACACAGGTGAACTCAAAGAACAATCAAACCAGAGGGAAGGAAAAACGAGGCAGGTGGGGATGATGATTAAATAACGAGACAATAAAATAATTGAAATACAAATACAATTAACAGGGGAACGAGCAGGACACAAACAGAAGTGCCGCTATCTGGCGGCCCAACAAGGAAAGACAGAGACGGAAACAGAACCATGACACCTGCCAAGTACAAAACTAAGACTTTGCCCTTTGAGAGGTGACAAGTACGCTAGCTTTGAACTGTCAAAAACTCAGAGTCTAGTAAGGAAACACCATATCTTCTATCTGCATTCTATCCATATCTATCTGCATTCCATGCTAATTTAGAGCACTGTAAGTGAGCTTACGGCTGCTTACCTTAGTTACGTTTTGCAGTTATGATAAATATTACAATCACTTTTCAAAATACTCATCCACTGAATAGAATTTTCATTTGACAACACAAAAGAGCAGATATCAATTTCATGAGATGCACCTTTATAAATGCACAGCACAAAGTGTTTCTGCAACATTCTCAGCATCAGCAACTAAGTACAAAAACACCACTTGGAAAAAAGCACAGGAATATGCATAGGGTCTGTGTAACTGTCAATGAATGGCTGCACCGGGTGATATTGGTAAGGTATGGCACCTTGTGGGCGGCAACACAATATACTGGTTAGGGAACTGGCCTTGTAACGTAAAGTTTGCAGGAAGTCTGGCATGTATATTATACCATACTGGTGAAATTTATAATATTCATGTCAATACTCATCTCAGTACTTCCACAGATACAAATACAAATAATCGTAGTAATCTCTAAAAGGTCTTTCCCATATTAGCATTGCTCTTTAATCAACTGGGTCTCTAAAGAACAGTTGCCATTTTGGAGGAGTGTGTGAAGTGCTTTCATTGACATTTCATATGGAAATGAGCCTCTAGATTTGTTAGCATTAGTCCTTGATCAATTGGGTTTCTAATGAATAGTTCTGCCATTTTGGAGGGGAGTGTAAAGTGCTTTTATTGATATTTCATAGGAGTACAAGCCTCTAGGGTTGTTGACTCGAGTCTGTGAATCCCAAATGGTTTGACACAAGATTTCATATGGTATGTCTACTGACAAGTAAACAAAGAGAAAACCTTGCAGCATTGGCCCAATTAGAGATGTATGTTATTATGAAATGTGTATCTATATCTTTTTTCATATTTCCACCTAGTCCACCAACCTTTGACAGTGCTCTGATATTGACAGTTTGTCAAATCATCTTCTGTGATATTAGCTTGTAGGTTGTATATTAATCGGAACACTTTTAAATAACAATAAACTCCCTTTGGCCTCTGGTGTTTGCTACATAGTGTTGGCTCTGGAACCAAACTCCTGGATAGGGGGTGGTCTCTCTCCTGCTCAGGAGTTGTTCAGGGTGAGAGGCGCTGGGCGGGAGTGGGGATACTGACAAGTCCCCGGCTGGTGGCCGCTCAGTTGGAGTTTACTGCAGTGGACGAGAGGGTCATCTCGATGCAACTGCGTGTGACAGAGAGGAAAACTTTGACTGTTATTTGTGCTTATGCACCTAATAGTAGTTCAGAGTATTCAACCTTCTTGGAGAAGGTGGGAGGGGTGCTGGAAAAGGCCCCACCTACTGACTCCATTGTCCTACTGGGAAACTTCAATGCTCACGTTGACAATGACTGGGAAACTTGGAGGGGCGTGATTGGGAGGAACGACCTCTCTGATTTGAACCTGAGCTGTGTTATGTTATTGGACTTCTGTGCTAGTCATGGTGTGTCCATAATGAACACCATGTTCGAACACAAGGATGTTCATGAGTGTACATGGTAGCAGAACACCTTGGGCTAAAGGTCAATGATTGGCTTTGTAGATGTTTTATCAGACCTGCGGCCATTTTTTTGGACACTCTGGTAAAGAGAGGAGCAGAGTTGTCAACTGATCACCATCTGGTGGTGAGTTGGATCAGATGGCAGGAAAAGCTGCCAGATAGACCAGGTAGCCCCAAATGTGTAGTGAGGGTCTGCTGGGAACGCCTGGCAGAAGAGTCTGTCTGGAATTATTTCAACTTTCACTTCCAAGAGAGCTTTTCCTGTTTTCCAGAGGATGTTGGGGACATGGGGTAGTCTGAATGGACCCTGTTCAAAACCTTTATTGTGGAAGTGGCTGCTAGAGGATGTGGCTAAAAGCTGGTTGGTGCATGTCCTGGAGGCAACCCAAGGACCTATTGGACTCCAGCGGTGAAGGAGGCTGTCAAGCTTAAGAAAGAGGCATTCCGGGCAATGGGAACCTCTGATTCAGAAGACAGGTACTGGCAGGTGAAAAAGGCTGCAGCTGCGGCAGTGGTAGAAGCAAAAAAAATGGGAGGAGTTTGGAGAAGTCTTGGAGAAGGACTTTTAGTTGACCAAAAGTGGTTCTGGAAAACCATTCGGCACCTCAGGAGGGGAAAGTGGGACACCATTCAAGCTGTTCTCAGCAGAAATTATGAAACTCTGACCTCAAGTGGGGATTTTGTCGGAAGGTGGAAGGAACACTTTGAGGACCTCCTGAATCCGACAGACACGTCCTCCTTTTTGGAGGCTGAGCTGGAGCAATCCTGGGGATCAGAGTCCATTTCTGTGGCAGAAATCACTGGGGTGGTTGGAGAACTCCTCAGTGGCAGAGCACCAGGGGTGGTAAAAGGTAAATGGACTGCATTTATATAGCGCATTTATCCTTTACAATTGATGCCTCTCATTCACTCATTCACACACACTCACACACCAACAGTGAAAGGTTGCCATGCAAGGTACCAATCAGCTTGTTGGGAGCAATTAGGGGTTAGGTGTCTTGCTCAGGGACACTTCAACACGCCCAGGGCGGGGGATCGAACCGGCAACCCTCCGACTGCCAGACAACCGCTCTTACTTCCTGAGCTATGTCGCCCCAGGTGGATGAGATTCATCCAGAAATGTTGAAGGCTCTAGATGTTGCTGGGGTGTCTTGGTTGATACGAATCCTCAATGTCGTGTGGAAGTTGGGAACAGTGCCTTAGGCGTGGCTGACTGGGGTGGTGGTCCCCATTTTTAAGAAGGGGAACAGAGGGTGTGTTCCAGTTATCAGGGAATCACACTTCTCAGTCTCCCTGGAAAAGTCTATGCCAAGGTGCTGGAAAGGAGGCTTCGACCGATAGTTGAATCTCTGATTCAGGAGGAACAATGCGGGTTTCATCCAAGCTGCAGAACAACAGACCAGAGGTGCATTCAAATTCAGCGAACAAGGCAAACGTTTGCAAACTATTTCAAACATAAGCGAACGGTCTGAAAAGTTTGTTTGCGGTGAACAAAAATGGACGCTGGACTGAGGGAAATGTGTTCCCAGATGCGGGTTTCAGTTGAAGATGTCGGTAAGTGTGATCAGTTTTTTCAATAATGTCATTGCTAACGCTAGCCAATGTTATTATTTTTCGCTAACTAGCTATTTATTGTAGCTAACATTAATGCCTTTTTCTGTAGGAGGCAACGAAACCACTCGGCAACAAGACTCTTGTTAAGAGGGAGTGAGTGTGGACACTTAAAATGCTCTCAGTAAGTTAAAGTTAGCTAACTTATCGATATAGTATCCAACAACATTAACATTACATATCGTTAACTAGCTAACGTTAGCTAAGTTAAGATAATGTTACCTAACTTAATTTATCAATGTTACAATAACTATTGATATCGCTAGCTAACGTTAACTAATGTTAGACTGTTAATACTTGACTGTTAGAGCTAGCTAGCTAACGTTGTCATAAAATTTTTCCCAACCGTGAAGAATGCCTTACTTGTTTACATTTTGAACAGTGGCTACTGGGTAAATCTATTGTTGTTTCCGTCGCAGCACTTTCGACACAAGCAATATCGGAAGCGCTATCCTAAATTCTCTTCTTACTGTGAAAAGTTGTTTATTTTAAATGATTTTATTTCAAGCCGAAATTTATATTTTTTATTTTTAACTGAAACTTGGCTAAGCCCACGGCTAAATAGCCCTCTTATTGAGCTATGCCCTCCCAACTACAGTTATTTTAACTCCCCTCGGCTCACTAATAGGGGTGGGGGCCTGGCAGCAGTTTTTAACATTGATTGTTTTAAATGCCGTTTATTGTCCGTTGGAAAATATTTAAGTTTCGAAGTACAACTGTGTAAGGTGGAAATGTCTAATCCTGTGCTCTGCGCTCTTGTGTATTGGCCTCCTAAAACCAATAAGGACTTTGTTTGAGAATTCTCAGACTCCTTGTCTTTTATTATGCCCAAGTCCGATAATATTTTAATTCTTGGTGATTTTAACATCCATATTTGTTGCCCATCTAAGCCTTTAGTTGATGAGTTCTTAAATCTTATTGACTCATTTAATTTGGTGCAGTTAGTTATGGGCCCCACACATCAGCATGGTCATACTCTCGACCTTGTCTTAACACTTGGCTTTCCTGTCTCCAATGTTGTTGTAGATGTTTGTCTGTCTGATCACTGGCCCTTCATGTTTGATGCCACATTCCCATTCCCATTTGTTCTCGTTCCATTACCCCTTTCACTGCCAGGCAGTTCTCTGGCGCCTACTTAGCCGCTCCCCAAACCAGCACTATTGAGGCCTCCCCTCCCTGCCTGGGCACAGAAGAGATGGCCACTCTGTTTAATTCCACCTGTGCTGATATTTTTAAACTCTGTTGCTCCGCTAAAAACTAGGAGACCTAAAGTTAGAGCTCAGCCCTGGCTAAATAATGCCACCCGTGCCCTTAGACAGGAGTGCAGGAAATCTAAACATAAACGGAAAAAGACAAGCTACAAGTGTCCTATGAAATTCTAAGAGACTGCTTAGCTTTATACCAGCACTCTGTCAAAACAGCGAGGGCCATATATTTTTCTAATATTATTTCTAAAAATTCCCATAGCCCCAGAGTTCTTTTTAGCATAATCAACACAGCTATAAACCCTGTTGTCACTGCCTGTCCTGATCTAACTCCTGAGGTGTGTGAAGACTTTTTAAACTTCTTTGCTGATAAGATTGACAGTATAAGATCTCACCTCCCACTTATGATCATCTGATTTAATAATCTCTCCTGTTTTTCTTAACAAGTTTGAACCTGTCTCTCTTTCTCATCTGCTAGATATAGTCTCACACATGAAGCCTACTACCTGCCCCCTGGACATTATTCCCCCACATCTCCTTAGAGAACTGTTGGACACAGTACCCAGTATTTTGTCTATTATAAATAGCTGCCTAGTGAATGGCTTTGTTCCATCCTGGTTTAAACATTGGTCCACCCTCTTATTAAAAAGCCTAAACTAGACCCAGCAGTTCTGAACAATTTCCAACCCATCTCTAAACTGCCATTTATCAAGGTTTGAAAAGTGTTTTTCCAGCTTCTTCCATTAAATGAAAATTTCAGTCAGGTTAGCACACCATAGCACGAGTCGGGTCTCCTTAAGGGAATTGCACTTTAACACTTCGCTTCTCAGACTGATATTGTCCTTTTATGAAGTGTCCCTCATTTTCGATAGTTATTTCATTTCAAATGTCTAACGTTAGAAAGAAAGTGCAAGTCCACATAGTATGGTTTCCGGTTTTTTCTTCTTCTTCAATATTGTTTCGCAGCAAAATCGAGAAGAAGCGAAGCAAAACATTCCGTTAACTTAACGTTGAAATCGAACAAACTAACGTTCTTTTGTTTGATGTGATATTGGTGTAATAATGAGGTGCATTGTACCCAGTTGTTATAATGCCCCCGTTAAACTTGCCTTGAAAGCACATTTTCATAGTTTTCCATGCGATGCAACTTTGTGCCAGACATGGCTGGATGTAATCAGACACCCCAACATAACAGCCGAAGAAGTTCGCAAACGAAGACTGTATGCAGCGACCACTTTGAAGCCACCGACTACCAAGGCGACCGTGTGAAGCCTGGAGCTGCACCCACCGTTTTCCCATCGTTGGTCGAACCGCTCAAGGTAGGTACTAAGCGGGCTAGCTAATGCTATCCCGTTTGTCTGTGATACATAGGATGTCTACAGTAACAGTTAGACAGCTTGCTGGCTGTTGTTATAGGGTTGCCACCATCCATTTATTTCGTCCTCAGACATTTTCGGTTTCGTTAGCTAGTAGTAATACAACACTATTTCTACGACCAACCTAATGTTATTTTCTGCAGGTACACCCACATCAGAAGTCGCGCAATGATATGCATCCTTGCGCAATGATATGCATCTTCAAGTTTGACACTAAACTGCCTGGGTCTACTTCCTGCATTTGTAAAGGAAAACAACAAAACAGCGTAAAATATTAACATAATGAAATAACTAATCAAAAAATGAATGGTGACACATTCATTAGAAGGACAATATCTGTCATGAGAAGCAGAAGTGTTATAAAGTGCAATTTCCCTTTAAGGTGTCACATGATCTACTCTTGTGAATTGATTCAGGAAGTTGTGCTATTTAAATTCTCTTGGATCTTAGTGCTGCGTTTGACACAGTTGATCACTCTTCTTTTGGACCGTTGATCACTCTATTCTTTTGGAACGCCTAGAGCATGAGGTTGGTATTCAGGGTACTGCCTTACAATGGTTTGTCTCCTACTTAAATCAGAGAACATGTTCTGTTAAAATAGGGAACTCTTCTTCCTCCACAGCACCTATCACTTGTGGAGTACCACAAGGTTCTATTTTAGCTCCTATTTTATTTTCTCCCCCTTGGTTCTATTTTTCGTAAGCATCGTATTTCCTACCATTGTTACTGTTACGAATTGAAAGCCCTACAATGTTGCAATAACAAAGAGGGTGGAACTGATCGTAACATTTAACCACCACAACCACTAGCCTACACAAAGGTGCAACCAACACGAAGAGGTTTTAAAAGAGAAAACGATAATTTATTATATACAGCCTAAAGAATCCTAAAACTAACAGTGTCGGTCTAGCTAAAGTCCGTGACACAAAGGCTAATCGTTAGAGCCTCACCGGGCAGCCAGTACAGCAGCCCAAGTCCTCCGTGATCCCGTGATGTTAGCGTCATCTGCTGGTCAGGTACTGAACTGCCGGATACAGCGCGACTAATCCAAATCTATTAGTTAATTTAGAGGTTGGATATAATCCGCAGAGCAGAGCGAAGTCAGGCGTGGCTTTCAGCAGCAGGTGAAGAGACGGTTTCTCATGCGATGACGGCGTCCAGCTGTTATATAGGCCCGCATCTTTTCCTAAGCATTGCTTCGCAACAGTCCCCGTCGTCCACCTGTATAGGGGAACACAGACCACCAGCAATACCCAGCCAAAAACCCAAAACAGTAACATCCCTTAATAATAATTGTGTTCTAAATAATACACTGGGATGTAACAGTTACGCTGATGACACACAGCTGTACCTTCCGCTGAAACCTGGTGATGATCTTTCAACAAAGTCTGTCCTTGATTGCCTTGAGGACGTTAAAAGTTGGATGGCAAAAAACTTTTTCCAGCTTAATGAGAATAAGACAGAGGTTATTTTATTTGGTCCCCCTGACTCCACCAGAGGTTTAGCCACCAACCTAGGACCCCTGTCCGCAAATCTACACACACATGCAAAAAATCTTGGTGTCATCTTTGATTCAGCCCTAAAATTTGATAAACAAATCAACTCTGTTGTGCATGGTAGCTTCTTCCAGCTTAGAGCCATTGCAAAGCTAAAATCTTTCCTCTCATTTAAGGATCTGGAGATTGTCCTACATGCCTTCATTTCCTCCCGTATTGATTATGTAAAGCCGTGTTTCCACCAAAATTACCCAGAACTTTCAGTCCCAGGAACTACTTTACCAGGAACTAAAAGGTTCCTTCAGCCAATGGTTGTCTGCGTTTCCACCGGGGTCTAAAGTACCGCGAAGATTAGGCAAATTAGCCCACTGACGTATGAAAAGCGACGTTGTCGTCGGTCCATCTGTCATATGATTTCTTCTGTAACCCCATACTACCACCGAAGTAGCCTACATTATTTTCTAATAACTGGGACAGCCCGGAGGGGTTTATTCCACTTATATACAACGGGTTACCAACAATGACTATATATGGTTACTTTTGTATTTATTGATTTTCATATAGCCTCTCAAACACATTCATTATGTTTTTATGCGAACATTCGCTTTCATGTCTTGACATCCGAAGCGACAGAATGCATTCACATTTATATGTATAACTGGCAACAACAGCAGAAAACATGCACACGTTGTAAACAATTTGCTGTTTGATTACTTTCTCGTCGTCAATTCCATATAGGCTAATCGCAAAATGACAAGAATAGAACGAAAACTCGGACTTGTGTGAAAATGTAAATTAGTAGTGGTACAGCCACCGTTTTCTTTCCTTCGAAGTTACTCCTAGCCGAGCAGCGAAGTGTGCCCTCCAGATGCGAACCATGCACCATAAATTAGTCCATAGTCTTCCTGGTCTTTTCGTGGAATTGAAAAATGGCAGTAAAATTACGGCAGTCTGAAAAAGCTAAAGGGACGATTACTAGAATTAACCTGTTATTTTACCCTGACAAAAAGTGCGGAAGGTGATTTCCAGTTTGCTTGTACTGTATCACCAATGTTAATTACGCAGAACTACCGCATACCTCACATAACTGTATCAAACGTTTTGAGTCAATTACAACGGGCTAACAAAGAAAATCCGGAAGAAAATATTCAGCAACCGAATTAATCCGTTTGAATGTTTTAGTACGTAATATGCTGTCCCAGTACGAATGCTTAGCATTTTATAAAACGAATACTAAAGCAAGAAAAGAGCAGAAGAGCACACGTTATAATTCCAAGACGTTGGCAGGCTATAACCAAAAGTAGGCTACTGCGCCGCATAACATACAAGTTTGATTTGAAGTTATTATGAAAATAAATCAGTTTGCGCCTGCATATTTTTAAACATGGCGCCTGAAAACAAAAAACACAAAAAAATGCTGCGAGTACTCGACCAATCAGAAATGTTCAGCGCTGCAAGCTCCACCCAAAAGGTTCCTGTACTTTCGAAGTACTCCCGGCAGGAACCTTGGGGTAATAAAGCCAGGAACTAATTAACCCTATCCGCGTAGCACTGAGTCCTCAAAGTTCCTATTCCGGTAAGTTCGCGGAAGCGTGCTCATTTTATGCAATGAACAGGCTTACTCCTCTGCAGGAACTAGGCTTTACACGTACATCCTTAGTTATACGCAAGCCTAGTGGCTAAACTGTTTGATACCAAAACTAGTCATGATCTTTCCTCAAATATGCAAGCTTCCATATCCTCATGACGGTGTCAATAGAACTTCAGTCTCACATAGACTGGCTGGATCAGATTTCTTTAACTATGTGGCACTTCCATAAAAATTACTAATTGGGTTCTTACAAATAGATCCTGTTTTATGCAGAAGATGTGCAGCGACAGTACTATTGCTAGAGTTTTACAGCATCCTCTAACAGTATTTAGGCTGACGCAATTATCAGGCATTGCACTCTAGGAGAGTTCCAATCTTATGCTATATCGTAGGTGGTATTCTTATTCAGAGCAGTAGCTTTTATATTTATAAGCTGCAGCAAACTCCTCTACTGACGTTTCGTCAAATGCAGTCATTACCAATCTCAGATTGGATTAGTAGAGGCCCGAACTAACAATCTGATAATACCGCTTTTAGCGTTGGCTAATGTGAACAATCAGGTCACTAATAGATCCTTTCCGATCGATCTTCAAGAACTAGTAATGGATATGATACTAAAAGAGGCCGAATATACTTGCCTTTAGTGATAAATTAGGACAAACAGATCATTATTCCCTGTCTTTTTATGTTTTTTAATGGTTTTTACATTTATTTGCGCTTGGTGTATGTGAATTCCTTGTATCTTAACTGTAATTTATGTTTTGTTAAACTGTCACTGTAAATGTTTATAATGTAATCAGGGCTCCTCTGAAAAAGAGACCTTGGCTCAGTGGGACTTCCCTGCAATAAAGGTTTCAAATCAAATCAAATCAAAATTATAGTGCAAACATCATCTCAAAATGACGTGCATGCAACATAAAATAACGAGTTGTACGAATTCCATATGGCAAGTTTGTGTAATCAAGAACATTGAGTCAACTAACCATTAGCTTAATTGAGGCAACTAACGATTGCAAGTTATTTTCTTAACTTATGATTGCAAATTCATTTTCTTAAATTATAAGGGTATTATTCAGGGTCGACAGGTCAATCAAAACAGATGAAAAAAATGGCGGAGGTGTGCGGTAAGGCAGGTGCTGCCTCTCTGCCATCGGCTTACCAAATATCAATGTTTTCACTATGAAAACCACGCAATAAAGCGCACATTTTATGGAAAAACAACATGCGATTCGATACAAATCAATCACAGTTTTTAATTATGTTTTTGGCGCTTTTAATCATCTCAGTACGGCCGTGCTGGGACAGCTCCGTGTTATCTACCTGGACGGACAAATCAACAGTTCCACCAATGCAGTGCAACGTCCAAATCGGCCAGTTTACCATCTACAATGGCGTGTTATGTCACGGCCGAGCAAATATTCCTCCATGCCAGCGTATCTCTCAAAAAAGGGATTCTAACCTGTCCAAAAACTACTGGAAATTATCCGGTTACCTGGTCATGACTCTGCTGTTATCAGGAGATGTACACACCAACCCTGGCGTCTCTTTCGGATCTGAACAAGTTTATTCCCCTGATGCTACCTCGGCAGCTTGGTGTGGTGAGTGTTCTGCTGGTGCGACGGAGATTAAAACCCCGCTTTGGCCAAGCTGTATCATTGATCTTCATACCCCAGTGTTTACATTTAACAACACAAACTGTTCAGAAACTTTGGCTCCAGTTGATCCGCTTGTCAATGTATCATTACAAAATCATCAGATGATGGGGTCCAAACTGCCTAATCTGAATCCAGCGATAATTAAACAATGTCGCTTCAAACTGTTCGAAACTGTAAATCATGCAAGGGTTCTGTGGGACCGTCACGCTAAACCAAGGGGGCTGTTGGGTGGCCACCTAAATATACGTAGCGTCTTGGCAAAATGCGATGAACTGAAACATCTTGTAACTGATTCAAACCTGGATTTTTTATGTCTATCTGAAACGTGGTTGAATAAACACTCCTCATCGGCAATGGTAGATATACCAGGTTATAACGTTTTCAGAAGAGACAGAACTGAGGGTAGAGGCGGTGGTGTCATGTTTTACATTATGAACAATATTAAATGTACCCAGCTACTGTGGACTCATGAATTTGACTTGGAATGTATTGGTTTGGATGTTTCCTCTCTCACCACAAATGTCTTTTATAATAATTGGAGTGTACCGTCCACCAACATCTAGTAATGTTTTTTATGATAAGCTGTACAGTTTGTTAAAGGCATGTGATTTTACCAAATAGGTTATTTTATGTGGAGATTTCAACATTAACTGGCTTAATAAATCAAATAGGAAAAAACTTAAAAGCATAACTAGCAGTCTTAATCTATCACAACTCATTAAAGGCCCAACACGGATAACTAGGTCCTCTGAAACACAAATTGATCTGATTTTTAGTAATAAGCCTGACCGTATATTGAAGTCGTTTAACATGATTACATGATTGTCTGATCACAATCTAACACTCATAGCCAGAAAACTTACAAAAAAGAGGTTTAAGTATTCTTCTAACAGGGCATTTCATCAACTTAGAATACCCAAGTATGAGCTTGGCAACTTAAAAAGTGTATTAAATGGCATTAATTGGGAAGAACATCTCTCACAACTGTGCAGGAAGATGTAAATGTTTTTATGAATGTGATTCAGAATACTGTAAACAGTTTTATGAGGAAGGTGAAAAACAAATCTGGACAACGTAACTCTTCCTTGGATAAGTGGGGATGTATGGTGTCTTATGAAACAAAGGGACCATGCATTGAAACAATTTTGTAAGTCTAGATTAGAATATGGTAGGCGTATATTTACCAGTTTAAGAAACAAAGTAACAAGTGAACTTCCAGGAGCCAAAGCAAATTTCTACATGAACATAATAAACAAAGCAAAAGGTAATGTGAAATTGATTTGGCAGAATCTTAAAAAATTAACAGGAAAGAGTAATAAGTCTATACAAAATATCAAACTTTACGTGAATGGAAATTACACTCAAGATCATAGTATGATAGCAGAAGCTTTTAACAATTATTTTGTGGATTCAATTAAATTCTTACAGAGACCCTTAGCTCAGAGATGCAGTATTCTGTACCAGAAACAAGTGATAGCGTCATACCCATGCTCACTCTTAAAGAGGTATCTGAATCAAATGTTGATACAATTATCAGCTCACTGAAGAGTTCTAGGACCAAAGATATATATGGAATAGGCTCATTGTTTCTAAAAACTCATAAAGACTCGCTTATATGCCGCTTAACCAAGGTTATCAATTTATCTATTTCACAGGGAGTTTTTCCCACCATGTGGAAGTATGCAGTCATTACACCTATTTACAAATCAGGGGAACACACAGATGCTAACAACTATAGGCCCATAAGCATCCTCCCTGTCATGTCTAAAGTTGCTGAGAAATGGGTAGCAAAACAACTAATTTCACATCTTAATAACAGTTCTGTCTCTCTTCATCCATTACAATTTGGTTTTAGGAAGCATTATTCCACTGAAACTGCCAATTGTTTCTTTTTGGAAAATGTGAAAGCCAGGATGGACAGGGGAGGTGTGGTCGGTGCTATATTCCTTGATTTGAGAAAAGCATTTGATACAGTAAATCACAATGTTTTACTCACCAAGTTATCACAATTCAACTTTTCACCAGGTACAATCAAATGGATGAAGTCTTATCTAGAGAATAGGAAACAGTGTGTACAGATCTGCAATTCAAAATCTGGATACTTAAACTATGAAGTTGGAGTCCCACAAGGGTCAATTCTAGGTCCATTGTTATTCAGTTTATATGTTAATGACCTTCCAGATGTCTGTCCTCCTGGTATAAACTGTCAAATGTATGCTGATGACACAGTTGTTTATGTGCATGCAAAAAATAAGCAGCAAGCTGCACATAGGCTCTCAGCTGCTATGGTACACATTTCAAACTGGCTGATCAAATCGTGCTTACATCTCAACGTTAAAAAAACTGTTTGCATGTTTTTTACAAAAAGGATGGATTTGGTAACTGAACCCGAAGTATTTGTCCAAGGGCAGAAACTTGAGGTAGTACATGAGTTTAAATATCTGGGGCTCATAATTGATTCACAACTTAATTTAAAAAAACATACAAAGAAAATTGTGAACACGGTGAAATTTAACCTGGCTAATTTTAGATTTATTAGAGACAATCTTACGACAGAGGCTGCAAAATTGTTTTTGAATGCCATGATTCCCCCATATCACTTACTGTCAAACTAGTTGGACACAAACATGTAAGACAACTCTCAAACCCATTGAGACAGTATACAAACAAGCTCTAAAGGTCCTAGACAAAAAAGTCAAACCGACATCATCACTGTGACATCTTAGCCAAGTATGACCTCCTAAATTGGGAAAATCTTGTCAAATTTGCAGACGCACGTTTAGTTTTTAAAATCCTTAATGGTCTCGCTCCTCCTGTGCTGACAGAGTTTGTGATAAAAAACTAGGGCATCCACAAGAGGGGATTGCCAATCAGCCTTTTCTTTTAAAGCATCACATATTTGGAACACCCTGCCTGCGGACTTGAGAGACCTGACAAACATTGGCACATTCACCTGAAATTTAAAAATTTGGTTATTGGGTAATCAACAATGTCAACATAGTATCTAAATATGCTGTCAGTATTTAAAATTTTGTTTATATGTGTATACTATGTATATGTATGTGTGGATATGTGTGCATATATATATATATGTATGTGTGCATGTATGTATATATATTAAGGCTGTTAAGTCACTACTAAACTGCATGTGTGTTGTGTAATATTGTGGACTATTCGCATGTCATCATGTGATGCATCGTTTTCCGCTTTTTTATGCTTTAATACCTTCTGTATGTGCTTGTTTTATGCTGTATATGCTTGCCTTATGTGCTCCATTGTTCCTTTGCATGTGCCTGCTTCTGTGTTGCTCATGCCTGCTTACAAGCTCTGTGTGTCTGTTTTTATGCGCTTTTAATGTTGTACCATGGCTTCTAGTCTGGTCTGCTTGTTATTAATGTGTTAACATTAGCCTGCCCAGGGACAACAGTTGGAAATTAGCAATCTAGCTAAATCTGGCACATTTACATCACATAATGTCAGGGTTCTGTGTCTTCCCCCCCTTGTTGTTCTCTGTTGGGCCGCCAGATGGCGGCACCTCTGCTTTGTGTTCAGTTAATTGTTTTATTGTTTCCAATTATCTCTTTATTAGTTGCGTTTTGTCTCGTGTTCCCTTCCCTCTCTGTGGCTTGATTGTTCATCGTGCCCTCCTGTGTCTCGTCTGCGTCTTTCTACTTAAGTCTCCCTCTTCCCTCACTCAGGCGCTGGATTCTTTTGGTTCTGTTACCTGTGTGCCTGTTTGTGGTTTTGTTACCTGTTCCTTGCCTACTCTGTTCTCTGCGTTTTTGGATTTTTGTTTTCCCGCAGTTTTGGAGTTTTTTTTCCTTTGTTAGTAAGTACCGCCCTGCGAGGCTCTTTGTTCCCTTTTTACTTATTAAAGTCTTGTTTTCCCCATTTTGGAGTTTTTGCATTTGTGCACTCTGCGCTTGGGTCCATTCCCGCACCCCGCCTGACACATAATAGTGATGTTGATCAATGTGTATTGTCCCTGTCAAATAAATAAATAAATAAATATAAGCAGTTCATAGAAGGGTTGTTGCAATCTCTCACTCATCAAATAGTTTATGGCGTGTTAGGCTAACCCACTCATGTAAACAATAAATTTATGTCCATTCTTTTGAGAAAACACTTCATCAATGGTCAACTCACACATTTTTCATATTGAGGAGTCACTGGGAAACAATGCCATTCACATTTACTTATGATAATATCTTTGTTTTACTTGCAGTGCCTAGCAAAAGACTTAGACCACTACCAAGATCTGTTTGAATTCATCATTCATCAAAAACACAACATTTATACTCTGTTTATACAGTGCAGACTGTTAGTTTTAATTTGAGAGAGTGTGAATGGATCAAACCAAACGTAAGTTGAACCCGTGTTCAATACCCCATGTCAAACCCAGGTTTTGTGTCAGAAAGTGGTATCAGAAGAAAAACTACACTAATGTTTCCCTGCGACTCCTAAAGACTTAAAATGTGTGAGTTGAACATCAATTTGGTGAATGAATGGCTGTCATTGGATTTACATTACACACCATAAACAACTATTTGATGAGTGGAAGACTGCAACAACCCTTCTATGAACTGCTTATAACATAAGATAATGATTTTTAAATTGTTATTTCGGTGAACCTCCCCTTTAAGTTGGTCAGACAGGTTATGTATTGTAATTTACCAAATGATTGTATTTGCAATATATTACTATGACACATGGTACTGATGTTCTTTCAGAAAAAAAACAAAACTATTGGTACATTTCTTTATATATGTTCTTCGTTTTCTATGTTTTTATAATTACATATGTATAAAACCATCGTCAATGGACACAATAAGACAGACCAAGGATGGCGAAAGTGGGAATACTTTGCATTACTGAATGAAGTGTTTGCAGGGGATCCAGCTGAGACACCCATAGCGGTTGTGTCATCGCTACAGCCACAGGCATCTCCCCTCAGCTCATTACAGTCAGCTCTTCCACGATGCCCACAGCCACAAGCATCTCCCCTCAGCCAGTTACAGTCAGCCCCCGCTAGATGCCCACAGCCACAAGCATCTTCCCTCAGCCAGTTACAGTCAGCCCCCGCTAGATGCCCACAGCCACAAGCATCTCCCCTCAGCCAGTTACAGTCAGCCCCCGCTAGGTGTCCACAGCCACAAGCATCTTCCCTCAGCCAGTTACAGTCAGCCCCCGCTAGATGCCCACAGCCACAAGCATCTCCCCTCAGCCAGTTACAGTCAGAACCCACCATTGACCCAGTAACCAGTGTGGTGGAGACTCTGAGGGGCAGAGCCCAGAAGAGAAGCAGACCCCAGGATGCTGATAAAACCCTTCAAAAATTGGATGAAATTATAAGATTACAAAAGGAGATTATTGAAATTCAAAAAGAAAGAAACTTATTGTTGAAGCAGTTCACCAATGCCATGGCACGCATTGCCGAACAATGAAAGCACTTTGAAATTGAGACTTATGTAACTTACAGTAATTATTTTAATTATCTTTATATATATAAATTATTTATTAAATGTATTCTGTTATATATCAGTTGTATATTAGTTATTTATTCTGAATAAACACAATGGTATATATCTTGAATTTCTGTCTGTTTTCACCTACAATTTCCACCTTCTCTTTACTCTTGGGTCAAATTGACCCAAACATCGGATCAGGGATATAAATGTGTGTGTGTGTGTGTGTTGGGGGGGAGGGGGAGGCGGGGGTGCGCAAGGCCATGGAGATTCATGTTGAAAAAAAAACTATTTTCTCCTCTGCTGTAGGGTCAGCATTCTCCTCTACTGTGGGGTAGTGCAGTCTCCTCCACTTGCACTTAAGGAGCCCAAAGGCGTGCTCAATATGGACCCTGGTTGAGCTGTGCAATGGTTAAACCTCTTCTGAAGCTCTGTGAGGTGCCCATTGTTTCTATAAGGGACAAGCATGTTGTTATTTAATGGGTACGCCGAATCAACCAAAAGGTAGAATCTTTCAGGGAGAGGGTTGGAGTCCAGCAGTTGTTTGATGTCGCTGTTCCGGTACACATGTGCATCATGTACAGACACGGCGTTGCCTGTTAAAATGTGTGTGAACTGCAAATGGTTGTCACACACGGCCTGCAGCTGGAAACTGGCCTGACCCTTTCTATTAATGTATGCATCCCGACATTGTGATGGCCCTTTGATTGGAATGTGGGTGCCATCTATACATCCAACCACTCCTGGGAAGCCAGCCTTTCTTTCTAAACTCTCTGCTAGAGCAGGGTACTGGTCAGGTGATGGCCAACAGATGTATCCTGGCATCAGTGCAATCATGGCATCCACTACTTGAATAAAGTAGTGGTGCAAACTGCCTTTGCTGACCCCAAAGCGATCAGCCACCCCCCGAAAGCACTCCTTGTTTTCCAGAAGCCACAACGTTGACAATATCCAAACTTCGACTGTCAACTCAGTGTAGTGGGCTAGGTGTGGCCTGAGTTCCTGGTACAGTTTCTGAAATGAATGAAGAAGGGAGACTGAATGCTGATTTGTCTTATATCAAACTGGCTACAAACTCTACAACTGCCCCAGTCACTGTAACTACTACACACTCACTTGCCCTACTACAGATTCCTTACTCATCATAACTACCCAAGATTATTAACTACCCCACTGCAGCTAACCCACTCACCTCTAAAACTACCCCACACTCACAACTACCCCACTATGGCTACTCCAGACTCAGTAACTATTCCACCAACTATAACTGCCCCACACTCACTAATAACCCCGCTATAGCTATACACCACTGACAATAACTGCCCAACACAGACTAATAAACCAAATATAACTGCCCCACACACTATAAATAATGTGCGCATGCGTCGGCATTGCATGATGTGTGGTAACCCGCGGATCAAACTTGGTCAAAAGAGGTACAAAATACTAAGTAATACTAAATAAATAATACTAAATAATTTAGCTGTAAATCCAGTGCTTTTGCTTGTGGATAATATGGCTGTGAAGGGAGGCCATTCCACGAGAAATAGGGAGAAGAAAGAAGCTGAAATTAGCAAATACAACGCTATCATGCTGGAACTCAAATCACACAGAGAGGAGTTCAAGACACTGGTCAAATCACAGATTAAAGAGGTGCATATCGCGCTTGAAAAGATTGAAAAGCAGCTGGACTGTAAAGTGGAACGACTGGAGCGACTTATTGCCGAAAATCGAGGTGAATTAAAAGCAGACCTGGACAGTAAAGTAAAACAAATCCAAGACAACCATGATTTGGATATAGGGAAACTTTCTGCCAGAATTGATAGAGTGGAAGTAAAGCTTGATGAGGCAAAGCGCCCAGTCGCCAATTTTAACCCAGATGTATCGGTGATCATTGTGGGTCTACCATTTGTTGATGGGGAAGAAGTACCGGAGAAGGTGAAGGAGCTTCTGTCGGAAGGCCTACGGTGCGAACCAATACCTGAGCTAGTCAATGCAGAGCGGATGATACCGAGAGGACGAGGGGCAGGAGTAATTAAAGCCGAATTCCGCTTCCAACAGGACAAAGTAGCTGTGCTTCGTCGCAAACAGAGCCTGAGGGAAAACGAAAGATTTCATCATGTTTACATTCATAATGCGAAGTCACATACGGAGAGGCTTATTGATCTTAACTTTAGCACTCTCCTCAAAAGCTCCCGTGTGGAAAGGATTACTTCCTCACTGGCAGTGGGCGACTAACGAGACGTGTCCAGCCGGAGGAGGACAGGGACAGGCGAAGTCTCCAGGGTCGTGGCCAGAGGAGAGACAATCTGGTAGAGTGATCGGTAACAGCCCAACCCGCAAAATATGACAATTGCATATTAGTGCAGTGGAATATAAATAGCAGGACTGATTGGAACTATGAGCTCAGAAAGCAAATAATGCTAAATTTTAACCCTGACATTATCTCACTTAATGAGACTCATTTGAAATGCCACCAGGTAATTTAACTGAAAGGCTACACTTGGTATGGACATAACTGAAAAATGCATATGAGGGCTGTGAAAGGATCTGGGGGAGTTGGTATTTTAGTTAAGTGAGGGAAAAGGAGATTTTGAGATTGACGGCCGCCTAGGTGCAGTGCCTGCAGTAATGCAGTAGACTGAGGGGCAGACCTTGGACACGCTGGCGGGATTATATTCAAAGGCTGGCCTGGGATTGCCTGGGAATCCACCAGGAAGAGCTGGCGGAAGTCGCTGGGGAGAGGGACATTTTGGCTGCTCTGTTTGCCCCTTTGCCACCATCATCCTGACTTGGACTAAGTGGTTAAAGAATGGATGGATGGAAAGATCACTTCAAATTTGACAAAATCACTCCTTGTGGAACCACCCTAATTCACGCTGGAAAATTACTTCTGTGATGCATGACATCATAGGGAAAACACAAACAGCTGTACTATTATACCTTCAGGTTGAAAATATGACAGAAATGGGCAGCATTTAAATATTTGATTCTGAATCAAAGGACATTATCAGTGACTCAGTGCTAAATGCTTTAAATATCTCAACAATAGCAGTGCCATTGATTATAATGGTAAAAAGCAAGGATTTTTGGCATTTTAAACAGCTTTGGGTTAAACTCAACATACTTCTGGTTTTAGCCACACCCACTTCCCCTTTCAAAGTCCAGAAACCAAAAGACAGCCAAGTATTCCCAAAAGCCAGGGACTAAAATTAAAAAATGCCAGAAGAGCTGGAAGACAAAAACTTCACATTTTGCAAGCACCAAACCCCAAGAAGCAGCAGCAGATGTAAGGTTCAGATTTCTCAGATGGCAACAGCAGATAGCCACCCTACAAAGTCCATCACAACAGATGTTACTGGCTGAAGTTAAGCACCCGAGAACCACTTTCTTTCTCCTGACCCTGACAATTGGGTGAGATGTGAAGTGTGGCGTGTTTGAGCTGGTTCAGACAGGGACCGTCTCATCTGAAAACTAGGAAATCTATGTATTAAAGTGGCCTCATGATGTTAGAACCAGGGCTAAGCACTATGATATTATTATCAAACAACTCCTGGTTTGAAGCCCTTTATAAAAATACCAAACATGAATATGGTAGGTGGTAATCCGGCTCAGCTATAAAAGAAAAACATGAATGTTTACGACTGATTATACAAGAGATGATTTTTGTAGACAAATAATTCTTAAATCTCACCAGTTGCGATCTCCATATTCAGAAAAAATATTTTCCATTTAACAAAACCTAATAGGACATTTATCTACATCTGCCAATAACAACATTTGATCAAAGTAGCCAATTCCACGAAACTCAGATACACAGGCATACACAATAGACATATAAAGAAGTGCACGTGATGCTATTGCAGCCAACAGAACATGTTTTTAAAAACTTAGTGGTTGGCATCTTTGTTTTATGTGGAAGCTAGCTTGCTTGCTAAATAATAATTGCCAAAAAATGAAAGAAATTGTGAGGGAGTGGGAGTTTTGGGAGACCAACCGCGACTGAACAGCAAATTAAACAAGCTCTATTCCAAAGCAGCGCTACCCAATTTTTCCTAAATTGTTTCACGTAACTTGGTCACGTGTTTTTTCATCTTACCACCTGAAGAGAATACAGTATGGTCATTCAAACTTTGTGTCACATCAGAATTTACGCCATCAAGTTGCTCAGTGTCAGCAAGAGTAACATAAATTTGATGTAATTGATTTTTCATGCAAAATAAGTAAAACTTGCAAAACGTAACTGTCCGTGACCTGACTTGCCACCTGACTTGTCCGTGACCAGACATACTGTGAGCTTGACCAGTTCAGCCACTTCTTGCATATCAAAACACATGTAATTAGGGTTTGTCCAGTTTTTCAAGTCAAATGATTACACTTGAAAGTTGCATCTGTGAAATCTGGGATGACATCTGTTTCTTCACAGACAGAGTATTTTAAATCCATCTCTGGGTACTATTTTGGAAATCCTGGGTGAGGCCATAGTAGTATGAATAGGAGACCATGTGCTACTATTGGCCTTGTCACATTGTGCATTCATCACCTGAGCTTGTTTCCCAAAATAGCACTACAACATTTAATGTATAACCAAACTTGTGCCCCTTAGCCCCAACATAGTTTGTGAGAATTTCAAGATAGCATTAAAATGTTGCCTTGTTATCTAGAGACTCTTTTTATCTAGAGACTGACATTTTCTGTTGTTTATGGAACTTCCAGATTACACTTTGTCCTATTCTGGGTTACTATCTAAGAACCCATCACCCTATCAGGAGCAATCCAATAGTTTCTGTATTTGTATGCTTAAAATGTTACGTTTTTAACCTTTTCCAGCCCAATGATGCCATTTGGCATCATCATTTTCAATTGCCATTTTCCACACTTCCTGTTTTGAGTAGTCACTTGACAGCATTACTAGTATTGAACGACACTATTGGTTGACAATGTAGCCAATGGTGGGGAGTTTGTTTCAATCACAGCACATTTCAGGAAGTGTCCAAGATATCATGGTGAGGTGGCAAAAATAACTCTGATTTCCGGCTTCCTTGTCTCAAAGATACTAAAGTGTTAAATATGTATATGTTACAATTTTTTTGTTTAATTTAAGTTGTTGATTATTACTGAAATAACTTATTTGTTGAATTTTGACTATATTTTACATGCCTGCAGGGTGGTCAAAAAACAATGATACCATACGGCATCATTGGGAATAAGAGGTCATACTTCTCCCATATTGTGTCCTATTACTTGCTCCATAGAATGCTTATTTCTTAGTTAAAATGTATTATTGGTTTTGAATACTTGACTTAGGAATCACAATTTCATGAATTTAAGTATAGTTACATATCATAACTTACTTACTTATTTAGGCCTCATCATACTAAGAGGCACAAAAGACCTCTTCAAGGTCTCTCAATCTGCTCCTGTCCTGGGCCATTTTCAAGCTTTGCAACTGAGCCCTAGTCTGTCACATATCATTTCATATTGTAAGGCTCATTCTACAATATATTTCATATTACTAATAATGTATATACAAATATGTTTTCGTTATCTTGCAGAAAATATTATATAAAGCAATTTTCTAGATGTAATTTTCAATTTTCTTTTGTTTTTATATATAGGTAATGTTATAATATAATAATAATATAATATAGATTGGAAACTAATGTTCTTATTTTGAAATTATTAGATGGAAGGGATACCTGCTAGTACATTCTAAAAGAGAGTCAGGCCAAAATACATAGCAATACCAGCAGGAGACCAGTCAGATGCTGAAGTAGATTCAGATACAGAAGAGGAGATAATTGAGAGTAGAGCAAATGTAGGGGCAGCAGAAAACAGACACAACAGTGTGGAGCAGTGTCCAGATATTGGCCTTCAAGTCAAAATTGATGAGGGAGGTGACAGTGAGAGTGAAGAAGTTTACCAGCCAGGACCAGACAGTGGAAGCTCAGATGATGAGGAGGTTCAGATTTCACAGGGATCCAAAAGAGACCAGAAAAAGGCTAACAGTCACAGGGATTTGTCATGGAGAAAGGTTGAGGGAGAAAGGGCAGATTCCTCCTCCCTTTGATGTAATCACATCTTACAGGTATTTTAAGTCTTTCTTTTGTGATGCAGTGTTTGCTCACATCTCAGAGCAGACAAACATCTATTCAATGGAGAAGACAGGAGTGCCAATCAACACCAATGTGGAGGAGATGGATCAATTTGTAGGCATGCATATCCTCATGGGAATCGTACAAATGATTGCAGAATGTACTGGAGTGAGGACTGCCGCTTCCCCCCAATAACTGACATAATGGCACGCAATCGCTTTGATAAGCTAAGAGGTACCATACACACATGGTCCCCAAAGATCATCCTAACTATGATCCTCTCTTCAAGATCTGGCCAGTGATAAATCTTGTAAAAGAAAACTTCCAAAGCATTCCACCTGAAGAGCACCACTCAGTTGATGAGATGAGCATTCCTTTTAAATGCAGGAGTACGCTGAAACTATACAACCAGAGTAAACCCCACAAATAGGGGATCATGGTGTTTGTCCGTGCTGGGAAGAGTGTAATTGTCTATGACTTTGAAGTGTACGTTGGAAAAGGAACCACCAAGACAAACCAGCAGACATCACTTGGAATCAGTGGAGACATAGTGCTCCGGCTGGTGGAGAATCTTCCAATCAATCAAAACTTCAAGGTCTACTTCGACAACTGGTTCTCATCCTATAGTCTCATCGTGGCTCTGAAAGAGAGAGGTAACCACTTTTTTCATTTTTCTCATACTTTAGATCCATGTAAATTTTACTAATTTTATGGTGATGATGAATTTTATGTGACGAAGATGATGATGATTATGATTATGGCTATTATTATTATCAGGTCTCTGGGCTGTTGGAACTGTAAGAGCTAATCGGGTCCCTGGATGCCAGCTTGAAGAGGATGGAAAAGTGAAGAAGAAAGCAAGGGGCAGCTTTGACTTCAGAACTGAGACCAAGCACAATGTGTCGTCCATAAAATGGTATGACAACAAGGTGTCCACTTAATCTCATCCATGGTTTACTGCACACCAGTTGAGACGGTAAGGAGATGGTCAGCTGCACAGAAAAAGTACATTCAGGTGCCCCAACCAGCTGTGGTCAGATCATACCAATCAGAACAAAAAAAAAGTTCCAAAGAGCAGAAGATTAAATTAAATGAAGATAATCTGAAGCGATGCTGAGTGTCCTCAAGGCCTGTACCAGATGTGTGCCAGGATCAGATTTCCCACTGGCCACAACTGGTGGAGGACAAGCAGCACTGCAAGATGTGCATGAAGAACTACTCCCGGATGAGATGCAAGAAATGCAATCTGTCCCTTTGCATAACCTGTGAAAGAAATTGCTTTATCAAGTTCCACACTCAATAGAAAGAAGAATATGCGCAGAAAGTACTAAAAATTGACTGTGCATACTCAAACTACACATGAAAGCAGATCGAGCATACAAATAGGTTACTGTTGTCTGTGATAAAAGACTAAAATTAAAAAGATGAAATTATATTCTTCAAATAGTTTAAACACATAATTTGTTGTTACACTGTTAAAATGATTGTTATGTTATCACTTTATAAGCCTGAATACAGAAATTCACTGCTCCTGAAAAAAAATGAAAATTGACCTTTGAAGCCCTTGCGGCATCATTTTTTTACTCACAAAAAAATAAATAAAATGTGTTGATTTCTTTTCTGATTTGTCTTTTTTAATCCATTTTAAGCATGTGTACCAAAGAACATTTTTTTCTGAGGTATAGAAAATAATTTGGGCTGGAAAGGGTTTAAGAGACTTATTAAGGAAAAATAGGACATCAATCCATTTACCATTGTATGAAATGTAAAAGCATGAGTAATTACACTTGGTAATATTCAGCCACAAATCTTTATATTTATTTCTGGTGCAGGATGTTTTTTTGTACCTTATATAAGTCTGATGGCATTATTATATCCCAGCTGCTTAGGGAGATGAATAACAATAATAACGAGCACCTCCCTGAGTAAATGTTCCATCCATTTATAGATCCAGAAACACAGGATTAGGAGGGTGAACATCTAACAAAGCTGCAATGCACAATTTTCATTTTTTGCAGTGTTGTGCCATTCTGAAGGTCACGTTCTTGGCAAATAAATGCATTGTTATGAAATAATGGCCACCAACCTCCAATTCCTGAAAACATAAAATGTTTTCTTCCCACGTTTGGGGAATTAAAACTGACTACGAGAGAAAGCAGACTGAAAACTGGCTTGGAAAATAAAAAATCCAGTCACGTACCTGTGTATTACTGTCGTTCAAATATTTTCTATCACAACCTTGCCTGCAGTTTTGGAATCCAGCCTAATTCTGTAGTCTTCTTATAATTGCTATACAATGGCACTGCACACACCACCAGCAATGCTCAGTTATAGTCCTCCACAAGCCTGCTAGCTTACTATGCTAAGGTTGTGTGCATGACAGACACCATGGTGAATACCTGTGAGATTCCTACCCTTATTGACACAAACCATTAACCATACCCCTTATGAAAAATCATGTGAAATTAGCCTTTTCACGTGTGAAAATCACTATTTCACACGTGAATTTAACATTGTGTCACATGAGTTGGACGCTTCACATGTGATTGGCTTTTTTCACATATGAATAAAATTTTCCAGATGTGAAAACAAAACATGTGACATGAAATCACATAAAATTCCACATTTTATGAGTGGGACAGAACATGTGTACTTTTCACGTTTTTTGTTCGCAAGTGGTTTCTGGACACATGGTTTTTGAACACATGATTTCTTTGAAAGGGAATTAGAGGAATTTGTGCTTTGCAGAAGATGTAGTTAAGATGAACAGGCAGTTTCAGGAAAATGATTTTCAAGATTAGTTTGGACACTTGTTCTCTGAAGACATTTAAGTGCAAAAAAAAAGCTATGGGAGAAAAAACTAAATGTGTATGTGCCACTGCATTAATACTGCTATAAAGATATTTTAAAATTATAAACTGGTAAAATTTATGTTTTAAGCTCACAAAGATATTCAGGAGGACATGCCATGAGCGAACTGACTCTGGTCACCTGCTTGACCTAACTAAGTTGGATGATGTCTCGTAGCAGGCACTGGCATAGTCTAGATTTGATGCTGCCAGACTGTATTTTTTGGCAGATGTTCTTATCCAACCCAAAATAAACAGTTTACTGTTCCTGCTGAAGAAATTTAGGTGAAGTACCTTGCATATGGGTATGATGGCAGTGCCCCACATGGGAATTGAACCTACAACCTTAGAGATGCAAGCTTAGTATGCTACACTGCATACATTAAAACAGTAACTTAAGGGATACTATTATTTCACCCAAATGCAACCCCTTCATCTCAAAAGCTGCTTAGAATACAGAATCCTAGCTTCCAATATATTCATATGGATAGTTAAGACATAGGCATAAATAACCTGGATTGATTCTGAGACATGAGTATGAGCACTGTCTGATTTGTGGTGGAATGACCCATTAGCATTTTAGTGATTGCATGCCAGTTCAAGGTAATTACATTTTATGGCCAGATTATTTAATGCTATACAAAACTGAGATGAGAAGCCTGAGCTAAGTGAAGCAAAGATGCCATCTGTTCATTTTTATGTCATGCCCAGCTCTGCATTTTAATAAACAATCAATGGCGACTTGCATTTTGGCTGGCATTATGTTTTCTGACATCTTGGTGAAAATTAAAGTGTGCCAGCAACATCCTTTGGAATTTTTATTTATCCGAAAAGCTGTTTTCAAATTTCCCAATTACTCTTTACACTGCTGCCACGAGAGCTCTAATTCCACACCCATACAAAAGTTGAAGACTAGGGCTGCGTCCGAATAGTCAAATAAATTACGTCCTCTGTCTTTTCCTAACCACTTTTCCTTGACCTCAATGGAAAACATCATGAGGTCAAGGAAAGATGTCAAGGAGAATTCATAAGGACTTAGGAAAAGACAACAGCTGTGCTAAGAGAATCCGACCAGGCCAGGTCCTCATTTTCAATGTAGCCGAGATTACAAACACAATTAAAACACAATAAGTGTAATAAAAGATCACAGAATATAGCAATAGTAATTAACATAGTAAATAATAAAATAACTAGAATAAAATAAAGTAAAATATAATAAAAAAATAAAATAATAAAATAAATAAAATCAAGCACAGATAAGATCAAAAACAGATACACTCAGAGACAGGAATGTTTCAAAACCAGCGATCTAAACTGCCCATAAATTGGTAGAGAGCTGATTTTCAGCAATTGTTGGAGCTCATTCTAGGAGGATGGGGCACTAAAATGGAATGCTGACTTCCCAATTTCTGATCGAACCCGAGGGACCTTAAGCATAAGCAAGCCATTTGATCGGGTTCGATAGGGTCCAGAGCGCCACTCTAACAACCTTGTAATATACTGCCCTACAAAGCCTAACTGCAGTAACTACACAAAGGGTAAAACTGAGAAAAATGGCTTTAAAGTATTTTAACTGGCCAGCCAAATGGGTTATAGGTATATCAGTGATATTGCACTAATTGTACATGTATTCATGAGGTAATTTTTATGCCCAAAAACCATGACGGCTGATTTGACCTTTGACCCCAAAAATGTAGTTACTGTGCTCTGCCTTTGCATTGCCTTAAATGGTTCTAAGAGAAATGCAAAAGCAAAGTGCAGTAACTACAATGTTCTCAGCTTTTAAATTGTGTTTTCAGTGAACAAAAACTATTTTGACACTGATTTTGTTATAATTGTATTTGTATTTGTGCATGTTTAATTAAGTCTGGACAAATTGTGAATTTTAGACGTCATATTTTAGTCTTAATATCATTTCATTTCACTTTTTTACTTATTCACCTATCTAGATAATTATTTTCCTATCAATTAAACTTTGCATCATCATCTTCAATTTCATCATCGTTGTCACCACCACCACTGTTGTTGCCTTGATGACAATCACATTAATAATTTTCATTATCCTTGTCTTTACTATTTAACACAATGAATAAATACAAGGCTACACTGAATCACAGTAAAATGTGTTTATTATATTACATGTTTTAACAGCGGAGACTGGTGAGCTGAAAATTGGTGGGGCGCAAAACTTTCCTTTAAACTAATCATTGATCTCAAACTGTTTTAATTAATTTTCAGCGATTAACAAGCATGCAAACGATTTGACTAATCAATTGGAAAGTGACACACAGCTTCTTTGAATTGTGTTAGGGAGATTCAATGATAAATGCGATTTAGAAAAATCCATTTTTATCACTAAGCAGTAGCAGAAACTTCCCTGATTTTCCTTGAGTCAATACAATTAATCCACAAAATAGGCTACTCAATACTATCATATATAGCCAGCTCTCCCCAAATAGGCAGTTTTAGCGAGTAGCCTAGGCCTTATAGCCTACATTTATTTTCATTTGCAGTACGAAATTGTGCACATTTTTAATCAGCATTATTTGCGGATACATGCACTTCTTTCTCCGCACTCGTATTCATGGCAAATATCCACAATGCGTAGGCTAGATTGTAAACAATCTTGAAGTGCATGACATGGAATCGGCGATGATGTGAAGTTACAGATGATAATGTTACAGCTTTCAGGAAGCAGGTAAGCTAACGCTAGCTAACTAAACATCGCCTGTCAGTCAGCACATATAGCGAGGCTGACAGGTGTTTTATAATGTGATTGCTAGTTTCTCAACGCTTAATGTCATCGTTACTTAGCCTACCTGGGTATTTTCTTTTCAACACCAGTTCCACTATCCTCTTTCCCCTGGATAGTGCCATCTTAAACAGCTTTGTTGTGTGAAGTTAGATGGGTGAAATCGGCTTGTGGTAGAATCCCAAAGCAGTCGCGTGAGGTAACTTAGATGGGTAGAGCGCGAAATCGGCCAGCAGGATCCCAAAGCAGACCGCAGTAACTTCACTTACTGCGGTCTGCCATGGTTTTGAGTCGGGTTTTGTAGTTACTGCAATTTTTATACAGTTTTTTTTCTCTAAAACAAAGCAAAATTGAACTCTGAAACTTTGTCACAAGATAAAACAGATATCAAGAAGTTCATTTTTAGTTATAACTCAATTTCGACCAAAAATGTAGTTACTGCGGTTAGCCTTTGGACGGCAGTATAAGGTGGAAGCATTCCGACAATGGCCTTAAAGATAAACAAAAACCAGTGTTTATCACGCCTCGCTGCCAGAGAAGACAGACCCACCTTGGCATAGAGGACACAGTGGTGGGTACCATAACTATCGCCAGTGATAAATCTGAGGGCAGAGTGACTGTGTCCAAGCGCTTAAGAGAAGAAGGAGCAGCAATTCTATAAATAATGTCACCATAGTCTAACACTGAAAGGAAAACCGCTTCAACAATTCTTTTTCTACTGATCATAGGGAAGCAAGATCTGTTTCTAGAAAGGAAGCCAATTTTTTGTCTCAGTTTGCTGACAAGATCATCTATATGGAATTTAAATGAGAATTTCTCATCAAGCCAGATGCCAAGATATTTATATTCAGAAACTCTCTCAATTTTAGAACTATTTGCAGTGGATATAAATATACTATCATAATCAGTACTTCTGGCCCTAGTAAACAACATGAATTTTATGTTGCTTGCATTAAGAACCAGCTTAAGCTTAACAAGAGCCTCCTGAAGGGCATTAAAAGCAAGCTGCAGTTTCTCAATGGCAAGCTGAGCAGAATCAGCAATACAATATACAATAGTATCGTCTGCATATAGATGGACTTGACAATCATTTAGTGAGGAAACAATATTATTAATGTAAATGGTGAAAAGGATAGGGCCCAGAACTGATCCCTGCGGAACCCCCCTTGACACCGGCAGGAACCCAGACTGGGTGCTCCCAGACTTCACACACTGAAGTCTCCCATACAAATAATTATGAAACCATTTCTATCACCTCCTTTGTGCAGTGGAAATACATGTGCCACGTGCGTCTGCCGTGGTGAAACTACAATGTTCCGAAGATGGACTACTAAAAGCGCATCTTAGATACTTCGCCCCGTGCGTTCTTGCCGTGTTGTTTCATGCAGGCTATATAAATGTAGACAACCTGGTGAAAAATATTACTTTATTATCAAGGTTGGAATTGAAATAAAAAAAGGAATATAGGCTACCAGTCACAAAAGTGAAACAAAATGGTTGTCACATTGAGAATGGTTGCTCACTCTCACCCTCCTGTCCACTCATATTTATCAACATGAATCCCAATTAGTATGATTGTATGAAAATAACTGTTAAATGTATGCAAAATAGGCATAACATGTTAGGCCTACAAATCTACTACTGTACATATTGTCATAAGGTTGATAGGACTTAGTTGAGTTATCAAATTTAAATTAATTTATATTGTTTTATTTCAAATTTAATTAGGGGGAAGCTGCCAGGAAAAATACCTGAAGTTGTTCCAGCAGGCCACACAGTAGTCCTTGAGGGGCTAACCTATGTGAGTGGTCCCTCCACTGAGAAGTGGGCTGTCATTGAGCTCTCATCAGCTTCCTTGCCTGGTGGCTTATTAGGCTGCTCTCTGATCTCACTGCCATCTAAACCATCTGGCCGGTTACCAATTGTACTGAGAAGCAAAACTGAGCATGACATAACCATACCACCAAAGACAGTGTTAGCCATGGTCAATGCTGTTCAGCAGGTGATTCAGAAGGAGCACTCTGTTACTTATGCTGACCACTCTTCTACACAGCAAGAGTCATCTCCCACTTTTGACTTTAGCAACTCTCCCCTATCAGCAGAGTGGAAAGAGCGGATTAAACAGAAGCTACTCACCAGGCATGAAGTGTTTGCATGCCACAATCTTGACTTCGGACATACTGATAAAGTCAAACACCGTATCAATCTAAGTGATTCAACTCCCTTCAAGCAAAGAGCACGGCCTATTCATCCTCTTGATGTGGATGCAGTTCGCAAGCATCTTCAAGAGCTTTTGGAATCTGGTGTCATCCGTGAGTCTGAGAGCCCTTTCTCATCTTCGATAGTTGTGATTCGTAAGCGTGATAATTCCGTACGTCTCTGCATTGATTACAGGAAGCTGAACTCCCAAACTATTAAGGATGCATATGCACTGCCCAATCTGGAAGAAAGCTTCTCTGTCCTAACAGGATCCAAGTGGTTCTCGGTCCTTGACCTTAAATTCGGATACTATCAGATTGAGATGGAGGAAGCAGATAAACATAAGACGGCTTTCGTGTGCCCTTTAGGCTTTTGGGAGTTTAATAGGATGCCACAAGGTGTTACTAATGCGCCGAGCACGTTTCAGCGCCTTATGGAAAGATGCATGGGAGATCTCAACCTTAAAAGAGCATGAGCGCCGATTGCTACGAGTGTTGGATCGTCTGAAGGGATATAGGCTTAAGTTATCGCCGGAAAAGTGCAAATTTTTCCAGAAATCAGTGCGGTATTTAGGTCACATCGTGTCTGAGCATGGCGTTGAGACGGATCCCGAGAAGATCCTGGCCTTGAACACCTGGCCCACCCCCAGGAATTTGAAAGAACTTCGCTCATTCCTGGGTTTTGCTGGCTATTACAGGAAGTTTATCCAGGACTATTCAAAAATAGTGAAACCACTGAATGACCTCACAGCTGGTTATCCTCCACTCCGCAAGGGCAGCAAGAAAAAGAACACGAATGATCCCTATCACAACCCCAAGGAGCCTTTTGGTAGTCGTTGGTCACCTTCCTGTCAGCAAGCATTTGACACAATCTTTGGAAAGCTCACTTCTGCTCCAGTCTTGGGCTTTGCTAACCCCAAACTGCCTTACATCCTCCACACAGATGCAAGTACTACAGGTCTGGGGGCTGCTTTATACCAAGAACAGGATGGATATAAGAGAGTGATAGCTTTTGCAAGCAGAGGATTGACACAAAGTGAAGCAAGGTATCCTGCCCATAAGATGGAATTTCTAGCTCTCAGATGGGCAGTCACTGAGAAATTTAGTGACTACCTATACGGAGCAGAATTCACCGTGGTCACAGACAGCAACCCCTTTTAACTTCTGCCAAACTTGATGCTACCAGCTACGGATGGTTGTCAGCTCTGTCCACATACAACTTTAAGCTGCAGTATCGGGCTGGCAAGCAAAATATTGATGCAGATGCCTTGTCAAGATGCCCACATGGTGCTCTCAATGACGACTTCACTTCACAAAAAGAGTGTGAGAGGATAAGACAGTTTGCAGTTCATCACCTGGCAGAGTCAAGCAGCTCAGATGGGGTTGGCAAAGATGTAATCCAAGATATTTGTCAGAGACATACTGTACACTTCTCTGATTATGATCTTGACACTGGCTATTGGTTGAATCTTTGGCCATTCACTCAAATTCTATACCAGACTCTTTCTGGCAGGAAGGTGATCAAAGCCTTCCTGTTATTCCCCACCTCTCAGAACAGGAACTAATGGAGAAGCAACAGGCAGACCCCAGCATCAAATATGTCATCAGTCAGATGGTATCCGGAGAGAAGCCACCTCCTACCATTAGGAGAGAACTTCCAGAAGTTGCTTTGTTCAATTAGTGCTCCCAGAGGAATTGAGAGTTGTGGTGCTGAAGAGTCTACACAACGACATGGGTCATACGGGTGTAGAACGCACACTTGACTTGGTGAGATCCAGATTTTATTGGCCCAAGATGTCCTTATCTGTTGAAGAGAAAATCAGAAAATGCAACCGTTGCATGCGAAGGAAGTCACTTCCAGAGAAAGCTGCCCCTCTTGTGTACATCAAGACCAGTAGACCTCTACAGCTCGTATGCATGGACTTTCTTTCTTTGGAGCCTGACAGAAGCAACACAAAGGACATACTTGTCATCACAGATCATTTTACTAAATACGCCGTGGCAATCCCCACCCCAAATCAAAAGGCTCGTACGGTAGCTAAGTGTCTATGGGACAATTTCATAGTTCACTACGGCTTTCCAGAAAGACTTCATAGCGACCAATGCCCTGACTTCGAATCTCACACTATAAAAGAGCTTTGTGCAGTTGCTGATATCAGTAAGGTACAAACTACTCCTTACCACCCCAGAGGCAACCTAGTTGAAAGCTTCAATAGGACTCTCCTACAGATGCTGGGTACCCTTGACGCTGAAGACAAGACACATTGGCGTGATTTTGTCAAGCCACTTGTACACGCTTATAATTGTACAAAAAATGAAGTCACTGGGTTCGCGCCTTATGAGCTCATGTTTGGAAGGCAGCTAAGGCTACCTGTCGATTTAGCCTTCGGTTTACCAGTCAACAAACCATCAGTGTCACATTCAAAGTATGTGCAGGATCTTAAAAGTCACTTGAAGGAGAGCTATAAGCTTGCAACCCAAAGTGCTCTGAAGTTGGCTGAGCGAAACAAACAAAGGTTCGACACACGGGTCATTGAGTCCACATTGGAAGTTGGGGATCGTGTCCTTGTAAAAAATGTTCGCCTTAAAGGAAAACACAAACCAGCAGACAAGTGGGAAACTGACATCTACATAGTAGTGAAACAAGCAGGTGAACTACCAGTGTACACAGTAAAGCCTGAAGGAAAAGCGGGCCCACTCTGTACACTGCATCGGGATCTCCTGTTGCCCTGTGGATTCTTGCCGGTGACTGAACCTGAAAAGCCAGTATCAACCAAGATATTCAGAAGACCACGGACACGCCAAAACCCTACTGTTAATGATGATGAGGATGACGACATGTTCTCTCAAACCGATGACGACTTACCTCCACTAATGTTGGAGCCTTTCAGGTTCACTGAAGTGTGTGAAACCCGCCAGTTGCGCCAACCTCCTGGTGTCACGTCTGTTGAACTTCAGGGTGACTTAAGGGTTAATGACCATTCATTGCCTACTGTTGAGCTCACGGAAGAGTCAGTCATTGCTGTCCCCGAAGATGCTCCAGTAGAGGTTGAATATGAGCTGGAAAAATGTACTGATATACCTGGAAATTAGTACTTACATGGAGATGACAAACTACCTAAAGATAACGACTTACCTGGATCTATTCTACCTGAAAGTAACAATCCCCCATTTTTACTTAATGAAGACTCGAATGGAGAGGAACCCTTGAAAGATGTTTCCTTCATAATGAACGAGCAACTCACTGCATTAGCTGACGTGTCCGAAAGGGAAGATGAAATTACCTCAGGACATGAAGTAGCTACTACCTTGGCACAAGATGATAACTCATCAGGGAAATCGACTGGGGGTGAACTAACCAAGAGGACTGAGGAGCCGGTCCGCCGTTCTCTGAGGCAGCGAGAGAAGCCTGACAGACTTCACTATCCTCAATTGGGACATCCACTAGTCTCAGTGATCCAGTCGCTTTTCAAGGTCTATCATCTGCCTTCTCAAACTCCTTAAATGAAATTGATCACCTTGAACATAGCAATCCTGTGTCCTGTGCCCTCACCACGCCAGTGATTACACAGCCCTTAGCAAGTGTCCCGGGACGGGCCTACCTTCAAGAGGGGAGGGTGTAACGCCTGGTACTGAATATGGGTTAAAAGCTGTGCAGCAGCATAATGAATAACTAATTACTACAATGGAAAAAGTGAAGAAACTCCTCAAGCAAGGTTTTGTCCAATCATTGCCATAATATGAGCTTGATTGACAGCAAGCTATTGAGCAATCGTGTGAGTGATAACGCCCCATTAAACTGTTGCGGGGAGGAATGAGAGGAGAAGCACGCAGACTGCTTTTGGGATGACAGAGGACACGCTGGCAATCGCTACATCAACAGAAGCTGCTAAAGCTAAATAATACGATAAAGTCAGAAAGTAGTTACTATAAACTTAGTGAACGGATTTACATCGGCATAACCTGTAGCTGCCTTACGGCCGTTGGTTCGGTTTTAAAACTTCGGTGAGTTACAAACTTGTTGTTGCAGAAAAATCTTCGCTACTGACTTTACCTTGTTATATGGTTAAAGCCCAGATTTGCTGGTAGCTTTTTAATAACTTAGTAAAGAGTCACTTTGCACTAAATAGCGAATGACCATATGTATATTTTGTTCTTTTTGTGGTTAAACTAAAATATCCGTTTATATTGCACTAAATGTAACGGAGAAATTGGTTAGCTAAGAAGCATTGCAGTGCATACCATAGCACATTCTTATGCTACGCTTTAATTGTAGCGCCTCATGGTTCGTGCTGGGCGCCGCCATTTTAGAACCATATGGGACACACCATCATCGGTGAGAATGGCAATTCATATTTCGTTTGCTTTTATGTTTTATGTTGAAACATTATTGTTAAACCGAATTGCATTTACAATGTGAAAGATTGAATGTACTCATTACAAATGAGTACTTAATTACTTTAACATTGTTGATATTGTCAGATTATATTGTGTTAGATTTTAATGCACAACTACCTCTGACCTGATGTTATGCAGGTCAGGTTTTTTTCTTTCTTGGTTTATTTGCTTGAATCAGCCCTGCTCTGGTTATCCAAGGATGGCGAGCCAACCGTTGTGAAACTTGGGACCCTGGATTTTGTTTTGATTTTCCTTGGATGGATTCTGAGCAGTAACCACTCTCTCCAGTGTGGTAGGACAGTGATGCACTTTCACTCTCTGACCTGCTACAAGCAGTGCAGTTCTGGACAATTGACACATACACACTAAGACATATTCTGTGTCTTTGGGACTGTTAATGTACACTTGTACGTGTTTAATTGCACCAGTTAAATTTTGTGTTTAATTGCACCAGTTTTATTGTGAACGCAAGCGATAATTTTGAACTCCTGAGTGAATAATTGATTGTTATTGATCTATTGATAACTGCAACGGTTTACTACTGCAACTATGGTTTCTCAGTCAGGATAGCGGGTGCACCCTCAGATCAGATAATTGATATCAGTCTTGTTGATATTCATGGGCCTATGCACATTTCTGGTGTAAATTTATTTTATTATTTTTATTTTACAATTGAAAAGTGACAATACAAGCCGGTTAAAAAGGTAATCTGTGTGGTGTCATCATTTATCCATCATCTGCTCCAGCAAGCAAACCTAACTGGTCCAAATCTAATTGTGGTTTTAATTAAGCTACTGTATTATACCACCATCACCATATGCCACATGCCACATACATATGAGTATGTGGCATGAGGGGTCTGGCAATCCTGAAGGGAAGTGGAAGATAGTGTTTGAATGTTGAAAGTAACAGACACAGGCTCATTTGGGAACTTATGCAGAAATAAAGCATTTGAGCCCTCAGAGAGAGGACTGCAGAGAAACCACTTACAACTGCCCTACAATATCATCATTCTTATGTTTCAAACATGTTGAATTAAAAACATAATCTGGCTAAAAACGTCTCATATCCCTTTTTCTTGAAAGACAAACTTCTGTGTTATGGTTAATAAACTGATTATGATCTTAGTATAAACCTATGCATATAATAGCTTAAGAACCACCACACAACTCAGTCATGCTGATCGTTTGTTTTCGTGAACGGCCGAATGGTGCGTCGCTTTAAATGTTGCTGCCTTAAGGAATTATGGGACGGCATTATCTCCTTTTCTTTCGTAAAGGACGGTCCAGTGTACCCTATGCTAAAGGAGATGAGATAGGAAGCATTGAAGCACCTTTTCTTAGCATTTAGAGAATTTGAACAGCTCTTATCATGGCTGCCACTTAGATACTTCCGGGTCATTTCACTCAGTTAGAAACCTTCCTAAGCAAAAAAGACTATTCGGACGCAGCCTGTGTATCAGCAGGAGTCATGTCAGAACCATGTTCTTTCCAGATCAGCTTGTTTGTTTCCATATTTATGTGCCCCTGCAGTGCCTCCCTAGCCACAATTCAGATAAGATCAGCTTGGAATCTTACAGTGGTTGCACCCGTCCATGGAATGCAGGACATTTCAAAATCTGCATTTTACACGAATCCACTACATTCTGATAAAAATAATTATTTTTGCCATAATATGCTAACTCAAAATAATGTCACAATAAATGTATAACTTTAATAATTTTTATGACACTTGTATAGCAAAATGCTATAAACTAATGTTTTGCCGTTCTGATCAAAACAGATTTTTTGCTACACAAGCTAAAAATAAAATGACTGGTATGAGAGATAAAAGCTACAAGGAAAGACTTAAAGGGGAATTGCACTTTATAACACTTCTCCTTCTCATGACTGATATTGTCCTTCTAATGAATGTGTCGCCCTTCATTTTTCGATTAGTTATTTCATTATGTTAAAATATTTTACGCTGTTTTGTTGTTTTCCTTTACAAATGCAGGAAATAGACCCAGGCAGTTTAGTGTCGAACTTGAGATGCATATCATTGCGCAACTTCTGATGTGGGCGTACCTGCAGACAATAACATTAGGTTGGTGGTAGAAATAGTGTTGTAGGACTACTAGTTAGCAAAACTGAAAACGTCTGAGTACGAAAGAGATTTTGTTTTTGATCATGGGATTGTTGTGCCCGATCGATTCAAGCCGGAATACACAGAAGAAGAGCTGGCTAATTTGCAGGCCGATCGTGCGAGAGCGAGTCAGGAACGGGCCGAGATTGAGGAACCACAGGCTATTCCCAGGACAAACGGCAACTGGTGGTAGACATCCTATGTATCACAGACAGGTTGGTCATAGAAATAGTGTTGTATTACTAGTAGCTAGCGAAACCGAAAATGTCTGAGGACAAAATAAATGGATGGTGACAACCCTATAACAACAGCCAGCAAGCTGTCTAACTGTTACCGTAGACATCCTATGTATCACAGACAAATGGGATAGCATTAGCTAGCCCGCTTAGTACCTACCTCGAGCGGTTCGACTAATGATGGGAAAATGGTGGGTACAGCTCCAGGCTTCAGACGGTCGCCTTGGTAGTCGGTGGCTTCAAAGTGGACCCTGCATACAGTCCTTGTTTGTGAACGAATTTCAACGGAAGTTAACGGAATGTTTTGCTTAGCTTCTTCTCGATTTTGCCGCAAAACGAAATCGAAGAAGAAGAAAACAACGGGAACCGTACTACTATGTGGACTTGCGCTAAAAAAAAAAAAGGTTTTTATTTCTAATGTTAGACATTTAAAATGAAATAACTAATCGAAAAATGAAGGGCGACACATTCATAAGAAGGGCAATATCAGTCATGAGAAGCAGAAGTGTTATTGTGCAATTCCCCTTTAAGATTCTTAATCTGCTCAAGCTTAGTAAAAAGAGACATGGGGTGATTTTTTTGAGGCTTTTAAATTTATAAAGGGGATCAACAAAGTCCCTGTGATTGATCGGTGACCTGCCCAGGGTGTATTCCTGCCTCTCACCAAATGCATGCTGGGATAGGCTCCAGCACCCACCCCTTCTGCATTTACAGAAAGCTGTATGTATTATTTTTTTAAGTGTTTTGCCTTTCTTTTTCTGTGTAAAAAAATGTAGAATCCTGCATTAATGCAACCTCGGTCTTGAGCTGGTATGAGCTGGTCAAGCTTGTTTGAGTTGGCAGACCAGCTTGTGCCAGCTGGTGTTCTGCTGGGGCATATACTATGAAGTAGGCTTAACATACCTAGGGCTTTTTTATGTTTGACTAGACAAAACATAACAATGGCAATTGGGCTGAACCGGTATCACAAAGGTGGTTGTCAACTTTCTAAGTGAACACAGGCTTAATCAAGCCAAATGGTCAGCCTATGCATGAAAAATGCATGAGCCCATAATTAATTCACAATAATGGCATGGTTTACTTAAACTAAATTGAACTGACCAATCTCCTTTTAAGGAAAAAAGTGTCAGCCTTTTGAGGGTTAGTTGCAGTGTGCATACACCGCAGACAACTTTCTCCTTGGTTATTATTTTCTTTCCAATGGCATAGGACCCTTAATATTTCCAAATGGCACCCCAGAGGTGCAGTGGAGTTAGAATTTGTTCTAAGCAACTCCACTTCAAATGTATAGCCTACAGCCTATGCAGGCAGCATGACCCACACATGATTCAAAGTTTTAGGCTGTCTGACAGTATACAGTATATGAAGATCACACAGTTCAAATAAAGACATTTTTCAAGTTGCATTTATTGACATTCTTCTCTTTGCAGATGGGTTAAAGAAAAAGAATGGAATACAGGACCACAGTGCAGTGTAGGAATAGCCATACACAATTAAAAGCAGAAAAATACCGGAATTAACATAATAAAAAGAATAAAGATTATGAACTATAAGTGCAAAATATGCATTTTATCTTTTTGGGGCATTTATACTGAAGTAAAACTGGACAGCATATGATCCACAAAAATGGTTGATTGGCTTTTCAATAGGTCATGATCCTGTGTGTATTGCTTGGGAAAGCCCTGAAATTATCGTACACTGGGCTGCGACTTGGTCTGAGTAGACAGGCGACACCAGCGCAATTTAGACTCCGCTGCACCAAAATTGCAGTGTGCTGCTTTATCTTCAGTGGCACACTCCCAATAATGACTCTCCTCCAACTTCAGTGCACAGCGAGTCCCAAAATGACCAAACTGTTGTATGTTATCACTGTCAAGATTGAATAGAATCAAAAAATTATGAAAACTTAAGACTGCATTTGAGTTGGCCTGTTGAATTGTGATAGGCTAGGCTATAGGTCTATTTAATTTTATGTGTTGTGATGTAAATTATCTAGCAAACAAGGTGAATTCCTGCTTTGTTTTTGAATTTTGGAGGGGAAGTACTGCATAAACTTATTTTTGATATTTATTACTTTTTAATACTTACGCAATTATTAATATGTCTTTCATAACGAAACAATGGAATGGGGAACTGAAACTTGAAAAGGGGGACAATTTACACGTTGAATCTTTAGATGAAATCTGATTGCTTATCGTGCCATGGATGGTCACCTGGTGCCATCTCCCACCACCATGACACGGGCTTGCCCCGCACCACCAGCTATGCTAACATGCCTTGTGGATTGAAAATGAATGGAGGAAGTGTCACCACCCAGAAAAATTGCCTGTCTGTCTTTGCCCTTAGGATGGGCCACATGTTTTTCAGTCTAATTTGCTGTGCTCTCTCAAAAATTGTAATCAAGAAAATAAAATCACATAATAACAAACTGATTTGAAAAGAGCAATGGGCACTGCCTAAAAAGAGAAGTTGTGGGAACATGGTCACAACCACATAGAATTAGAAACAAGGAGGCCTGCTAGTCCGAAACCTAATCCTGACCTTCCCATTGTTGTGAAGGGGAATAGATAGTGTTTAGAGGTTCACAAGCACACTGACAAGGGTACCACCAGGCTACTACAGGTAGCCCCTAAATCCCGAAGGACTAAACAGAGGGAAGTGCAACTCAGAAAAACTGAAAAGAAATACAAAACCAGGACAACGTCCCAAATACCCCAGCTCACAGAGCTGCAAAATAAAAAATAACTTTTTCTTTTTGTACTAGAGCGCCAACACTGAATGTACCGGACAAGCAACCTAACAAATAGCTCACACAGAGCACTTGTCCCACCGTCCTATTACCTGGCTCTGGTCTTTCTGATAGTGACACAGACACGACGAACCCCGTCACGTTACAGGTTAAATAGGCGGCGAACAGGTGAGTCCAATTAGGACTCAGGGTGCTCCCCTGGTGGCCACACCCAGCCACTGCACCCTGAAACCATGACAATTGTTAATTACAATGGGAAGGTCAGGAGAGTTCTGCTGGGCAATGTCAGCACCTATGGAGGCAGGGTTTAGTGAGACACGCATCATGTCTTGCAAGCATGAATGAAAAACAAATAAAAGTGGATTTAAAAAGAAAAAACTTTAATTACCAAAACTTCACAAAAAAACTGGTCAATTCATTTCTTCAGTTTGCCATGTAAAGACAACATTTCAAGGGGCAATCGCTAAGATTGCTCAAGGTACCCAGGCAGCAAACAATGTATTAAAAACAGTTGTATAATAAAGGGAGAATTCTTGCTTATTCATTTGGTAAAATTCATAATTATTTGGATTTTTCATAAATTTGAAACAGTCTGGGGCCTCAAAATCCATTTACTTTTGTCCTTCAGACAAAGGCAGCACATAATCACAAGCACAAAAAATGAAAATGCAATTAATTTAATTTGGCTCACATATTTCCCCAGAGCTGTGTATTAACAAAGATAAAATAAAATAATTTTTATCCTATTACCATAAAATGTTTGTGCAGCTATAAACATGTGCTAATGCCAAAATCCCACAAAATGAAGAGCCCAGGAATGAAAATGGCCACAGCCACTAGACTCTTTTTTCAAGCCTATATCAGAGATGCATATGCCTCACTTTTCAGAAGTGTAACCCTTCATTAATATGAGCCTGATATGTTTGTCAGTCTGGGAGAAGTTTGTCCAAATTCTGATGTGCTTTGCTAATAAACTAATTGTCAGTTACTTCATCTGACAAATAAAAATATTGTGTAAATGGAATTATAATTAAAGTTGGTGATTCAAACCTGAAAGATTTTCTGAAAATTCAGATTTTATTATTAAAAACGAATTTAAGTATGAACAGGATAACAAATAAAGGCATCCTCAAGATATATAGGGAGTAGAAAAAAAGAAAGTGGAAACACTTGGGTAAATGAGGGACACAGTATATTGAAAGAAAGTGTTTTGTTAAGGGATTGTCTCCCCAACATGCTTAGGGTTGTGTACAGAAATGGTGGGCAGGCTTGGTTGCCTATATTTGTGGCTACGCAGGCTGTTACATACCTGCAGTTTTTCCCCTTTGTTTCTGCAGTGTTTTTAACAGTCGTAAGAAGCCGTTAACTTTTTAATTGTGCTTTTCATTTTACCCTCTTAACCTCATAAAACCCACTTAAAATCCAGGGATTTTAGTAAGAATCCACCCCTCTTAAATATATATATACACACATATATATATATATATATATATATATATATATAGTACAGTGTAGTGTAATTAGGTGTGTCACAATATCCCCTCTTAAACACTTGTTGGACCACTTTAGGACTGGACATAGCAAAAATTCACCAATAGTGTGATTCTTCAGATTACTTGGTATAAATAAATGTTCAAGAGATGTTCTGAATAAACAGTCTTAAATCATCAGTGACAGTGGTTGAAATACTTGTGTCTATCAATATTTTATTCTAAATAGGCTAATCTTGGCTAATCAGGGTGTATTCCTGCCTCATGCCCAATGCACACTTGGATAGCTCCAGCACCCCCCGTAACTCTGCTCAGGATATAGATAATGGATGGATGGATGGATGATACCCTTTCTCCATTACATTTCCTGTATCTCCACCCTCCTACTTCTTCAAAGACCTTTACTCCGTTTCCGGGAAAGGAAAACTAGGCAAAAGTGGAATTGTGAAAATGTGAGTGGCAGATCGGCCATCAGGGCAGTGTGTTTTCACAGGATGGATAACATTCTCGACGGCAAACGTTCTACCTCCAAAAACACTAGTCATTCAGCCCTCAGGCAAAAATCCTTAGATAATTAAGGATCAGACCCATTCTCAGCTGTCTCAGATAACACTTATATTCTTTATGAATTCCTTTCCTTTATGATTTTATTCTGTATATGCTGCCTCTGGCTGTTGAGGCACCACAAACTTGAATGTGGTAGATTCAACACATTCTGCCTGAACTCAGTTGAACTGAAAGTTAACAATATTCAAATAAATGTAAAATAAATTGATTTAAAAGTGGTGTGGCAAGTGCACCCCCCCCCCCGCCCCTTGGACCATGCCATAGCTGAAGGCTCTTCATTGAGGGAAAAAGAAACACAATTGTGCTGTGCCAGGGCCTCCTTTTCTCCTTCTAAGTAAAATTATTATGGAGTCATCGGATTTTATATCAGCACCCAGGGACACTTAATACTCCCTTAATTTACCATAATGAGAGACATAAATTATGATTCACTGGACATCTACTCATTTTGGGTTTGAAAACAGATAATAAGAAACTGGGTCTCAGAGCTAGGATATGGCAACTGCTAAATTTTAAACCTGAGGTAAATTACGGTAAAAAACAAAAAGTGTAACTGCTTTTTTGGTGCCATGTTGGTTAATTGTGACTCTGGGAGAAAGCAGAAGTCAAATGCAATGTTTTACACGGTGTTGCCCTTCCTAACTGTGAGCAGGCTGCATGTTTTGTCAGTGAGTAGAGGACTTTGGTACCTAGGACCCCCAGTTTAAAATTGTTCTGTCTCTGAGAGGCTTAAGTATGTTTATCCAGAGAACATAAGGTGCTCAGAGAGGAACGGCATATTGTCTACTTGGGGGAAAACTGAAAAAATAAAAACCTCACTTTCTCAAAGCAGAGGTTATGCCATTCTGTGTTGTGGGCCATGCCTTGTCATCTAGGTAGGTGGTATACTGCATGTTGTTCCAGTTCTACTGTTCACATTCCTGAACAAAGTGGGATTATTGTGGTCATTAATTAGATCACTTTCTAAATTATAAGATCATGCACATTTGTTACAGTTTTGTATCACAGTATGTGATTTTTTGGTGGTAAAAGAAGAACTGTAACCTAATAATACTATCAACAAGAAAAACACCCAAGGTCCTAAATAAAGGTAAATAAAACTTATTTTGCCTGCTCAATCATTTAAGTTAATTTGTGTCGCTATCACATGATTTCCTTCAGCTATCAAAATCTGTATGGAATAAAGTTATAACATTACCTATATTATTAAAGCCAGACATGTCCTTTCTAAGATTCTGTAGTATTCTATGTATTTTTGGTTTATGTGAAATTCCAATTCCAGTGTAAATTCCAATACAACTGAAATATCAAAAATAGGTCTGCGTAACAGTACACAATTCTAATGGGCAGTAGTAATTTCTTAAAACTAATTGTAATGGATTGACAGCCTTGTATCCACAAAGACCTCTAAGATTTCCAAAGAGGTATAAGATGGCTGATTGGACAGTTGGGAGCCAGAGGCAGATATACACAAGCAAACAGTAGAATGGTCAACTGTATCAAAGGCTTTAGAAAGGTCAATGAAAAGGGAAGCACAGTGTTTTTTTATTGTGAATGGCTATTGTGAATGACAATTACTGCTGAGTAATTGTGCTATGACCAGACCTGAAACCAGATTGCTTATTACTAATATATTGTTGTCATTGAAGAACTGCTTGATCTGAAAGCGAGCTTCAGAAACCTAGTGACTAACAGATCAGGACTGGCTGATTTTCTAGGATCTCTATTCCTTAATGCTTCAAGAACACAATTGGACTAAAAGTAAAAGGCTCAGTTACAACTGAAGGCAGTGAAACATCAGGCCTAATAATTCCTGGTGACCCCACATTTTGATCATTAAAAATATAACCAGCAGATATAAAATGTTTGTTAAAGTGATTGATAAAACCATTCTTGTTAGTGGCTGGCTGAATATCCAACATAATTTTCTGAGGAAGAGAAGAAGAGGCATCTGTAGCTGCTAAAGACGTGCTCCTTGACAACATGTGAGTACTAGTCCAAGTAATGTTCCGATGTTATATTACACCTCTTTAATTATATGTTATTTGTTTACAAAAAAATTTCTTTCTCTCCCCACCTCAGCTAATGTGTGGCCGCGCATTCACCTAGGTGGGTGCTACACATTGGTGGTGGCTGAGGTGAGTTTCCCCCTGATCACTGTGAAGCACTTTGAGCATCTCGAGAAGTGCTATATAAATGCAATGTTTTATTCATTCACATGAAAGTGAAATGGTAATGATTTATAGTGAAAATAATGTCCAATTCAGCTGTTACACCTAAAGTTGTTAAAATGAGTACGCTAATGAACAATTGTCGGCATATTATTATTATTATTATTATTATTTATATTATTATTGTTGTTGTTGTTGTTGTTGTTATTGTTATTATTATTATGCTTTGAAAATTGTGTTCACAATCATAATTTAAAAAAAAAATTACATTGTAAAATAAATGATACTATTCTACTTATTTGGCTAAAATACAGTATATTCATTTGGCATATGTTTGGTTTGTAAGAGTAAATATTAAATAGGCCAAAATAATTGTCATTTTTATTTATTCACCAACCCACCTCTCTAGTGTGAATGTTATATGCTGCAAGAAAAGTATTTTATTTATTTTATGTAGTAAATATACTTCCGAATTTTCTGAAATTAACTTATAAATAAATAACGTATAAATTAACCACGTATAAACATATCCTTTCTGGAGTCTGTGAGTGTAAGTTTTCACCAGATGTTTATAAACTACGATAAATGATTACTTCTTCCATTACCACATTCTCTTCAGGTGGTAAGATGAAAAAACACAGGGCCAAGTTATGTGAATGAATTCAGGAAACATTGGGTGGCATTGCTTTGGAATGGAGCTTGCTTTGATTTGTGAAAATAGGTAATATTGTTTGTTGTAATTGCATGCATCAATTTAGCGAGTTTTAATTAATGACTTATAGACAAGAGCTTGGCATGTCTGAGTAACTTGGCATTTTTGTATGTTGAAAACATGTCTTGGTCATTGGTTCAGATGGGGACCCATCTATGTGGTTATGTAGCTAGCTACACCATGTTTTGGTCAACAATTGTCTAACGGTTTACAAATTTAGTCCAAGATGTTATAGTCTACCTGTGGAACATTAGTCGTGGAAATATAAGTCATGAAATGATATTATGTGGGGTTTACATGTGAAATGATAGAGGATGCTTTTAAATGTAATATAAATGAGTTTCCCACCAAGATTATACAGCTGTAAAAGCTACTTTGATCACATTCGTAATTGGCAGATGCAGCAAAAAATCCAATGGGAAGAATTATTAATTGTGGTACTGGAGAATTTGTGATAATGCATTCAGCAGGAAAAAGACAACGAAAAAACACAAGATCCCCTAAGTTTGGGGCTTTATTGTGTGGATGTGTGACGTTGTTCGTTAATTCTATGAATTAAGTTAATGTCCTTAAGGACTGAGAGTCTGTGGTCATTGTGCTTATTTCTGTAGGAAACCCTGAAAAGTGCCGGTGCTGTATAGGTATGGGGCTTGCTGTAACTTGGTGGGATGGCATAGCTGCTATCCCAATAGCTAGCTTGCAACAGATGGACGAGATAAATAATGCAAAATTGTTGATGTCACAGAGTTTTGCAGTATTGGTGCGGAGTTCAGAATAAAAGAGCCAGCAGTCTGTGCTTCAGGTCAGTCTATCTTCCGTGTAGAGAATTTTGGCTAGCAGTAAAAGCAATGAATGTTCTTTAAGATGCAGCTGGTGTGTCTTTGGACATTCTCACTACAATATTATATTATAATCAGGCCTTATTCAGGTTTAGAGTAACTTATAGCTAGTTAGCTAGCTAGATGTTAGGTATTAGATACGTTAAGCTAAACCTGAATAATGCCGGGCACCCACCGCACGCGTCGCGTAAGCGTCGCGTAAGCAGCACGGCGAAGCAGCACGGCGCGGTGCGTAGCGTATCTACACTGGTTCCGTTTTTGTCGCGCAAAGGCTTGGTAAAAGCTATATATTCCTAGTAGCTTTCACAGTCTGCAGTGGGATTATATCGTGTATTTCACGTTTGTTCAGGACTGTTGATTATGGGTAAGTGAATACTTGGTGAGAAACCTTTTTCATTTTGTTAATTTGGTAATATTTTGTTAACTCATGTAAATACGTGAGAAAGTAAACGCTTTCAATAATTACCATAAGCTTAAATCGCAACGTAGCCTGCATAATAATTAATCTCAAACTGTATTAATTTATTTGCTTGGTTAACAAGCGTGCCAACTTTATGAAGAATATGTAATGATCATAATAATAATAATAATATATAATCCGTAATCAACCATTGGGAATTCCTGTGTTGTCTTGTCATTCACGTCAAAACATTTATAGGATCAGATTTAGTAAAATCAGCTAATCATCAAAAAGATAGCGTAACAGTTTAATCTTGAAGGGATATGAACATCACAACGCCATGAACACCGGAAGCTTTGAAGTACAAGTGCAATAAAGGCTTGCTTACAACTTCATTTATAAAATAGGTGCATTTTCATTGGCAAGACCACTACATAATCTGATTTTTTAAAGCTCTGTGGATTATCAGATTTTTATTAACAAGCCCTTTTTGAAAGCACGGCGAACGAAGACATCGGAGAAGTCAAATAGGCTGAGCAATGGTTGGTTAAAAACTACCTTCCAACACTCGAGCTAACAAACCGCTGCTCGGTGCATTCACTTCTACATCATTCAATAGGCTACGTCTTTCTGTGGTGTATTTTCAAATTTACCCCACCCCCTCCGCAAAATAAGATAGCGAAACTAAGTTTGCCTTTTCCCCAGGTTCCAGTTTTTTTTTTTTGTTGTTGTTTTTTTTTCTGCAAGGACAATACAAAAACGAAAAGGCTTGTATTTTTTTAGCTGCTTATAAAATATCTGGGAGGGAACTAGGGACACACCCCCAGTAGCCTAATATAAGGATGAAATATAAATAAGAGCATGTATACCTAGCATTTTAGAGCATATTTCTGTGTAGAAACAGGCCATAGCAGTACTTTTACATTACATTACATTATAGGTATTTAGCTGACGCTCTTATCCAGAGCGACTTACAACAGAGTAACCAAACTCAGGATCAAGTCCGCTTAAGTCCATTGAACAACATGTAGATAAAAAGCCTTTACTATGATGCATACAATAAGGAGAAACAAGATAGTCTGAACAAAATTTCTTTTTTTTTTTTTTTTTTTTTTTTTTTTATAGTTATGGGAGGGGGTTTAGGGAAGAGGAGAGAGGTACACAGAGAAGAGGTGCGTCTTGAGTTTCCGTTTGAAGGTGCTCAGACACTCTGCTGTTCTGACCTCCACTGGAAGATCGTTCCACCATCGTGGGGCCAGAACTGCAAAGAGTCGAGACCTACTTCAACTACGCTTAAGTTACGTGCGTATTACGCACGTAGTGCGCTCGCGGTCGATACGCGTGTGGTGGGTGTCCGGCTTAAGGCTTGATGGTAAAGTATGGGGAGTCGGCAGAAATAAGTCCCTGCCTGAGGTGACTTGTATTATATACCATGAGTAATGGCAGTGTTTTTGAGCTTTCAATATTTTAGGGCTCAACTTTTCTAAGGGTCATTCCACTCTAATTACCTCCTCATAGGAGAAAATAATGTTTGTCAAATAGAAGCTGCGTTCATATTTGGATAGGTTGTTGTGGAGGGGTGGCGTGCTTATGACGCCGGCTGTGTGTGGAGAGAGAGAGAAAGAGAGAAACAGAGAGAGAGAGATTTATCTGGCCTGAATCTGTTCTGCCTGCAGTGAGATCAGGGGCTGTAAGACGGTAGTCTGTGGCTTCAGCCTTCCCCTCCCTCTTGTGTGTGTTTGTCAAAACCTCCAATAAAACCTGTGTGTCTAAACTTACGGACTGAGTGGTTTGTGGGGACATCACAACAAAATCCTGTGACAGTTTGGATTTTGGCAGGTTTTTGGGCACTTATTTTGCAAAAATGAGAAATTCTCTAAACATATGGATGCAAATACAGCATGTTTCCAATGAGTCAAAAAGGTTTATCTGTTGAAAAACTGTGAAAATCTCCTGAATTACTATGATGCACAGCTACACAATTTTGGGGTGCCAAGGTACACTGTTTTAAATTTCCAAGTTGGACTTTTTGCAGTAATGCACATCAGTTTCATATTTCATGTCGATGGGAGGTTTGTGATCTAGAAAATTGGATTGAGTATTCACTGGCCAAAAATTATATATAAATTATGAAAATAATTTAATGATAATAAATGGTACAAGGGTCTTCTTTAATTTAAACCATTACTGGTGTTTTTGAAATATTGACATCTGGAGTGATAAAGCTTTCAACCAAACAGTACAAAGCAGGCTAAAATGGGCATAATTAAGCCTTTGCAAAAAAGGGTTAAATCAAGGTCCCTTCTCACTGTCATCTTTTCTATGATAGATTCCATGGATAATCCCCCAACCTGTATTTCCTATTCTGGCAATTTAATCTTGTACTGCTATAAAAATTTACTGTCTTCTTCAGCTGATGCATGGTGACCATTCTGGCACAAATGACAACTGTATATCACACAGGTTGGTGTTGCTTGAGGACACCCCATTAACTGTAAAATGCTTTACGATCATGAAAATGTGCAACATAAATTTGTGTTTTGTTACAAAATCTGTTTTTATTTAGTTATATGTTTGATTTTAATGGTGGCAAGGTACCAAAGGGCCTATCGCTCTTCTTTGCATATTCGGTAACGCACTTTGTAGTTTATTGCTCATAGTAAAGATTACCAATGTAAGGTAGTTATCCATCTTATTTTTCAGCCATATATTGTATTTTTTGTCCTTATGATTATATTTAATTTGCTCCAATCTTCAGAATCTGCTGCTACATGAGTTGATAAACTAGTTTCATTTTTGGCACTGTACTTGAACAGCCTAGTGGTAAACCTGTTCTTGGAGTGGAAAACAGCCACTGGGATATCACATTGCTCTGATTGGATATGTTTGAAGGAACATAGATATGTTTCATAGATATGTTTCAAGATTTATGTGTGATTTTTCGGTTAGTGACATAGGTTGCATATGTGTTCATACATGCATGTTGGCAAACCTACAAAAACAAAAATATATTTAATATTCTGCATTACTGCAAAAATTAAAAATGATAAATAATAATAATAATATTCACTTGTAATTTGACTGTGTTAACCTGTTTTTATTCCCCACACTCTGCATTTCTCTCTCCATAGCTCAAGGGGTCACATGACATCCCAGTCTAAGGGGTAAGTATATTAAAAGTCAGTGTCCTCCAAGTCCATCTTTGATTTGGTGATGGGCTGTTTCCTCAATTCAGTTAAATTTAAACTGCTTTATTGCCATGACAACTACAAGCACTCCTATTGCATATTGCTAAAGATTAGGTTACAATTAGTTTAGTGATTAGCAACAAATGTATAATCTGGAATATACATGTCATTTAAAAAAAACAATTATGTTGCTACAATAAAGGAAATTAAATGAACTGGGTAAAGACAAACCATAACAAGTATTGATAAATAATGAATTTGTGATTTCAGGTGTGTGCATACGTGTGTATGTGCATGTGCAACACAGTCACTCAGTGTCACTCAGAGCACAGCAAGTGAACTTATATTCTGCTGCTAGTATGCAGCAATCTTGATTTTCCCCAAATAAAATGGGCATTTTATCAGCATCAAGTGTGTTGTCACATTGAAGACATTTGTGGCAAATTTTGGAGCAGAATTTAATGCCACTGAATTTAGCACATTCAATCAGGAAGTGTTCTCTGTCTCAGTTTTACACTGCTGACTTTTTCTTCCAGTAGCCATGATGAGGTAAGTGGCGCTCACTGCATCTGCATCTCAACGGTGGTTCTAAGTTTCTTATCAGTCATTAGTCAGGTGGTTTTCTACTGTGTAGGGTCTTTAGGGCCCAAAAACATTTCATTCTACTTTTATACTTTCATTGAGATTTACAATGAGTAATTTAATATTGTTTCAGCTGTGCCAATGTGTTGCATTTTAGTTGATTCTAATTATATTTGTACTGTAGGTGTTTTCATATCCTGAGCGTGTAAGGTGTTAGTATGTGTCAGTGGTGGAAAATCCAGGTTCAGAAAGTAAAAGTCTTTCCGAGTATTTTGTTTCAATCAACTGAATTTGCTAATAAGCACAGTTCTTCAGCCAGGAGCTATAACTAACTACTGAATCAGCTGGCTTAATGGGTGGAAGAAATATGTAGCAGGACTTTTACTGTCTACTTTTAACACTCTGGGGTCTAAGGGTAAAATGAGGCACACTGGTGATTGTGCGATGCTCTGACATTTGTGTAAATTTCATCATTTTTATATACAGTGATTCCAAAGTGTTTCATATCTTTGTTTTCAGCACAAACTCAGCTACAACAATATGGCAGCAGTAAGTAGGTCATAATAATGTGTGGATTGTAAACCGCTCTAAAAACACACACTGTAAACAGTAGTTTTTTAACATGCACAGGAATGTTGTAATAAAACACACTAAACAATTGTGAATAAGACTTTTGGTCACTGAAATGTGTTCTTCAAGGTCTTGGGTATCAAAAGATGACAAAATATTTTAGCAAATCCAATGAGAAATATAAAATAAATTGCTAAAAGTTAGTGTTGTGACTACTATTTTTCAACAACAGGTGAGAATGGGAGGGCAAATGGCCTTTCTGTAATGAATATGCATTGGGTAGGAATACCTGCCAGCTAAGTAGGCTATTCACACCTGGCCGCATACCTCCCCACCACTAAGACAAAGACTCAGTGAGCCATTTAGAAGACAGAAACAAAGACAACTTTTGATTTTAGAACATTTATTGAAGTAAACTGCATGGAAGATGAGATGAGACTGGTGTACTCTTGCAACGTCTGCCTGGCCTCTTAGCTAGTGGTGAACTAGGCCGTGTTTCCTGATCAACATCTCTGCAAATATAATAAAAACAAAATTGTTAGGAAATGTGAAATCAAATCAAACTATATTTATATAGCACATTTCCTTCAACAGGTGAAATTAAATGTGCTTTACAAAAAAGGGACAAACCACTAACTAATGAAAACAAAATTTATGAAATGTGACATCATATACAAACAAAGAACCAAACAAACATAACCAGACGCAGAGAGGTCGCCTATAATTTTGAGAAGCAATGGTTAGAATCATTCGTAGTGTGGGAACTTACAAACGCGCATATTAGTGAATATTTCTACAAACACACAGATAAAGTAATACAGCGCATTTACAAATAATGCAAGCTATCAACGAAAAAACATTAGCTTAACTAAATAAACACTGATATTCCAACTAAACTACACGCAACTCATCAATAACAATGCCTCAATCTGAACTAGGCTAGGTCTGTTTAGCTAAGTGGTTATTTTATTGCTATTTCCCAAACTTACTTAGAGAATGCTAATATCGATTGTGCAAGGATATCAGATTTAGAATCCTAGCCACGCCACTACACGCCAGGCATGAGCTATTTATTACGAATATGATCGAAAAACATACAGTCTACCTGATAATTCTAACACAACCAGACGCAGAGAGTCTAGCCTATAATTTTGAGATGCAATAGTTCGAATCGTTCGTAGTGTGGGAATTTACAAACGCGCATATTGCTGGATATTCCTACAAACACACAGATACGTTGCAATACAGTACACATATTTACCAATATGATCATAAGAAATATACTTACGCATGAAGTTGATCCTCAGCTGGATCAGTTCGCTGTTCGAAATGACACCGCTCTTCATCAGTGTCGGCTTCCGGACGGACCATTTTCCAAAATTAAACGAAATGTTCACCTCAAAAGAAGTGAATTAGGCGACACTTTGACATTCTGTCCCGCTTTGACTTGGCATTTCTCACATGGATCTCGCATCGCCCCTCCTTTAGTCTCCTTCTATGGAGAGTAATTAAAATGTTGTTAACATGTGAATGCAATTTGGGCGGACTTCCTGCTGAGCGAAATTCACATAGTAATGAGTAAAGTTTAGCGAAGCATACATGATCTAATTAATCCAATTTGGAACATTTAAAACAATTTATATTATTTGCCAATGGGCGCATTGGAAAGTCGCGATTCTAAGGTTTCTGTCAATGTTTTTGTTGCGTCTGTATGATAACAGCAGGTGAAGTTAATCATCCAAATAGAAACGAAAGTTAATTTCATCTTGTCGAGCTCCGCCGGCAGAGCTCTCGACCCCAGACCCTCAAAAACATGTTTTTTTAATGCTACTTCCCTGAAATCTGAGTTGGAAACAAACATGGACGAGCAATATTTGTGACATCACAACTATAGTATGTTGAACTCTCCACTATGCAAACATATGAAAATTACAGGAGAGCGATGTGGTTAACTGAAACCTTATCGCACAGAAGCCTGACTAGTGACACTGCTCTGACCATTTGTCTGTTGAACACGGCAGACTGCGCAGTTTTAGGATTCAATCCCGAGGTAGGAACTTCATTCCACTTGCTACCCAAGGATCCTGTTCTAAAAACTAAAATGGGTGGAATTTCTGGATAAAAATCGCATTGAATATGCCTGACAGCATGCATACAGCAGCAGATTCTGAAGATTGGAGAAAATTAAATATAATCATGAAGACAAAAAATACAATATATGGCTGAAAAATAAGATGGATAAACTACTGTACATGGGCAATCTTTACAATGAGCAATGAACGACAAAGTGCCTTACCGAATATGCAAAGAAGAATAATAGGCCCTGTAGTACCTTGCCACCATTAAAATCAAACATATAACTAAATAAAAACAGATTTTGTAACAAAACACAAATTTATGTTGTACATTTTCATGATCTCACAGCATTTTACAGTTAATGGGGTGTCCTCAGGCAACACCAACCTGTGTGATATACAGTTGTCATTTGTGCCAGAATGGTCACCATACATCAGCAGAAGAAGACAGTAAATTTTTATAGCGGTACAAGATTAAATAGCCAGAATAGGAAATACAGGTTGGGGGATTATCCATGGAATCTGTCATAGAAAAGACTACAGTGAGAAGGGACCTTTTTTTAGCAGAGTCTTAATTATGCCCATTTTAGCCTGTTTTGTACTGTTTGGTTGAAAGCTTTATCACTCCAGATGTCAATATTACACAAACACCAGTAATGACTTAAATTAAAGAAGACCCTTGTTATTTATTATCATGAAATTATTTTCATAATTCATATATAAATTTTGGCCAGTGAATGCTCAATCCCCCGTGAAAAACAAAGTTCCGCCATTATAATTTACAGTGAACGCCTCAAAGTTAAAGATGTGAATAAGATAAAACTTTTCATTTTCTGGATCACAAACCTCTCATCAACATGTTTACGAAATATGAAATTGATGTGCATTACTGCAAAAAGTCCAACTAGGCAATTTGAAACAGTGTACCATGGTGCCCCAAAATTTCCAAAATGGATAATTGTGCATCATAGTAATTCAGGAGATTTTTACACTTTTTCAACAGATAAACCTTTTTGACTCATTGGAAACATACTGTATTTGCATCCGTATGTTTAGAGAATTTCCAATTTTTCACAAGATTAAGGGAATGGATATAAGTGCCCAAAAACCTGTCAAAACCTATCCAAACTGTCACAGGATCTTGTTGTGATCTCCCCACAAACCACTCAGTCCGTAAGTTTAGACACACACAGGTTTTATTGTAGGTTTTGACAAACACACACAAGAGGGAGGGGAAGGCTGAAGCCACAGACTACCGTCTTATAGCCCCTGATCTCACTGCAGGCAGAACAGGTTGGCAATAATTATCTGATTGACTACAGATGCTGGCTGCAGGCTGGCTAAACTGCTCTCTCTCTCTCTCTCCACACACAGCCAGCGTCATAAGCATGCCACCCCACTACAACAACCTATCCAGACCTATCCGAAAATGAACACAGCTTCATTGTCTATTTGACAGTAGGTTCTGCTTCCAGAACCTCATGCAAAAGCTGATGGGTTTTGCAAAGAAATTGTTTTGAAACCCAATGCCGTGCCTGCGTCATATCCCGGGACCACAGCAGCAAGCGGGAGTCAACATGTAAGTATATATCCTTTATTGACTGATGTCTGAAAAGGCAACGTTAACTATCTAAGCTTTTCCTAGGTATTCTTCAGGTGGGTCGTAACGCGTTATATTTACTCCGTTACATTTACTTAAGTAACTTTTTGAATAAAGTGTACTTGTAAGAGTAGTTTTAATGCGACATACTTTTCACTTTTACTCGAGTATATTTGCGAAGAAAAAATGTTACTTTTACTCCGTTATATTCGGCTACATTCCGCTCGTTACTTTTATTTTTTACCCATTTTTTATTCAATGCACGTTCTGTTTGTTTCATTCTCTCAGAGAGACTTCAGCCAAAGAGGCTGACTGGTCTTTGCTTTGGCTCTGTCACAGCCCCAAATGACTCCGTTTCACCAATCAAACGTAGCCAGTCACAGCACACAGAAGGATGAGTGGGCGACAACAATGGCTGAAACAACGGCGGGTGATTCATAGGAGGCAGAACACCCCTGGCCTCACGTTCAAACTATGTTTTACTTACAGACTACCAAAAACAGTAGTTACATTATGCGCTGCCTTCTTTGTCTGCCTAGAAATGTGGACATTTCAGCCTACAAGAACTCAACTTCGAACTTGAGAAAATATGTGGCGGTAAGTTGTAGGTTAGTTTTGGCTGTGGATAGCTAATTATGGTCATTTATTGTCTTGGACAATCCGTTTGTGAAATATATGCGCATTTGTACCTTCCAAAATAGCTGTGCCTAATACCACACGCCTTGTTTACGGCGTTGTCGCCCTTTTTAGTACAGTCTGGTTTGATTGACAATTCATTTATTCAGTAGGTGAGAGTATAAGCTTTCTAACGATGTATAACATGGCTAATTTTTCTTTTGGAATAGCGTTTTTTAGGTCAGCGTAACCGAAATTTTTCTTATCATCGCATTCACTTATGCATTCACTCACGAAACGTGGTCAACTATTATTCATAATTTCTTGGGAAATACTATTATTATTGAGGACTTCTGGGCATAGCTAAGCCGCATGTTTGCTGATAGACCTAGCTGACATCGTTTTCTGGAGCAAAACAGAAGCGGATTGAACTGTATTGTTGATTTACTGTCTCTGTCTCCATCTACTGAACACAGATAAGATTTCATCATTGCTATGTAACTAGGCTATTATTGTTCAAAATACTTCGGTTATATACGTTATTTTTGAAATTGAGTGTGTTTAAATAGGTTACTGGTATTAATGTGGATATTTCACACTGTAATGTAAGCGTTAGTTAGTAGTGTAATAGTTTTTGTGAAGCATGCAACAGTCATGACGTGAGCGCTGGAACATTGCATAGCATACATAAAGTTTGTTTACGCTAAACCGGAAGTTCTGCACATATTCCGCGCAAGGCATCATGGGACTTTGGAATATTGTGGATAAGTGCATCATAAGGTACAATAATGGTGCGACAAAGCATTATGTTTTCCACATATAAAGTTTGTTTGAATTTGAGCAGGCTCCTCTTTGTTGTGATGATGAGTCTATTTTAATGGATAAATCCCCTGTAGCCTCATTGATATTTTTTCTGTCAACGGAGGGTTCACCCCAACAAACTGATGAGGTATACAGACTTAGAGTACAACAGAAAGCGAAAATCCTCCTCTTCTGACGAACCTCCTGTGTATTGTTTTATTTAAAGGGATATGATTTAGGCCATATTTGAATTTGCACATGGCTATTTTATATTTTGTTTATTTCTATTGGACAAGCATTTACAATTTTACATTTTGGACATTTGGATTTTTACGTTCATCTTGCTCTGCTTATTTCAACATTAAATCAGATTACTCAAGTACTGAGTTACTTCATATAGTCTTTTCACAAGATACTTTCTTACTCGTACTCAAGTAATTATTTGGATGACTACTTTTACTTCTACTTGAGTCATTATTATTTTAAAGTAACAATACTTTTACTTGAGTACAGTTTTTGGCTACTCTACCCACCTCTGGTATTCTTTGTAGATCATTTCTAAATGAGTTGTTGTCGTTGGCAGGGGTGGAATGTAATGAAGTACATTTTTTGAGTATCTGTACTTTACTTGAGTAGAAAGTAAGATAAATATTGTACTTTTGACTCCACTACATTTCTATAAAGGTTGTCGTTACTCGTTACTTTGAAGCATAGCTTTGAAATCAGCAGTTGAATCTTTTTTTTTCTTTCTTTTCTAAAATGCGATTGGCCACACACTGTGTTCCTCACAGGACAAAAACCAATCACGGTAGCTGACTCCTACTACGATGTCGGTCAAGTTCAAAGTGCTTGCTTGTTGCACCAGTGATTGAACAGTTCAATTTGAACTGGGCGGCGGTAATGATGGCGACGGCAGAAGATAAGGACGATTCTTCGCCACCATGGCCATATCTCAAGTCCATGTTTGAGATTTGTGAAATTCAAAAAGATTCATATTGTTTTAAATGTTTGCTCTGCTTACCGCGCACAAACTACATCGCTGCATTCAAAAACTCGCCGTCCAACCCGAAAAAGCATGTCGAGCAGGGTTTAAATTGGGGGTGGACGGCGTCCACCCACCTTTGGTAAAAAAATAAATAATTTTGATCGGCAGTTTTACAAATAACTATGACAATCCAGTCCATTTTTCGTATGCTCCAGTCCATGTGTTCCCTCTAGCCAGTTACTCACTCAACCAATCAAAAATCAGAAGAAAAAAAAAAACTCAGGAGGAACAGTCGTTTATATAGACAGGCACAGAAAGCAAAATATCGTTTATTGTTTTGATTGTTTGGAAGCGGACGCGGTAGGTAATTTCATTAACATGTAATTTCATCTATGCCACATTTTAAAGAGAGATGAATAAACAGCCCCCACGAACGCCGGCTATTATTAACGGCAACTTAGACTGCTTCAGCAAAATCAGCAAGTTGCTGGTCAGCATCTAAGCTAGGTTTGAATATTTCCCACATACATAACGTTTTCAGCGGCGGCAGGTGAGCTGCAAATTGGTGGGGCGCAAAGCTTTCCTTTAAACTAATCATTCCTCTCAACCTGTTTTCATTAGTAATTCTTGCTTTATTATCAAGCGTGCCAACGATCGGCAAGTAGCCTAACACATAGCGTCTTCATACCATGTTAGGGGGATTAAATCATAAATTCAATTTATCCGTTAAAAATCCGTTTGAATCACCAAGTAGTCTACACTTAACAAACAAGATACACCAGTCTGTGAGCTACCGTGTTAGCTTTCAGAATAACCAGCAAAAACAAAACCTACCTATTTTGTTTACAATCTACGCATTGCAGATATTTGCCATGAATTCGAGTGCGGAGAAAAAAGTGCATTTATCCACAAATAATGTTGATTAAAAATGTGCACAATTTCGTACTGCAAATGAAAATAAATGTACGCTATAAGGCCTAGGCTACTCGCTAAAACTGCCTATTTGGGGAGAGCTGGCTATATGATAGTATTGCTATTATGGATTTTTCTAAATCGCATTTATCATTTAATCTCCCTAACACAATGCGAAGAAGCTGTGTGTCCCTTTCCAATTGCTTCAGATCGTTTGCATGCTTGTTAATCACTGAAAATTAATTAAAACAGTTTGAGATCAATGATTAGTTTAAAGGAAAGTTTTGCGCATCACCAATTTTCAGCTCACCAGTCGCCGCTGGTTTTATTTTGTTTCAATTCGACAGTTTAAGAAAGATGGATAAAGGAGGAAGAAAGGGAGGATAAAAGAGGAGGATGACCGATTATTTTTGTGGGTAAAAAAATTCTCAGCATTAATGACACTCAGTAAACTTTCATATTTTATGTAAAAGCTTGCATCAATAGTATACATTCTTTTTAAAACATTGTTTTCCTTAATTACAATTATGCACAATACATTAAAGATACAACTATTTTGAGCTGAGACATTCATTAGTTTGTACCTTTTTTCACCCACCTCCCAGCGGATCTCAGGGTCCACCCACCTCCCAAATCCCAATTTAACCCCTGATGTCGAGGTATGTAAACGTTAGCTAACGATAGCCCGTTTGCTAATTATGAAGTTGTCTGAGCTTTGGTGAGATGAAATTTTATGGAATTTGAGCGAAGGGTCATCCAACTGTTTCACATTTCAGGCAATGCTATCTATCATGTGTTGCTATCTAATAACAGTAAAAATGCATCTGTAAATGAGCTTCTGTAAATGCATCGTAGAAACAATACAACAGTGCGTTGGCATTAAAAAGAAAATGTACTTTTGAATACTTAAGTATTTTTTAAAGCAAGTACTCCAGTACTTTAACTCAAGTAAAAATTTGACTGAACAACTTTCACTTGTAGCGGAGTAATGTTTGACCAGAGGTACCTGTCATGGTTCTGTGTTCCTGTCTGTGTTTTCCCTGTTGGGCCGCCAGATGGCGGCACTTCTGTTTTGTGTCCTGCTCCCCCTGTGTAATTGTATGATTGTTTTCAATTGCCCTATTATTGGTTCTTGGTTGTCTCGTTTTCCCTTCCCTCTCTGTGGCCTGATTGTTCATGGTGCCCTCCTGTGTCTCGTCAGTGTCTGTTCTATTTAAGTTTCCCTCTTCCTTGACTCAGGTGCTGGATCCTTGGTTATGTCTGGTTGTGTTTGTGCGTAAGCTCTGATCACGTTCCTGCCCTGTTCTGTTCCACGCGCTTTTGGATTTTGGATTTTCTGTGTTTTGTATTTTGAAGTTTCCTTTGTGTTTGAAGAGTTGCCCTGCGAGGCCTTTTGTTCCCTTGTGTTCCCCTTTGAGTAAAGTCTTTTGTTCTCATACCATTTTCGAGTTTTGAGTTTTTTCCCCCCTCTGCATTTGGGTCCTAACCCTTCACTGCACCCTGACAGGTATCTGTACTTTGACTCAAGTAATGGGGTTGTGTACTATGTCCACCACTGGTCGTTGGCTGGCTGCCTAAATTGATCAGTGTGTATTTACAATAGTGCAGCGATCTACAGTATAATGATGTAAGAACTTGGCAAATGTAATTCAGTCTTGCGTGATAAATGCATCTAGTATAACTCCAACTTTACTGTAAGCAAGTCGGTAAGCGGTCGGTAGCCTATTGGCTACAAGAATTACAGTAGCTACCTTCTACCATACCTACGCTTACCTTATTGTTTTATAACAATCTTAGGTTGGATTTGTTTACTAAAGGTGAGTAGCTACCAAACCCTCAAAATGCATTGGTCATAGGTGCATGCATTGGATAGCAGTATCTGACAATGATTGCAGCATCAAACACAGAACATAACAATGGTTCGGTAAAGGAGCATGAACTTTGAAAAATCTTTGAACTTTGGAAATCTAGGTTGAGAAATGTTTTGACATAAATTGACTAGGTTAGCTCAATTTAGCTCCAATTTAGCTCAGGTTTTACCTGGATAGTGCCTGGCTATGTCCTAGCCAGCTGAAAAACTTTTCAATTAAATCTAGCTGGGTTTGACCAAATGTCACATAATGCCCAATACCAACATTATTTAAAATTGTGCATACATGTACTCTTGGTTCTCTGCACTGACAATTGGAGAATATTCATGGCAAAGACCTACAATGCACATATTTTGTAATTGAAATGATTTTTAAGTGCAGGTTTTGTAAAAGATAGCATTTTAGATTCTTTAGATAGATTTGTCCACTCACTCACACACACGCACACACAGGTTACACTGCTTGGATAGATGTAATTATTTCTGATCAAATAAAATGTTATGCCCAAACAAATGCATGCATACACTGTCCAATTACCTAGGCTATATTTATTACTTTTTTGGGGAGGAGGGGTATTGGCTGTTGAAAATGCTGAGTGGCTAGTGGCTTTGGGAAACCACTAACCACATTGGCTGGTGAGGCAAAACGTTAATGTCAAGCCCTGAATGTGATCAATGCTACCTTACTATGTAGCTAATTGGTGTTAGTTGCAAGCTGATAGTGAATGATATCACAAAATGTAAATTGAGAAGTTAACTTATCATTCATATACATTCACAAGATTTTGTTGGGGAAAAAAAAACTGAGGCTCAAACATGTATCAAACATGTCAGCTTCAATTTGAGAGTGTTTACATTGGGTGATCCTTGTAGGATTTTAGGCAGCCAATAAATAATTGGACAAATGAACATAATCTGAAATCCATCCATCCATCCATTATCTATACCCCCTTATCCTGGGCAGGGTGGGGGGTGGACCCCATCCCAGCGTGCATTGGACGAGAAGCAGGATTACACCCTGGACAGGCCGCCAATCTATCTCAGGCCACATAATCTGAAATAAAGTTGCATATTTAGTATTTAGCTGCAAATCCCTTGCATTTGATGACTGCCTTAAATCTGCAACCCATTACCAGAGTATCTTCCCTGGAGATGCTCTGCCAGGCCTGTAGTGCAACCAGTAGGCCTAAAGGGCTCTCTCTCTCACGATTGTAGGAGGGTGTGAGTGTTCTGGGGAGATGGTGCTGTGAGTAATAACTGCTCTTTCTTTTTCTTTCTGTGGCTAAACTGAGTTATTTGACATGTTTTTTTTAGTGTTGGTGTAAGAGAGTTGTGGATTTATAAAATAGAATCTTGGTGGAAACAGCATGTTGTTCTGTTTTCTTCATCCATCAGTTCAGACCTCAAAACGGGGTCAAACATGCTGAAGGTGAGGCACAGGCTGAAATATGGGCCTGATGTCAGCATGTCTGTTGAAGAGGTTTTGGTTTGATTTGGGAAAGAAGCTGGAGTGGGCAAAATAATATCTGCTTCACAAATGACTAATGTAATCATGCTGTTCCTTTGGTTTGTTCACACAGAGCCTCATTCTGCTGAAGAGGAAACCTGGGAGTTACAGTGGCACTGTGAAAGCAGGTCTCAGACCTGACACAGGGGAAATCAAGGGGTGGAGGTCTCCCTCAGTGGCTGCGGTAGCCTCCTTGCCTCAGTCTGGGACTGAGTACTAGGACATTGCTGTTGAGCATGAAAAAGTGACAGCAAGTAGCTCACTTGCTGGGACACCTAGCCAGTAGCCTGTCCCATCCAAGGTGCTTTCTATATAAGGTTTTCATGGGGTTTTCACATTTTGTTATTCTTACCTTATCTTTTATTGCTTTAACAACAACATTCTTTACATCACATTCTTGCAGAAAACATATACTGACAATATAATTATGTTAATCATACACATTGGACTATAGATTGGAGGGAGGGGAAATTATTAAGAGCCATGCTGCAAATATTAGTGCTGGTGTAGCAAATCTTCTGCCAAATGAATTGTAGTTCCCTCCAAAGTAGCTACTACACTGACCTCCTTCGAGATGGTGGAGGAGTCTGAAGTAATCCAGCTCATCACTTCTCATTGCACAACCACCTGTCCACTTGACCCCATCCCATCTACAGTCCTCCAATCCAATTCCAGCGAGATCCTTCCGTATTTGTCCTCCATTGTTAATTCCTCCCTCTGATTTTAAGATGGCTCACGTGACCCCACTCCTCAAAAAACCCACCTCAGATTCCTCTGATGTAATGAATTATCAACCCGTATCGCTTCTACCTTCTGTCCAAAACCCTTGAGCAAACAGTGCTTAAACAACTAACCTCTTTTCTCCATCAGAACAACCTGCTAGATCCTCACCAGTCTGGCTTCCGATCCGGGCACTCAACAGAGACTGCCCTCCTGGCTGTGACAGAGATCTGTACTGGGTCTTCTGCTGTTCTCCATATACACCAAATCTCGTGGTTTAGTTATTAATTCGCATGGCTTCTCGTATCATTGTTATGCAGACGACACACAATTCTTCTTTTCTTCCCCCCCCCTCTGCCTCACAGGTTGATGATAAAATATCTTCCTGCCTGGTTGACATCTCTACCGGGATGGCCAGCCACCACCTGAAGCTCAACCTCAACAAAACCCATACAAGACCTCCCTACTATGTGAGCTTTCAATCACGGCTGATGGCACCACAGTGACTGCCTTTCACTCTGCAAAGAGCCTGGGGGTGGTCCTGGACGACCAGCTGGACCTCAAGGAGCACATCAAGGCAACATCACGGTCCTGCAGATTCCTTCTGTACCACATCAGGAGGATTTGACCATACCTGACTATGCCCTCTGCCCAGCTGCTTTTCCAGGCTATGGTGGCCTCCCGCCTTGATTACTGCAACTCACTCCTTGCAAGCCTGCCAGCTTGTGCTATACAGCCACTACAGATGATTAAAATGCCGCTTCCCGACTCATCTACATCCTTCCCAAATTCTCCCATGTCACTCCTCTGCTGTGGTCACTCCACTGGCTACTGGTCGCTGCCAGGATCAGGTTCAAAGTCCTGACCCTTGCCTACACTGCAGCCAACAGGATGGCCCCTATCAATTTGCAGGACATGATTTGATTCTATACGCCTGCTTGACCACTCCGCTCTGCAGAAGCAGGGTGCCTTGTAACCCTCCCACCCGAGTAACGGGATCACAGAGCTTCTCCACCCTAGCTCCCCAGTGGTAGAACAAACTCCCTGTCCCTCTTCAGACCTCTCCCTCACTACCCATCTTCTGCCGTGGTCTGCAGACGCATCTCTTCAGACTATACCTGGACTAACTGCCACCACTCTGTATATCATTTCACTTTAAATCCCCCCCCTTTCATGACACTCATGATACATGTACCCCCATTCAAGCACTTTTTGGTCATTTGTATTTGTCCTAATATTGTAGCTTGTTCTTCTCCCTAGTTTGGCTTGGCATAAGTTAGGTCAGAATAGTGTTCACTGTGTGAACTAAACTGTGTTCTTGGCTAGAAATAGCTGTACGAAATGAGTGTCGTATCTTTGAACCTGTGTTTTGTAGTTGTCCATGACTATGAAATACACTTTTGTACGTCATGTGGGAATGACCGTATTATTCTATTAAGTTCTTTTTGAAGCCCTAAAGAAATAAAGCAATGCTTACTGGGGACATTAAATGATAAGTCCCACCTTCAATCTGGGTTTAAAAAAAAATTTTTTACCTAACATGTGGAGGGACTGGATCCTACAGAAAAGCAGTTTTCTAGAAATAAAGAAATTTAAAATGAGATTTTAGGGGTAAAACATGATAGGTTTTAAATGTAAGGCACTGCAACACTAGGTTTTTAAGAGCTCAATATTGCCCACTCATCTTTCTGATTAGCATTCACTTTCAGAATGCAACATAAGCAGTTCTGCCAGGAATACACAATGAACAGTAAACAAGCTTTCATGTTAGAAACAGCGATAGATTCCAGGAAAAATTAACTTCCTGGTGACCTGCAGGAAGAACAAGAGTAGGCAGCACTGATTCAGTCAAGATATGTGTACTTGAACTTAATGACCACATGCAAAGCTTTTATTTTTGGCCTTGAGGGCAAACCCAGGCACACATAATCTATATTTTTAATAAGCAAGAAGAAATGAGCCAGGTGGAGATGAGGAAACATGCCATGTCTCTCTATTCTAGTGACCAGAGAGAAATGGAGCAGCATCAGTGTTTATCAAGGCTACTGGAGCCAGGGTGATGGGCACTGGAGGCTCTGCTGTCCCCAGAGAAGCACTGCAGCTATGGATCATACTGTATGTTACACTGAACACCCTTACTGTATCTTTCAAAGTAATTAGACAAGTTGTCCCCTCTCTTGAGTACAGCACTCCCTTTCTGTGGAGCTAATACTCTGTTCATTAAAGAGCCATTTGAGTGGAGTACTGGCCCCTGAAAGGGGCATGTCTGGTAAAGCTCACGGCTTACACTGATAATGTTAATGGGGTCAAGACGAATTCAAAATCTCCCTTTCTACAGAGTACTCAGGTTTCCTTGCAGTGTCTGGAAGGAAATAAGAGGCCCTGAGACAAGAGAGAGAGCTCACCTAACAGGTAATAATGAGGTCTTATCCTCCTCCGAACTGCTCTATAAAAACCTGCTCCCAAAACAAATATGAGAACTTCATTAGAGGATTCTACAAAATATTGTTGCAGTGATGACTGTACTGTAAACCAGATTCATCTGGCAGTGGATAAAACATGTAATCTTTGCTTTATGATAGAAAATCATTTTTAGCTATTTGGGGAGTATACCAGGTTGTAGCCTATAACAGTATTTTTGGGGAGTGGAAAACAGACAGTACTATTCTCTAATAAAATATGTATTTTGGTATGCTAGTCATTTTTAAGAATCACTAAGCTGATGATCTGCCCCAGTTTTGCCACAAAACGGGCAAATAATGGGGAGTTGTGTAAGGTAAGAGCAGTACTGTCTCAAGAGTCTGAGCCAATGAGTATTTTGGTTTTAGTATATATTATCTGGTTTAGTTTTTAGTTAAATTTTTTTGTGTTGGCATTGTTCTGCTGGGTTTCACATGCGTTTCTATTTGGTTTTATTTTTGTTTGGCTGGTTGGTTCACTGTATTTTAAAATAACTTGTACTTTCCCCATGCCCTGGCTAATACTATTTACTATTTAGTATTAACTCCTCAGCATGTTGAAAATACAAGTCATTTATATATATATAGTAAGAGACTTTTTGACTCTCTCTAGCATAAAGAGTGGCAGCCTTTCATTCAATGGTAAGTGAAATGACAGAAACACAGTTGCCTGTCCGCTATCAAGCATAACATTTTTTAGAAAGGCTTGTGCTGAGGTTAAATGGCAAGTTTTCAGTGGGTGGCGTTAGCTGGGGTCAGAAAGGTCCTGAGTATTGTGAAATCTTTTCTATGTGTAATGATGACCTTGCCACTTGTTGCATGTTGTTTGTAACGACATGTCACGTTTTATTTTTTTTTAATGAAATGGTGCGAGTGTCATTTAGAAATTTAAAGAAATATTAAGAATGTAATAAATTGTAATTTCTGGGGAATATAACAACAATTTTAATTCAGTTTCCCTGACATTTAAGCTAAGCTTTTAATGGAAAAAATTACTAATTTGAAGTTGTTAGCGGAAATGGTTCCACATCAGGACCAAATATGTTGAACAGCGACATCTGCTGTTGATGAATGGCACAAACGAGATCGCAGAACCTGGCAAAAAGATTGCCTGACACAGCCACCGCCGACAGACATTGTGAGAAGGAAAAAGAGCATAACATAGCAGTAAGAACCATGACTCAATAAAATAAATGTTATAAATGTATATACAGTATAACAGTTAGCTAGTTCCATTAGTAAATAGGTAAGATAAAAGCCTTGAGTAATAATTAAGCAATAACATACCAGATGGAGTGCTATATTATTGTTATTGAAACGGCTGTGATCCAGCGTAGGCGCTAGAATGCTCATCGAGTTGGTTGCTAGCTAGCTGTATAGACAACTAGTGTTAACACAGCTGGCTAGCAAGTGTGAGGTAATATGAACTGAGCTGTTATATGGTTGCTACCAAACATTATAGGATAAATTACAATGTTTAGGTAACCGGCTTTATATTCAACGTCATCAGTAGCTGCGCCTATGATTGAATGCCTCAAAATTGTGAACAGACTTGTAATACATATGCTCAACCAGAAGTTGCGCCACCAAGTTCTTGACCACCTGCACTGGACCACCTGCCCCACTGCCTTCCACCTTATCCTGGCTTGTCAGCCAGATTGTCATCTTTGTCTGGCTGAACAGATAATTGACCAGCGTGCTCTGATTTATTTATTTTTTGACACACAATATTGTGTGCCCATACAGAAAAAGTTCATCAGATGTAAAAAGATGAAATAACACAGGGCCAAGATGCTTGAAATAATTCAAACACAACCATACTTTTGTAATGTTTCTTAGGTGGAAGAATGGCATCTTGGTCACCTTGCTTATGTGCTTTTTAAAACTTAAATTGTTACTTCTGATATCATTTGGGAAGCAAAATTTCCTAACTTATTAAGAAGGAAATCCCGTTTGGCTTTGTGGCCAACTAAGAGTATTTCTGAGGTGCGACGAATGAAAACTGTTTCCAGACAACTTGCGTGTACTCAGCATAGTAGGATGGATGCCTACTCTTCTAAAAAAGGATGAGCGCTCCAAGAAGAGATAAAAAAATTATTTTTTTTTTTGTAAGAGGAGCATATCGACTGTAGCCATGTATGGAGACTGAGTGTCCTGCTAAAATGTTCTATCCTTTAACAAAAATTGGGAATTGGACCAGAAATAAAAAACAAAAAACAAATTTTCCACTGTCTTTGAAGACAAATAAAATCATGTTTAAGAAGTTTGGACTGCTGAAAAACAGTGTCAATGGTGCCAACATGAACAATTACATTACGACCATGCAGATGTTTTTCGAGGAGACTTGGAATACAGTCAAGGACTTTAAAACACGGGCCTAGTTCATGATGGCAGATTTACTGCTTATTTTGCTCACGATAAAGTCACCTATTATCAGTAATTCAGATGGGGAAGGCAAGGGACCACGGTCGAGAAAGGGGGCAGCAAACCGAGAGGTACCTTGTGTGGCTGGCTGTGCAGAAGATGCATGGCTTAGAAGGCCAACTCCCCTGCACTGGTGGTGTTTGTAGCAGCAGGTGCTGGAGCAACTAAGGAATCGATGAGCTGTTCATCTTCCTTAATTTGATATAGGGTGGATATTCTCCTTACCAGCTCCGCAATCTTCTGGGATAGGCTAACAGTGCCAGATAGAGAGGTGAGTGGAGGCATGCTTGCAGGACATACTGGAAGATAAGACAACTTCAGCCAGTAAAAGAGTAGGTGGCCGGATGTACACTAAAATGCTTGCTAGTTAGCCTAGGCTAACAGACCAGATACAGCTTGGCACAGAAAGTATTCACAGGCAGTCCTCCAAAGAACAAAAACTTACCAACACGCTACGATAGATTAGGCTCCGGTAAGTTTATGTTAGGTAGCTGCCTCTTTCTAGAGGTTCGTGAACATTCAGGAAGACCCCCGTGATATAAATAAAATGAAGTAAAATAAAACATTGACAGTGCTAGTAAAATAAAACATAAATAAATAAGTTAGTTAAAGATAGCACAGTCTTGTTTAGCTCTCAACTGTGATGACAGCATAGCTTTCCCAGCATCCTCAGCAACTCAAGAGCCTGAGGCAGAGAGAGAAAACATGTCTTGGCAGAGGCATGAGACCTGGTAAATATTCTAGGGAATTGCATTGCATCAGTTATGATTACTGATTCAGTTTTCTATGAACTCACATCTTGACCCTCGGTTACACAATGACATTTTTTTTGGCTTTTAAGTGAATGTTATGGCCACACTCTTCCTCTGAAATGATTTAAATCTGAACAAGAAGTCTGACCAGTTTTACAGTCCACATTTAGTTCAATGTGATAAATTATGCAACATATGATGTTGCATATGACAAAAAGTCTGCAGTTATTGCTATAGTATTTTTTTTAAATATTGTCAAACCATACTGTAACATCCCTATACAATTTATTTTTGTTGGAACTACTATCTTGAATTGTGAAAATAGTACGCTTCAGAGACCACATTTATTATTACACACATTAAGACTGTCCTGGGGCTACATCTTCGCTGTTTTAATAGACAATTACGTCAGCAGGCAGAAGGAAGGGATGTTAAATTATCAGAGCCGTATTAATTACGTTGCTGTTTCCTCTAAATTTAATAGTCATATAAATAAATATTGTTCTGTGCTTTCACATTGTGGTTGCTAGATATGTTGGTCTAATACGCTGAATGTGGGTGAAAAGAAACCTGTTTACGAACCCTGGAGTAAGGAAGCTACATAGTTAATGGAATTTACCTGACTATGATTTATTCATTAACATTAAAGATAATCAATCAAATGAATTGCATTACCAAGGATTCTCTCCTGAAGCAACCAATGCAGATGAAGTAGATGTGAAATTGTTTGTAATGGAAATTTAGCAATTAAATGAAGACACCTGGGTCAATTTGTTTCAAATTCAGTTTTTTGTGTATTTCCAGCCCAAAACTTGTATTTGTTATTTAATAACAGAAAATCCAGAAAATAGATTGTCCTCCAAATTGGCCTTCATAAATGAAATTAAGGGATTCTTGCAGAAGTGAAAAGTACTGGCTGGAAAGGAGCTTGAATCCCTTTTTATCTGTCTTGAGTAGGCTTGTGTCACCTGAAAAATAAGACGGAATAAAGTTACATCACTGATATGCCCACACATACTGCATTAGCACAAACAAGTAAAATAACACCATGTTGGGTGTATGAGGTGTGTTCAGCTAACAATGTGTGTGTGTGTACTTTCCCACAGACACGATCTGTGTGGGATCGCATTTACACACACACACACATATATATATATACACACGGATATGTGTCTTCTTGGATATATTTGTATTCAGAATTTTTGTCATTGTAACAAGTCCCCAGAACCACACTGGCACGGACGGGTACGATGCACACGTTTATTGAGTTTAGCGAGCCACAACACGATCACTGTCACTGTCGCCGTTGTTGCAGTCGTTGTTGTCTTTGTCGTTGTTGTTGCTATTATGGCTCAGGTCCTTGATCGTGCGCATCTGTCCTTCTCCGGTCTCACTGCCGGCAGGACATATCAAGGTTAGCACTAATCACGTAACTGCCCACAGCTGCGAATGCCGGCCAGCTAAACTACTACTCCCCCCTCCCCCCTTCTCCGCCTGCAGCTAGCACCACAACCACAAAGTCATATAGGCCCATGTGGCCTATGATGCATGACACAAAAATAAAACCAATCAATCAAATAAATCACCAATACCAATAAACCCACCTGAGCAGGCTTAATATATTGAAGAGTCAAACCTCTGAAGCAATGTATGAGGAGGTGTGAAGGAGGGCAGTGTCCACCCGTTCTTGCTTAGACCTAAGCATATTGGTCATGAGGCTGGTGGGGAGCTTCAGTCCCATTCTGTTCCTGGTATGAACTTTGAGTAGAGTCACCTGAAAATTAAGACTACATTTAGAACACTGATATGCCCCAATATATTGCAATACACAAATTTATTTCACTTTATTTGCTTTAACACACACACTAGCAAAGTCACCTCTCTCCGCATTGGATACGGGCAGGGTGAGCAGTCTGATTGCACCCAATGCAAGTCCTTCAAAGCAGTTATTTCCTCCAGCATCTTTGAACGCCTCAAATTCTAGCCAGACTTGGTTTGGTCACTAGAGAAGCCTACTGTAACCACATTCTGCCACTCCAAGCTGTCAGTTTTGCATGTAAAATATTCAATAATTCAGCAACTCTTGGCCTGCTGGTTGCCATCACTGTGGTCAGGCATAACACTTACATTTTTCTCAGTATTTCCATGGATTTTGGGAGTCGCATCTGATATTGCACAATCACTTCTTTAAAAAAATCAAAACACTATGTGGCGACTGTGCCATTGACTTTCTATTCTCGAGCTGCCGGTAAAATGCACTTCCCAGGTCAGCATCATAAGGCTAGAGATGCAGGCTTGCGGATTTCAGATTCAAGGCTTGGAGCTGCTTGTTACTGTTCATACCTAAACACTCTCAATATTGACATGTACAGTCTCTCCAGATCACAAAACACATCCAGGGTGTCACCTGTTGGAAAATCTTGTTCACACAGCTTTTATTTTGCATAAGATGGGCTTTAGAAATTGCATGTACATTATGTTTGTTTTTTTTTTGTTATTGTATGAAGATGTTTGCAGCATAGCAGTGCTTGGCATGTAATACAAAGTTGAAGTGTAACTTCAGCGAGTCATTTTGTTGAAGTACTCTGTCGATACAGTTGGCCATGACTAGGCTAACCAACGCGTACAGCTCAGGGAAATTTGTTTTAGTGGGTATATGTTCGGGTATGGTAGACTTCCTTGTAGTTGCACTGCCACTTGGCAGAGTGGGCAAAACAGTTTTAGGTCTCTCTGAGCATGAATTCTACATTGCTAGGGAGTTGCCGCATTGCTTTATGTGCCACGAGTCGCACACTCTGTAGCTTCTGAGATCTCTTCTTGAGTGATGTTTCCCAGCCATGACATTTGCCCAGTCCGTTGCAATCCCGACAAAGTTTTTTATCCGCAGCCCATGTTCTTCTAAAAAAGCAACAATAGCATTGGCTATAGCTGTAGCATTTGTTTTGGTGATTTCAATTAGCCCCATGTAAGTACTCACAAATTTGTTGTGGTTTTTGGACCGGTACACACACACAGAAGTTTAGACACTGAGATGATGGTTGTTTCTTCGAGGTAGTGGGAATAGCGAAACTCACCCAAGTCGGTCAATAACTTCCTTGAAGTGAGGCGTGAGAACAAATTTTATTATTTACCAAAATCTAGTTCTTAAAATTGCATTACTGATTAACATTATTGATTAATATTCTGGCATACCCTCTGGGGATAGCTCACATACCCTATATGGTAAGAATACCCCTGCTTCAGAACCACTGTGCCACAGGGTAATGCATAATGTGTCATACTATCTCTAAACGATTGTGGATTTGAGTCTGAAGGGTGTCCCCCGCAGAGTGGTGGTTGGCTGCATGTTTGAAATGACATGGATGAAATGAGATGTGGAAGACAGCAATTATAGAAAACGCAAATCATTAATAATTCATAGCATTTAAAAGCTTATGAGCTTGTCTCTTAATTGATCTACTTTACCAAATGCAAGTTATCAAATTCAGGAATAGATGGAACTGAAATGCACCTGTTAATATGCTTAACACACCCAGTGGATTAAGGAATGTAACCTTCATGTATTGCAGCTACCACATGAATGGAACCACAGAACATAAATTATATTGTTTTATTATATTGTACATGTTCTATAGTGCTGTGGGGGTGGAGGTATAAAGAAAAAGGCTAATGTTGACTCAACATCTAGTATTTGATAAAAACATTTTCCTGTACATATTGTTGACAAATGCCAGGGGGAAAAACACCTTGCAGACAATAATCTGTCACAAGATTTGTTTTAAAAATACACCTTAGAAAGCACTTGAGTCTTGATACTTGGACACTGTTTTGATGGATGAATTAATATCAGGCTACAAGACCACTGCAGATTTGACAGCAGGATTGATATAGCTTTTCTCTTCAGAGCTAAAATACTTTCAAATATTTACTACCACAACTGCAAAAAAAAAATTATGAAATACATCTGCAAAAAAGTAAACCATCTATCCTGAGGAGAATTTTATTAAAAAGCCATATTGAATGTTTTACTTTTTTAAACTGACATATGCAGAAGCTAAGATGAGCTGACTTACAAAAGATTTACAGACCTGGAAATATTTTGCAGTAAACACAATTGGGGAGATGCTTCCACTGAGACAAATGAGTAGGAGCTCAAAGAATAATTCTGCCTCTGCCTAATGAGGGAGTTAATAGAAGCCATGAATCTCATCTTTTCCTTTTTCACAAGCCATTGTGTCAAGCAATTCAGACATAGGCTTGTGCAGAGTATTTCACTGCTTCAGGTTTATACCAATTAAAAAGGGCTGTTGTTTTTCCATGACACTTGGTCCAATGCTCTGCTTTTAAATTGAATCGATTCTATTCCTCAGCCATGACAGAATGATATATCTGCAGGAGACAGATCATCTGGAGCAGTAGATCTCCTTGTTGCTTTTCTTCACTAGCTTTGAAGATTTACTCCGGACTGCTGTGTACACATAAGTATAAGTAATGTCATAGAGTGCATGTCTGCCTGTGTGTATCTCCTTCTCACACACACATACACACAAGTACAAATATGTGCATGAAATCTCCCCAGTTTACTCAGTTATTAGTGATTAACACATGGATTATGCATACTATAAATATATACATTGAGAGACTGTCAAATATATGGATCTGTATATCCCTTATGATAAACTGCAAAAATAATCTGCAAACTCACATAGATTATCCTTAAGTGGAATCCATAAATTAGTACAAAAATATTATGCACTGCAACCATTGAGGCAGAGTGATAACCATGTCCCAAGACAGCCTCAAGCTTGCTCAGTTTAAAGCAAGTAATTTGATGTGATGTGTCAAGGATAACAAGTCAGATTTAGGATTTTGCACAAAGTTTAAATGGTGTTCTAGCTAAATTAATAAATTGACCATGCAGCTTACTGTCATCCAGCTAATAAATATTACAGTAAATCATATCATGGTGTAACAATGTCTAACTATAACGTTTGAGGCCTCTGGCTTCGTGACCATGGGACGGAGCCTCTGCGGAGTCATGTTCACAATTAAATTTTTCTGGTCAAACCAAGGCATAATTAAGTGCCTGTCCCCTTTTGCTTGTGACACCACACACTTAGGCACCTGCTTGGGGCAGGAACACCACTTTTAAGAGGAAATGGGGAGCCCGATTTAACCAGCTTAAACCATTGATTACTGCTTTAATGTTTATCTACCAGTGTTTGATTGACAGCTCCAATATGATGAGCCAATCAAATGTCTGAGTGCTCAAAATAATATAATCTACAATCAGGTTCCAGAGAACAAATGTGGGGTTCCGTCACGCCAGTGACTTTCTGAGCACAAAAACTCACCAAACACATAACAACTTAAACCCGCACATCTAAGCATAACTCCTTCTTTGCCTATTTTTGTGCACTACAGGCAATGGTATTAGATTTTTTTTAAACCACAGGTAGCCTAAGGTAGATATGCAAATTTAACTACTTTTCTACATACCTCCCTCCTACCCCCCACTTTTAAAAATGATTGGATAGACTTCCAATAATTTGTTTAATTGTAATTAAACCCAAAGGAGGCTATTCCAAGGGAAATCATGTTTAAGGGCCCTTTCACACCTACCTCGTCCAGACTTTTGGACTTTTCAGTTTTATCCGAAACAAATTTACAGGTGTGAAACCTCCCCCGGACCACGGTCCAGACCAAACAGCCGACATTTGGTCCGACGAAAAGAGGTGGTCTCAATCCGGATCAAACTGAACCATGGTTCAGTTTGTTTCTAGTGTGAAAACATTTTTTGGGTGGTTCGGACTTTCGGACCATTTACAGGAAGTTCTGTTGGTTTCCGTCAGAGCAGGAAACAACCGAGAGAAGAAGAAGTAGAAGACGAAGGAAAAAACGAGCCGCGGTAGCACATGGGGAGAGGAGGAGGCAAAGTTTTTAATTGAAATATGGTCCGACGACAATATAAAAAGTCTACTAGAAAAACACACAAAAATGCAGACACTTTCCAGGTTGTCACACACATGCTGCCACCATGCATGACACCGTGGTTTGACCCAGATTTTCCTGTAAAAGATAAGAAAAAAACCCCACATAAATACAAATAACATAATATTCACAAATTATTAGGCCCTATTAAATAATTAAAAAATGAGGATCTAAATAAAACACATTATAAAAAGCACTATTAATCTGCAATAAACATAGTCTATTAGCATATATATGTTGACATACTGCAGGCCTACAGCTGTCAGTAGGCTGTCATGAACATTTAATTTTAAATTTTAAATTTTGTTGTTCTATTTCAGTCGTTGTAGTAATGTAGGCAGGGTCGGAAATTAGCACCAGCCACCAGCCAAATGCTTTGGTTTTTAACTGGAAGCGTCTTATTTATGCTACTGCACAGAGAAATGCATTGCAATAAGGACACAATAATAAATCTTTTGTGACAGCTCATCTTTTGAAATAGGCTGCCACTATGGAAGCAAATAAGAGACATAAGTATTTGCCATTCACCTCATTGGTCTCTCCCGAAACGGAGTTGCCAGGGCTCGCAGGATTGCTTGCAGTCTTCTCCTCCTTTCCTGCCGGTGACGATACAATCTTCGCACAACGAGGACGTTCGTTTTTCGAATTTGAACAAGCCTCGAGTATTGCGCTTGAAGTTGGTGCTGCTGGTAGTAATGCCATAATAATAGAGATGACAAAGATGGCGCCGCGGATGGCTGCCTCGGTGTGTTGGTGCGCATTGTTTTGCCTTGTTTTGTTTGTAAATTCAGTGTTTTGCGATAGCATCCGGAACTCTTTCACCAGGGAAGAGCTCATGAATATCAGGGTAACAACTCCTGTGGATTTATTTCCGAACTCTCTCATCACATCTGCGGAATTACTGGTCACTTTTGTCAAAGGTACGCTCACCCTTGTTCACGCAGTGAAACGCCGGAGGAGAGGGAAACGTGCCGGTGCGCTTGTGCGTCTCCGCAGACGCGGTCTACGCACTCCGTTACCGGGAATATTTCTATCTAACGTGCGATCGCTGTGCAATAAACTGGACGAACTCCAGCTACTGGTGGAGAAAAACAGAGACTTTTCAACATCTTCCGTTTTGTGCTTCACGGAAACTTGGCTGTGTGGATCGATACCGGACTCTGCGCTGCAGCTGGCAGGCTTTCAGCTATTCAGAGCGGATCGCGACACAGAGCGCTCCGGCAAAATGAAAGGTGGAGGTATTTGTTTTTATACAAACAGTGGCTGGTGTAAAGATGTTACAGTGATTATGCAGCACTGTTCTCCTGTTCTGGAAACTTTTTTCATCAACTGCAAACCCTTCTACTCCCCCCGCGAGTTCGCTTCATTCATTCTGGTCGGTGTTTACATTCCACCGCAAGCCCTCGTGCAGGAGGCACAGCGTATGCTCGCCGACCAGATACTGTGTGTGGAGCGGACAAACCCGGACTCTTTCGTTATCGTCCTCGGCGACTTTAACAAAGGGAATCTCAGCCACGAACTGCCTAAATACCACCAATTGATTAAATGCCCGACCAGAGAGGAGAACACTTTAGATCACTGCTACAGTACAATCAACCGTGCCTATCACGCCGTCCCCCGCGCTGCACTGGGACACTCTGACCACATCATAGTCCACCTGATTCCTGCATACAGGCAGAAATTAAAACTCTGCAAACCTGTTGTGAGGACATCTAAGAAGTGGACCAGTGAAGCTATGGAGGATCTTCGCACGTGCTTGGACTGTACTGACTGGGATGTTTTCAGGACTGCTACCATCAGTCTGGATGAGTACACAGAGGCTGTGACATCATACATCAGCTTCTGTGAGGACAGCTGTGTACCATCACGCACCAGGGTTATCTACAACAACGACAAACCCTGGTTTACAGCTAAACTCAGACAGCTAAGGCTGGCAAAGGAGGAAGCATTTAGGAGTGGGGACAAGGACCGGTTTAAAGAGTCTAAATACAGGTTTAGCAAGGCGGTGAGAGATGCTAAAGGACTGTACTCTGAGAAACTCCAACAGCAGTTCTCAGAAAACAACTCTGCCTCTGTCTGGAAGGGCCTCAGACAGATCACCAACTACAAACCGAAAGCCCCCCACTCCACAAATGACTTGCGCCTGGCCAACGACCTGAATGAGTTCTACTGCCGATTTGAAAGACAATGGGACAGTCCTGACACCATCCCCCGTGACCCCATTCACCAGCTCCAGACCACCAGCTCCTCCTCCCCCATCTCAGCAGGAGCCCGGGCCTCTCTACAATCACCCACCTCAGAGGCCCCCTCCCCCTCCCCTATCACAATGACGACTCTCCCTCCTGGAGAGGGACGTTAACAGACTATTCAAGAGACAGAACCCCCGCAAAGCAGCTGGACCAGACTCTGTCTCTCCCTACACCCTGAAGCACTGTGCCGATCAGGTGTTCACAGACATTTTTAACACCTCACTGGAGACATGCCACGTACCAGCCTGCATCAAGACCTCTACCATTATCCCCGTCCCCAAAAAAACAAGGACCGCAGGACTCAATGACTACAGACCCGTCGCCCTGACCTCTGTGGTAATGAAGTCTTTTGAGCGCCTTGTACTGTCCCACCTCAAAACCATCACGGACACACTCCTGGACCCCCTGCAGTTCGCATACAGAGCCAACAGGTCTGTGGACGATGCTGTAAACATGGCCCTCCACTTCATCCTCCAGCACCTGGACACTGCAGGAACCTATGTCAGGATCCTGTTTGTGGACTTCAGCTCCGCCTTCAATACCATCATCCCGGCTCTACTACAGGACAAGCTCTCCCAGCTGCACGTGCCTGACTGCACCTGCAGGTGGATCACCGACTTTGTCTGACAGGAAGCAGCACGTGAAGCTGGGGAAACACGTCTCCGACTCCCGGACCATCAGCACCGGCTCCCCTCAAGGCTGCGTCCTTTCTCCTCTACTCTTCTCCCTGTATACCAATAGCTGCACCTCCAGTCATCAGTCAGTCAAGCTCCTGAAGTTTGCAGACGACACCACTCTCATTGGACTCATCTCTGGTGGGGATGAGTCCGCCTACAGGAGAGAGATTGAACATCTGGTGTCCTGGTGCAGCCATAACAACCTGGAGCTCAACTCCCTAAAGACAGTAGAGATGGTTGTGGACTTCAGAAGGAACGCAGCCCCACCCGCCCCCATCACCCTGCATGACTCCCCAGTCGACACTGTGGAGTCCTTCTGCTTCCTGGGCACCATCATCACCCAGGACCTCAAGTGGGAGCTGAACATCACCTCCCTCACCAAGAAGGCTCAGCAGAGGATGTACTTCCTGCGGCAGCTGAAGAAGTTCAACCTGCCAATGATAATGATGGTGCACTTCTACACTGCCATCATTGAGTCCATCCTCACCTCCTCCATCACCATCTGGTACGCTGCTGCCACTGCCAAGGACAAGGGCAGACTGCAGCGTATCATTCGTGCCGCTGAGAGGGTGATTGGCTGCAATCTGCCATCCCTCCAGGACCTGCACACCTCCAGGGCCCTGAGGCGGGCAGGAAAGATTGTGGCCGACCCCTCCCACCCTGGACACAAACTCTTGCAAACACTCCCCTCCGGCAGGAGGCTGCGGTCCATCAGGACCAAAACCTCACGTCATAAGAACAGTTTTTTCCCGACTGCAGCTGGCCTCATCAACAAGGCCCGGGACCCCCACTGATACCACTGACACTGTACTGTTATCCTGACCCCCACGGACACCAACAGACAGCACCTGTACTTAAAATCGCTTTATCCCCTTGCACTATTGTTATTGTTTTGCACTATGTTTATGTTATGTTATGTTATGTCTGTTATGTTTTTTTTTTTTTGTTTTACTGCACTAAGTTCATCTTACTCTATTTCTTATTTTATGTTCACTGTTACGCACCACCTGACCAAAAAAAATTCCTTGTATGTGTAAACCTACTTGGCAATAAACCCGATTCTGATTCTGATTCTGATTCTGATAGTATAATGGCAACGATACAAATTTGTTGATTCATTTTTCTCAAGCAATGTAAGTTTTTCAAGGCTACCCGCCGAATTGACAACACGCTGATGTGAGACGCACGCCCATTTACAAACCAAACAATGTAAAGTATAGGGAGACGCAGCTCACGTAGGTGATAACGACAGGACGTAAGTATGTCATGTGAAGTTATTTAGTGCACTCGCATAATTGCAATGTGAAACCCTAACTAACCGGATAAAATGTATACAATGTAACAAAAACATGAACTTTGGTTCGGACCTTGGTATGGACTTTCAGGTGTGAAAAGGCCCTTAGATCAGTGTTTTTCAACCCTGGTCCTGGGGACACACTGCCCTGCATGTTTTAGATGTTTCCCTGCTCCAACACACCTGATTCAAATGAATGGGCCATCATCAAGCTCTGCAGAAGCCTGATAACGACCCATTCATTTGAATCAGGTGTGTTGGAGCAGGGATGGTAAATGGTAAATGGACTGCATTTATATAGCGCTTTTATCCAAAGCGCTTTACAATTGATGCCTCTCATTCGCCAGAGCAGTTAGGGGTTAGGGGTTAGGTGTCTTGCTCAAGGACACTTCGACACGCCCAGGGCGGGGTTTGAACCGGCAACCCTCCGACTGCCAGACAATCGGTCTTACCTCCTGAGCTATGTCGCCCCCTTAGGGAGACATCTAAAACATGCAGGACAGAGGGTCCCCAGGACCAGGGTTTAAAAACACTGCCTTAGATTATGTTCTTAACTAAAACTCATCAGAAATCAGAAAAAAGTGTACATTGGTTTGATATTCAATACATACTCCTAAATTAACTGAATTCTTCGCTACCTAGTTTTTTTTTTAAATAAAAAAAACAAAGATGGCCTCATACTTTTGGTCTGTACTGTAGAAGTGCTTTTGCCAAAAACTGTAAATTCTTTATTATGTATGTAAAAATACTGAAGATAAACAATATTACAGCATAAAATGACTCAACAAGTTCTTCGAAGGAATGGGATGAAAAAGAGATTGATGACTGTGACCTTTTTTCAGTCTTGGTAAGGAACTGACCTGTACACTTGTGTGTTTTCAGTTCTTGTACCTTGCTGGCATTTTCACTTGGCTACCAGACCTGGTGAAGTAACTCCCTTGCGACTGAGCCTCTGGCAAATCAGTCTGCTCTGTGACTGACCGCTCCAGGTGGGTTACAATCATTGACATGTGACTGAAAGTGGTACTCAAATAGCTGCATCGGCTGAGGCTGGTTTGAAATACTTTTCTCCTGTCTTACGAAGGTGCTTCCTGTTCCTCCTGTAGGTCTTTCCATGTGCCGTCTGGACAATAAATGATCTTGGCTGCTCATGTCTGCTGATTACTACTACAGGTTGCCATTTATTTCCTTTTAGAATTATCGCCTTTTCTCCAGTGTGTATGCCTAGAAGACACCTTGTTTAGCTTTCTGTTTGAGTTGTTTCTGTTCAAGCTTATCTTGGATCTGAATGTTGCTTTCAGGTGTCAACAGAATGGTGGAGGTAGGAAGTTTGGACTTCAGCCGTTGACCCATTAGAAGCTGTGCAGGTGAAAAACCTATGCCTTCCAGTGGTGTACTGCGATATTCCAACTGTGCAATGTAAAGGTCTCCCTTGCCACACTGAGCTTTCTTGAGAAGGTTCTTGATGGTTTGAACAATTATTTCAGCTTTCCTGTTTGATTGAGCATGCCCTGGGCTTGAAGTGACATGTTTAAATTCCCAATCTTTTGCAAACTTCTTGAATTCTGCATTTGCAAATTGTGAGCCATTATCAGATGCCACAACATCTGGTATGCCATGCCTGGGAAAAGTTGACTTTAGAGAATGTGATGATGGTGGTGTCTGACAGCTTGATGATTTCAGGAAACCTGGAGGAGTAGTCCGTGCAAAGGATGTACTCTGATCCGTCACGGTGGAACAGACCTGCTCCAATCCATGCTCTTACTAGTAGTGGATGTGGTATTAAGGGCTCTCTCAGATTGCTGTTTTTGTTGACATTGCACACAACACACTGTGACAGACAGTACTCTATTCAAAGAGTCCCTTGTTCTTTCCTTGTACTTCACTACCCCCAAGTGTGATTTTGCTCAGAATGTCCTCTCTCAACTGATTTGGTCCCATAAGCTTTCCAGTTTATAGGTATGGGGCATGCCCTGCCAAGGCGTAACTTGGCTGGATGGCATACCTGCCATCCCAATGTACAGACAGCAACGCCAACAGAAACCTATGGGGAGCACATCAGAACCAGGAAGTACAATTCTTTTGCTCATGAGACATGCTCAGTTGTGTCCTTAGCCACATGCCTAATCACATGTACAATGGGGATAGCAGAGCAGTGACATGTGGGCTATGTGAATCCCATCACCCTTTTCTCCACAGGTGACATTAAACATCAGTTTTCATGTTGGAGAGATTGACAATGATGCACTTATATATCTGGAAAAAAAGCACCCGCTTTCACAGATTTAAAACAACACTACGATATTAAGAAAATTATTCTGGACCACATCAAACAATATCTGTTGTTAAAACTGACATTAGCGAACTCCTAAACTTTTGAGCATCATCAGACTGCTAGCTAGCAATACTCACACAACCGACCAAATCTTATCCTCGCAGATGAAAACGGTACTCATACAAAAGCTGATGATCTTGGCCTCATGGTGATGTACAGACAGCTAATTAGTGAGCCTAGGTACAGAGATAGCAAAGAGCATTTTACTGTGTGTTGTTCGAGTAGGTTATGATGGAACTGGCCAAAATAATTAAAGGTGCTTATTCAATTTTCAGAGTACAAGGAAACATAATATCAATGTGTCAGACCTAGCTACTATGGGAAACGTTACCATAGGCCTACCATTTTATAAATCAATTTAGCTACGCTATTGAGCGAATTCTGTAACAATAACAGCTTCACATGCTATCCTGGATTTAGCTAACTGAAAAGGTGTATCCCCGAGTTTGAGCCTGAAAAATGGGTACAGTTGTCAGCAGCACAAACTGGAATTTTGACAAAATGGCTTACATATCACTAATGTACCAACACTGAACAACGTTAATGGATTAAGGTTAGCTGACATGCTGCAGTATTCTTAATCAATCAGTAAATCAGTAAATTAGGGAAGAAAAAAAACACTTAACCAACTGTTATTTTATTTGGTATCAAAAAAAAAAGTATTCCGAGGCACTCCTTTTTAGAAGTTTGTATGTTTTAAAATGCCTTTTATTAATATTGCAGCATGCCATGGGGAAACATGAAGGGAGCCAACAAGTTACAGCCTTATAGGTTTTATAATTCTGTAAGGGATGCTGGCAGGAAATGAAATCAAATCAATATTTGAAGTATTTTATTTTTGCCATCAAAATGAATGAATGGAGCCCAATGAGAAAACTGACTTTTTGGGTGAAAATCATAGATATCAGCAGGGGGTGACATCCGGTGCTGAGGTTGAGAACTGAAAGCTGGCCCCTTGGTATTGACGAAGCACACACCAGGTTGCAGTTTAGAACAACTGACTTCATTTGTCAGCCCACATATGCATAACGTCATTGCTTCTGAACTATGGTTCGATTTCTGTATTTTCGTTACCATTAACTCACTAACCGATAAGATGTTATCTTTTCGCAAGATAGACAAATTGTGTGACTTGAGCCACTCTACATTTCCCGCTGAACTCTATAAGAACTAGAAGGGAAACTTCCTTCTCAAAACGGTGCTTTTTTCATGGCTCGTAGTAAATTCTCTGATTAGACAATGTGACTGACCACGTTCAGGTGGTCAGCTTGTCTCTTTTGCACAGTGTAATGGCTGCAGAATAATTTGCAGCAAGCGAAGCGGCTCATGTATAAGAAATTAGCTAGCTAAGTCAGTTAGTTCACGCATAGCACCGTAGCATAGGGAAGAATATCGCTTAACACTTGGTTACCACCAACTACATTGATGGTCAGTCAATCACAGATGCTGACTTTTTGTCCCACGGAGCTGCTGCAGGTAAGTTGTCACCGTAGGTTTTTTCCAGTCACTTTAATGAGCCAAACAACCACCACCGTCTGTGTATAAGGCTGCCCGCAAAATTTAATGCTAGCCTATAGCTGACCTTTCACAGGTCACTTACAACAAGTATAAATTAATTCATTCAGTTTTCAGACTAGACATCCCTAGACATTTTTCTTAATCTATCGGCCGTCTTTGGTAGTTCTGACAGGCTACCCACAAGTCCCGCCTCTGTCAGGCTATCCATGGATCATCTCATCTAATGCATGAATGTCACTGTGACCCTAACTTATTTCACAAGGGTAACTTGGTTTTGCTTCTTTAAATGGCTATAAAGGCTGATTTTAATGGCGCAAACCATTTAGATCATGGCAGAAAGACAGGCGCCAGATAGCCAGCAGCTCCAGGCAGATTCTGACTTTGCTGTCAATACAGCCAAAATGCTATCACGATGCCGGAGAAATGAGCCGCAAGTGTTCTGCAAAAGGGTATTATAGCTGAGCTATGCTATTGTTGTCATACGGACCCTATTGGGGGGTACACTGGGAGTTCTACAGTAAACGTTCATGCATTATACACATGGCTTTCTGTCTCTTCATGGTTAACCCCGGCACAGCCTTGTTGTTAACGTAACATGGTGTCAGAAGTGAACGAAAGTAGTAACAGTAGTAGAACAAAGGTAAAGACGAACTAAACCTGATTACACAAAACAACGATGGAAAAAGGAAGGGAATATGGAAGTAGGAGCAACTGCGCCACAGTTAGCATCGCCAGGCAAGTTCGACTTCACCAGTGCTAATGAATGGCCGAGATGGATGAAGCGCTTTGAGCGCTACATTAGGCCAGAATAGTGTTCACTGTTCTCGGCTAGAAATAGCTGTACAAAATAAGTATTGTACCTTACTGAATCCGTGTTCAGCAGTTGTCTACGACCATGAAAAAGCGTCTGCCAAATGAATGTAATGTAATATAATGTAATGCTACAGAATAGCATCAGGATTGGACAAGCAATCACAGGAATATCAGGTGAATGCTTTCATGTATGTGGCTAGCGATGATGCTGAAGATATCTTAAATGTATTACCCCTGATGGAAGAACAGAAAAAGTCATACAAATCAGTTACGGAAGCCTTCAACACTGTGTTAGCAAGCGGAATGTTATCTTTGAAAGGGAACGCTTCAATAATCAGAATCAAGAGCCGGGTGAGAGCGTAGTTGTTCAACGGTGCACTCACTCGCTGAACATTGCGAATTCGGAGCCCTGAGAGAACAGCTAATAAGGGACCGAATTGTGGTTGGCATACGAGATGCTAAACTATCAGAAAGCTTACAGTCGGATGCAGACTTGACATTAGAAAAAGCTATGACGAGAGTGAGACAGAGAGCTGCAGTGAAAAAGCAACAGCTAGTGCTACGAGGGACAGAGCAGGCGACGGGACACTCTTTTTGCTGAAAGAAGAAGGCCTGATGCTGAACGAAAAATGTGAGTTTGCCAAGGACAGCATCATGTTTGTGGGCCACCGTATCACAGCAGACGCTGTGACACCAGATCCAGGTAAGATCAGAGCTATTATGGAGATTCCTGAACCAACTGGGATTTAAGGTGTTAGGAGAGTGATGGGAATGTCCAATTATCTGGGCAAGTTTTTACCCCACCTTGCATCATACACCCGCCCGCTCAAAGATCTGCTCAATGAGAAGAACGAATGGTGCTGGGGAGCACCACAAAAAGAGACATTTCAGAGACTGAAAACCGAACTGAGTTCACCATCTGTGTTGGCCCCATACTCACCAACAGAAGAGACGTGTGTTCATGAATGCAGTCATTCAAAGCCTTCCTGCTAAAGAAGCAAGATTGAAAGTGATTCAAGAGAATCAGAAAGCATACCCCGTCTGTGCAAAGCTTATCAAGTATTGCGAGACTGAGTGGCCTGAGAAACATGCCCTTCCACCAGAGCTGAGGTCATACTGGCCTGAAAGAGAAAACCTCACCTTAGCTGGAGAGCTGCTTCTCAGAGGCCAAAGAATTGTGATTCCTCGTTGCATGAGACAAGAAATCCTCCATGACATCCACAATGGTCACCAAGGTATTGTCAAGTGCAGAGCAAGGGCCCGCCAGTCTGTCTGGTGGCCAGGACTGTCCGTACACATCAGTCAGTTGGTGGAGAACTGTAGCACATGTTCACAGCACAGGGCAGAGCACAGAGAGCCCTTGCTGACCACTCCAGTGCAAGAGAGACCCTGGCAACGGCTGGGTACAGACCTATTCTTTTGGGAGAAAAAGACTTACCTTCTTGTAGTTCATTACTTTTCACATTACACTGAAGTAGCCCACCTCAATGTCGCCTCTGCCAACACTGTCATTGTGGCTCTGAAGGAAGCATTCAGCCACCACGGAATACCAGAGACAGTTATGTCTGATAACGGGCCACAATACAGCACAATACTCTTCAAAGGCTTTGCCAAGGAGTATGGGGGTATACATATTACCAGCAGCCCAAGTTATCCGCAGGCGAACGGGGAGGCGGAGCATGCAGTGGCTACTGTAAAAGGACTGTGGAAAGGAGGAGGTGAGAAAACAAAGACATACCGCGCCACACCTCTGGAAAATGGCTATTCTCCAGCACAACTCCTCATGGGGAGACAGCTATGCACCACTATACCACAGCTCTCAATATCCCTACTCCCCCATTGGCCGAACATCAAAGGATTCAGGAGGTTTGAGAAGTGGGCAAAGGAGAACCAACAACGCAACTACAACCTGCGTCACAGAGCCCGTCCTTTACCACCACTGCATTCCGGCCAAAATGTGTGGCTCCCAAGTGAGAAGATATAAGGGACGGTCATTCAACATGCGACAACACCCAGATTCTACATTATACACACAAATGAAGGACAGGTCAGGAGAAACCGCACACACACGCGCACAGTACATCATCCACAACCTCAGACACCACCTGAAACACCTGTCGCAACCCCAGAGCCAGGTAACACTGACGCAACCAACACACCATATGTGACAACTTCAGGCCGAGTGTCACGCCCTCCAGAGCGTATGGATTTGTAACAGTGAGTAGAGAGACTGTTGTGAAAGAGAGAGTGAAAAAAAGTGCATTCTATAAATGTTCTGTTCTGTAATAAGATACTTGTAAGTGTGAGTTACCTCTATGAGGATTTGATATAAGAGGGGTTCTTTCTTAAAAGGGGAGGTGTTCTGTAAAAGGGGATTATAGCTGAGCTATGCTATTGTTGTCACATGGACCATATTGGGGGGTACACCGGGAGTTCTACAGTAAACGTTCATGCATTATACACATGGCTCTTCGTCTCTTCATTGTTAACCCCACAGCCTTGTTGTTAATGTAACAGCAAGTATGCTAAAATAGCTGAACAGGCATAGCTTAATAAGCAACTTAGGTAGGCTACATTTGGTATATGGTCTAAACGTATTTCACATGGGAAACTTGGTTCAGGTATGTAAATGGGTATGAGGCTGATTTTAATGGTGGACACCCGTTCACGGCAGAGAGACAGGGGCCTGAAAGCTAGCCAGCGACTGCCAGATCTGTTCTCATGTCACTGGCTATATGCGGCAATATACAATCTGCAACAAAAATTTGCCAGAGCATGGCTATATGGACAGTTCTCTCATATAGTTTAACAATACTTGAGATATGAAACCATAATATTACTATGTACAAGATATCATCAAAATAACCTTCATAACCGTTCGCTAACATTAGCTATAGAGATAATTAGCTATTTGCAAACTACCTTGTAGCTAACAGGTTATAGATGCTGTTCCCCCTTACAGTATGGAGTGACAACAGGTAAGTTGAGATGTTCTGTCTTTGGAAATATTAATCTCTTCAAAGCATTTCAAACTTTTGTTATTAAGCGCAAGGTAAAAACACCTAGGCAACAGTTACTAACCAGCTAAGATTGCAAAAATCAGCTAACAAGTAGATATCAAGCTGCTTAGCTGTACTAGGCCTATCCAGAGCCGTAGATAGAGCTCTAAATAACTCTGGGCTTACCCGCAGTGAATCCACTGTGCAGACAGGCCCCATCACGTGAAGAAGTTGTGATTTTCTGAAGACCCTGTTTCAAATGTGATCGATTTTGTTCTCGACCAATCAGAGATCAGTCCCACTTGTCAACACAATCGGATGAGTATTATTTGGTCATAATTTTCTGTGTTCTCTTCAGCCAAAAAAAGGTTATTGCCTGCTTCTATTGATTACCTCAATGTGAGCTTTTGAATTTCTACAACTCTCATAGATAATACGTGGCTATGAAATGTGCTATATAAATAAACTTTGACATGACCTGACTTGATTTGTGGCAGCCTCATCATATAATTCTATTTTCGTGCTGTGGCAGCCATCTTGCGGTGGGGCCACATGCGGAAGTTTCCCTTCAAGTTATTATATAGTTCATTGACATTCCCATTCAGACTAGGAACCGTTAAAGTAATTAATTAAGTAATGCAGAAGCCGCACATGGTGTGTCTTTAACAGGTAACATTCAGAATGCCTGATTGGGGGGGGGGGCGGTCTGTCAGTGCTGCCCCCCCATTATCAGCGATGTAAATTGGCTATGGGCTCACAAAACCGCTCTGTTATTAATGCAATATACAAACATGCTATAACAAAATATGAACCAATTCACTGTAAACAAACACTGCTTAGGCTCAATCATTTCCCAGTAATTTGTCCATTGGTTTTTCAGGGAGGGCTAGCACTAGTGATCTTGCGATTGACTACTTTCACTATTACCTGTGCTTAAAAAAGTTGCAGTTTCCAAACCGTAAGATTTTTAGAAGCTACAGCATCTAGATACTGTATTCAACATTCCGTTCAAAGTTGCCCCAAAAGTTTGTTGTTTCCATGTGCAGTGTGCCTGGCTGGCTCGTGGCTTGCTTGTGTGTGAGTGCAAAAGACAGTGGCTGTGGTAAAAGAGGGGAGACTGTGAAAATGGCAGAGCATTTTGCATATGTAAATGACTATGGGGTTGTTGAAGATGGATAGACTATCAATTTTGCAAAACATGCCAATAAAAAAAGTCAACATGTCTAACATACTTCTGCATCTTAGAGATCAGCATCCAGCAGGCTACTATGTGAGTTTACTTTCATTTTCATTCGAACCGCTGGGATACTGCATTACTACAATCCACCTACTTTACCCTAACTTCTGTACATGTTTTCAGTATCAAGTAGGCTTACATGTTTTATTTGCAGAAACAAAAACTGGTGAGGAAAAGTACAATAAAACCTTTTAATTATAAAATCCCTAAGTGTTTTTCCCCCTCCAATGTTGTATAATAAATTACCCCCTAATAATTGTAAAGCCATAATATTTTCTCAGACTATAATTGTAGCATCAAATCTCATACCGTTATATGCCTAGCTAGCACTTGCAATAATGCCTTGAACTTGCCCACAGACATTCTGAAGTATTGGTGAAAATGTTCATTGTACAACTCTGTATGAGTATGTGGAACTCCCCATGTTCTTGTCTTTTCTTAAGAATGGGAGGCAGGCTGTCCAGTGTCGCTGCCTTTTCATTTTATTTGAAATAAAGATAAAGAAAGAAAGAAAGAAACTCATCCTCATGTGCTACATTTTTTTTCCTTCTGTTGTGCACACTTCTTTTCAGATATGGTATCCTGAGATTGCTCAAATCAGACATTCAAGCCAACAATAGTCAGTGGGTAAAAAAATGCTGCGCACTGAATAGAGGAATTCTGTGTAATTATACCACGTCATTCAACTATCAATATCTGTGAATAAAACATTATCTGTGAACGTATCATTGGTTTTATACGTAAAGATGTCTCTTTCAAGATTCAGTGGTCATTATTGTCGCAAACAATTCATTTTAGAAATAAACACGCAAATAGTAAGCATTTGCACCAGCCACGTGCAAAACCCCACTTGCTTTTTATGACATAGTAACACTTTTCAGTTTGTTCTAGTTTGATTGATAACTCTACTCTATCCAGTAGAGGACAGTATAAGCTTTCCAATGGTGTATGGATTCATGCCTTCCAATGGTGTATGGTTTCATTTGAAGTTTATCATAGCATTGCACAGCCAACCGAAACTTTACACAGTAATATACAAGCATTCTTTGAGGCGTAATTGCTTTTTTCCATTTATTTTTGGAAGATTGTACTCATTTTGCCAACTCATCAGCTTGGCGAAAGCAAATTCTCTGAGGATGAACCATGAAGTCTAGTGCACATACATATGACTATGGCAAAGATATACATATTACTGCTTGTAACATTTCAACTATTTATGTTGTGTCAAATTTTTGATATTATATTCACATTGGTCGCACAACAGTTTGAATTGTTGCTTCAGTGTTGTGCAGTCAACCATAACACTATGCAGTAATATACAAGCACTCAATGTGGCGTAATTGTTTTTTACCTTCACCTACCTTGTATGATTTTACTAATTTTGCCAACTCATTAGGATGGCGAAAGTGAAATCGGGCCTGGCTGACATGGATTTTGGGTAGAAACAGAGGAGGAAGTCTAGCCAGGATACATATTAACATGGCGAGGATGTATGTATTACTGCTTGTAACATTTAAATTATTTGTTGTCATATTTTTGATGTTGTTATATTCACATTAGTCATAAGAGACAACTGTTAGTCTCTGCTGATAATGCTAGTATATTTGTATTGGGGGATAAATTGCTTTATAGAGGCAATTGTCAGCATATCCTGGGCAGTGTCAGCGTAGTGGCTCATAGTGGGCTTCTTTGTTAGAATTCATACTGCTCACAATGAAACCGAGGGTCTTTCAAGAGACGCTATTCTCTACTGCGGGTATTTCACACGCTGTAGTGTAAGAGTTGCTTGGTGGCTCAGTCATGTGTTATGGTTCATGTTTGTTTTACCATGAAGCTAGAGCATTGCCAACATTTTTCTGACCATGAAATATTATTTTATTGCAATCTCATTGTACATAATGGGGTATACTTGTCACTTATGGCATGAAAAAGACTTCAAATTTGACCGTTAGCTAGATGAACAAAAATTTCCCCTCAGAGTGATCATGAATTAACATTTGTAAAATGTCGTCCCATCCCCATGCAACAAAAGATACATACGGTTGAGTACAAAAAAAGAAAACATGAATGCTTACATAAGTGCACCACTGTGTGTCACAATGTTTTTGCATTATTTTTCAATGTGATATCAATGTTCCATCTTAGACTATCACAAAGGGCAAATTCATATGCATTATAATGTACAAAAAGCATTATGTTTATTTTTGGCAAGGTTTGGGATAGGTTTTTTGACCCCTAGATATCACAGACCCCTATACTGATCATTTTGACTTGAAAATGATGCAAGAGTGTTTCATGAGTCAAAACAATTGATTTGTAGTGAATATATATGTTTTAATTTATAGCAATGCATAATTTAGACATTTTGAATAGATTTGGAGACACTAAGGGACACCAGGGATAATTTTTTCTTTGTAGATCATCAGGAGATCTACGTATAGATTTACCAGTTATATATGTAACCTTAAAGAACTTAATTTGAAACTAAGAGAACAACTTCATTTTTGCTTTTTTGCCAAGATATTCGCATTTGTGGCACTTTATTTTTACCTCAATGCCTCATATGAATGTAAACTAATCTGGTATTGTACATGGTACAAGTGCCTTGCTTCATTTAAGCCCTTTTCCAATTCTCTGTGATGCTAACACCGAAGATTAGCCAGATTTGGCATCTGTGCAAAGGGGTTAATATGGAAAAGCTCTCAGGTGCTATGCTATGACAGCATATATTAAAAAGTTGTAGAAAAGGGGTGTACACAATGAGAGTGATCCTGGATAGACAGCCCCGAACACAGCCCAGAACAGCAAACCACGGCATTCACATGCAGTGACAGGGTAACAATTCAGTCAACTCAGCTCACATAACAGCTCGGTGATCCTTATCCTGAGCCACCCTTCCCACACATGCCAAATGTGGCTAATATTCTCCCCAGACTGAATTCAATCTCGCAGGCGGTACAAGTAAGCATTTCTGTTTCAACAGTGATCAAGTGCAGTAGGTTAGGGTTAGCAGCCAGAATGAATATCTGCCAGGATAGATGTCAATTTTTTTTACCTTAATCTTTAATGATTTATTTGATTTATATCTCTGGCTGTAATTTCTTCTTTTCCTCTCATCTCCAAAGAACTAGTAAAATTGTGTTTCTATAGATAATGAGGAATATGACTGAGCATCTTACGGGATTAATGAGACTACCCTACTCACAAGATGTTCTAATTTGTGTTGAAACACTGGAACCCTAGCAATGAGAGCCTAGATTGTATTTTGCTTTGTGACCTGAATTTGCATAATGGAGCTCATAACTGTTTTTGGGTGAAGAAAATAAAGAACACTTCTAGTCATTTATGAATCACTTATAAGGACAAATGTTGATTGAATCCAGGACCCAGCGATAGATGTCCCCTCCTACAAGACAAGCATTAGAAGTAATTTGATCATTAGGCTCCATTGTGTCTTCAGCTATAAACTGGGTGCCCATTCCTAACATGGGTTTTCCATGAAATATAGGATCATGTTTTTGCTACAATGGAGGCTGTAAGAAGCCATGATTAGAAGCAGGCACTTACAGTAACTACCACTCAACCAGATGCCTGGGATTTAATTCCCTCAAAGTCCTACAAGTTCTGCATCATCAATTGACTCCCATACAAGATTTTCAATACTTTTCAATTCCCCCAAACTTTCTTAGAAGATCCCGTTTTGTGGTGCACCGACTGCCATAGATGTTTATTGCGTAACCGCCACCATGAAATTTCCAAATCTCTTACACATGAGAGTCTGGCACCTCTTTTCCAACATGATAATGCAACAGCTGGTCTCTTTTGTGGTATCCTTGGCATGCTACAGGCAGATGTGGGATGCAGCAATCATGAGCGTCATCAGACAAGAATGAAAAAATGAAATTACCCATCATTATTATAAAAAACAATATTTCCATTAACAATGCTTTCCATGAAAAAGAAAATGGCTTAAGGGGAATAATAATGATAATAATGATCATCGTTCCACCAGCTGTAACTAGCAGCTGTTGTGCACACCAAGGTTACATAAAAAAAATATTCTCTCTCAAAGTGATCGCAATGCTGTTAACATTAATTTTGCAACAGAAAAATTTTGATTAATGTAGTTGTGTCATTTCAGAATATGAGAATTCAATCAGACTCACACTGCAGTTTGGAAGCAGTGGTATACATTGGACTGATTTTACTATTATTTTTTTATGGTGCCTTCTTATGGACAGAGTAAATTGTATAGTATTGAAAATCCACTCACACAATGCAATTCAGCAGCCGTAAAATCCTGTAAAATGATTTTACTGCATTAGGCACTGTGGTAGGCTTTTCTCTTGTGGTGTGCAACTTACTGGGTTGTGAGAAAGCACTCAACAGTGAATTCAGCTGCAGAAATCTGGGGAACTGTATTTGGTATTATGGTAGCCTCTGCTGACCAAATGCGTAATTACAGCAAGAAAGATTCCTTGGCTGCTGACAGCAGTTTGACTGGCTCACACATACCGCTACTCAGCTCCAGAAGAGGGTGCATATGCATGAAGAAATTCAAACAGAGAAAAAAAGGCAAACACTGGTATCAGGCCAAAAACACAGCAATTAGACCAAATCACTGGGATTAAGCCAAGACACCGCTGTGTATTTTATAGAGGTATATCATTGAGAAAAGTGCTGTAGTGCAACCTAGAATATGAACCAGTATTTGAGCTGAATTGGCATAAACTTGTGGCTAGCGAAATGACTTGGAGGAAGGGTCCATGAGGCAGCCCCATTCCAGGCCAGTGACACAAACAAATCTTGCTGTGAAAATACAACCTAAAGTTTGATTAGGGTGCACGGCTTGAAATCTTCATTAACCTTAACAGGAGCCTCACTTGTCAGGCTCATAACCTTATGGTACTAGGTTGACACTGTAAATGGCCTTTGTTAATAGAGTACCAACATTAAATCGGTACTTCAAAATTAATCATAATCTTCTGTTGGTGGGTTTACAGATGTATTATCTGGTAAAAAGCTGGGAAAGCTGTCAAATCAGCTTCTTTGATTGGTACCTGTTTAATCATCAGTCATATATCATATTTAAAAAAAAATCTTTTAGTCTTTTCCCCACTGATTTTTTAAAAACTATCATTTGATCAAGAGAGTATTTCCACTATAAAGAAAAAGTCTTCCTATGTTCTTGGAATAAAGAAATACAGCATAGTGCTTACTTTTGTCCCTTAATCTCAAAGCATACTATATTTAAATATGCAGAAATGAACACTGACCTTTCTTCCCTGAAACACTACATCATTGCATATGAGTAAGTAAGCTATAGCACAAAGGGAAAACAAGTGTCAAACCAATGATATTATGCAATCAATATGCTGTACTGAAAAAAAAAAAAACTTGCTCTGACCTGGCATGTTGTCAAGAGAAAATAGAGTGTGTATTGTATGTTAGTTTGTATCACTGCTAATAAAAACCTCCTTCCATCACTGTGTTAGGAATATAAATGGGTGGTTTTTCTCTTTATCAAAAAAAAAAAAAATCCCTGGTACAAACAAAGTATCTTACTCTCTTTGCAGGTGTTTTGTAACTACTGCTAACTGGCCATAGTTGGTTGTGCCCCCATCACTGTCCTCAGCAAAGAGGTACCCTTGGTGCCCTGGAAAAAATGATTTCCAGATGTCTCTGTAATGTCCTTTTGAGAACTGCAGGATGGTGCCAAGGGGCTGAGAATCAGTAGGGCGTGCCTGCTACCGACTGCCTCTAAAAAATTGCCAGATGACGGCCCCAGACCAAGGAAAAATGGCACTTGCCTTTTGGTGGACACCCTCTCCTCGCTCTCCTGCCAAGCTGTATATTCATCATCCCACCCATTTGAAGCATGTGAGGTTCTATCACTCAGTTTTCCAAGGCGTGGATTTGCTTTGACTTGTCAACTGTTTAGTGTGTGCTTCAGAGATCCTTGATTTCTACTGATATGAAATAGTGTGACCTATTTAGTCCTTCAATACCCCTATCAAATGCATCTCTGCATTCATTGATTGCCATTTTCAGAGTAGAAATTTTATATGCTACTTTTTGGTCCTGAAATGATTTCATTACATTTATGTGGAGCTGAGATTAATGTTACTACTTTTCACAAACTGCTGACTGGAATTCACTGCTAATGGAAGTTTTTTAAAGGAGACTTATGCTGTGTGGCATCACCTATATTATCATGTACATTTGTACAAGTGAAGCAAAAATATCTTGGCATAGCCAAATAGAAGGCCATCTCTGGCCAGTTTCATTCCTACGGTTGACTAAGTGCCTAGCTAAATTCAAAACAACTGGCTAGCTTGCTAGGTTCTGACAGTTCACTTAAAATCACCAAGGTGTGTCTAGCTAGTCAGTGACATACGCCACCATTACTTGGCTACCTGGTTAACTAGGTAGCTATGCTTCAGATGTTTCACTATAAACGGATCACGACATCTTGCTTATCAGTTGTGCTATAGGTCTGCTTATCAGGTAATGCATAATGGCCCTCATTTATGAAACGAACATACGACAGAAAGAAAACTGCACGTAAGCTCATTTCCACGCAAAGCTTGGCATTTATCGTCCGTTTATTTGGACGTGAGCGGAGGCTACGATCAAATCTCAGGTCAAGTCTCAACTTGTGTACGCAAGTTTTCATGTCAGCGTGGACTTCCGGTGCAGCATAGTAAATCAGGCTGAGTTGGAGAATTGTTATTAGACCATATTCTGACTGGCATCTAAGCATATGCAGCCACATATTCATCACTTAAAAATATGCAGCCTATGGCAAAATATTCTATTTTGTAAAGGCCTATATCAACTGTGTCATATCCCTAAGATGAATAGGTATTTTCAAATTGTTTGCAATTAACGGGGTTAACAGTTTTTTGGTGTAGGCCATGAGATTAATTTCTCTTTCATTTTGAGATAGCCTACTTGTTAGTAGTAGTAGTTAGTAGCGGAATAAACACTCTGAAGTGAAGCACAACATTAACTACTGATCGTAGATAAGATCGCTGTGAGGTTTCTTTCCATAGAGGATTTCAGCTGCATACGCTCGTATTACTGAAAATGCTGTAGATGTGGCTAGCTATAAGTGCATACTGGTGTATGAGTGCTGTGTGCGTTGTGTTGATGGTAGCGTAGCGCTGGCTAGCGCTAGAAGCTAGCTAATTGTTAAATAGTCTACTTAGCTACATCAGTGTATCACCGAGGTTCAGAAAATGTAAGTCTGTGTTTGATTAATTATTTAAAGTGTATTATGTACCCTTTGTACAGGTTCAGTCTGTTAAATGTAGAGGTAGTTGTCATTTTTAGAGGCCTTAAATTAAATATATCTATAAGTAGGTAGATAACTGTTTTAAATTGGAGTGTTCGCACGGGTAACGATCAGCACACCCAGTCTGCACGGAGGGAGCCAGAGGAGAAAGGAGTTGAGGGAGGGAGCAAGAGAAGGGAGTTGAGGGAGGGAGGGAGAAATACAATAAAGCTTGGAGAGAAAAAAACTATTTCTGGCTGTTTTGTTTCTTTGTGCTTTTACTTTTGATACTTAAAGTAATAATCTCGAAGATTTTCATTAAAATAAATGTCTGTTAAGTCACTATCTATAGCCGAATTAGGTAACACAATGGTGATTGAGCCTTTTATTATATTAATTTATATTATTATTATTATAATTATAATTTATGATTAAAGAACTGGGTGTATGTGGCGACATTCCCGGGAAAAAAATCACAAGCAGCGCACAGTTAGTAACGCGTTTTCCATCACCCATCAGTGGTTGGTCCGCCAGAGAGGGTAGGCTCACTGTTCAACTCACTTGTGTGTGAGCGGCATACTGTTTTTTTCCGGTGTCAATAACAGATGCCAGCGTTACAATAACAGAGAAGGGGGGGGGGTTATGGAACCCTAAAAAGTTTGTGTAACATGAGAGGTCATATTATTTGTTGATGTACATTTCGTATTACATTTGATGACAATGTAACGTTACTTAATTACATAGCTATTTGCACAGCTAAAGCTAGCTACCGGACCATGTCAAGAAAGGCAACATTAGTTTAGACAACGTTGCGCACGGTAGCCATCTCTCATCAGGTAACGTTGTGTTAGCTATAGCTAATGTAATTATCAATCTAATGTCAGCTAACAATTAGAAAAAACGCTAGTTAACGCTACCGGCTGGTACCGACCTCGCAAAACGTCATAAACGTTTAAGTTGCAGTCATTTATAATTTCACATTGTAACAACTTTAAATTCTCATCCGTCTACTTTAATCCAAGTTAGAGTAATTAAATCTGTACATAGTACCCACTTAATTTCAGTTGAGTTGAATTAGTGGAACAAGTTAGAGTAACTTAAAATTGCACACTGCAACAGTTAAGGTAACACATTTATCAGTTAGGACCAATAACTTCCCATTAAATGTATAAATAATTAGATGCAACGTCAACATTCAAAACTGTTTTAATGTATCAAAACACATCACTTCCTTTGCAACAATGCCAAGTAAATGGTAACTGCTGAGACCCATAACTGTCCCAGTCTTAGCACTTAACTTGTGTTGTAACATTGTATTTTGGTGTTCAAGATGTGATGCATACAATGAGGTAGCATTTAGGGAGATCTCAGAAGAGTTTTGTGGGAGTTGTGAGCATAGCAAGATGAAGTCAGAACTTTGACAGTGAGACTACAAGAAAATGGTGGGTCGAGTAATCTACACCAAGATAAAATACGAAACAATTAGGAACTCAGATTCAGGTTTTATGCTTCCGGATGTTTTTTTTAATTTTTATTTTTTTTTACAGCAAATGTCTTTCAAATCACGCAACCAGCAGTGAAATGTTGAGTTTTCTTGCCTCGGGACAGTCCTGTGCAATCTCAAAATGTGTGATTTCAATGCACCAATGGTCCTGAAAGTGCACAAGCAGTCTGTGTGAATGCAAGGCCAGTTTGCTCCTCTGTGATGATGGCCGTAGTGTTTCAGGAGAACAGCTTCAGTGGCGTGGGTGAACTTGCAGAATTTGCACCGCATTCAGTTAAATCTGAAAGACAAAGGTGACAATTTGCTGGAAATTAGCAAAACAGGCAGTAGAAGAATAATTTAAGAGTTGGTTCATTTTGATCAAAAGAACAGGTTCTTAATGTTTTAAACATTTATCTATTTAATGTCATTGTAAACAATAGGCTGCACTCTGGAATTGACAAGATTTTGACAAACATAATACAATATTCTGTCCCATTAATTTTGAAATTAATGCCTTTTGCTACAGCAAAGACAAATTACAATTAATTCAATTTAATTCATAATTTATTAGACACCACTCTACACACTTCAGTGTATACTGACCCATCCTTTCATGTTTTTAGCAGTACCAAATATGCTCACTGATTAAGTAACTGCTGTATGTCCTGCTATATATGTAATCCTTCATATTTTTGTGAGTGATCCAACTGTGCAGCATAAAAAATAATCACAAAATAACATTGGTAAAACAAGGCTTATAGCGAATGGATTGCAATCTCTCAACCTTTTTATCTGAAATTTTAAGATATGTAGCAATCTAAGATAAACAGTTATTAGCCTACATACAGACAGCTTTGGTTTTACCGTTTACAGTTAACTATTAGCCTAACTAGCGCTGGGGGGAGTGGATGGGAGACAGCAGGAAAAGCAGTTGAAAATATTGTGTTTCTACATGTTTATTGTTTGCTCTGGCCATGACCCCGTGCAAGTCCCGCTTCCCGTAGTCTGCTCTCGCAATATGCCAAGTTCAGGTCCTGTCAGACTTTCCAAAAAATGCTATTAAACAGCTTAAATTTGGGGAAATTGAAAAATCAGCTTTGACAGTCCCTGCCTAAGCCAATGCTCAATGCCATGTGCAATTTCAGATCGACTGGCCAACCCATTGAGGAGAAAAATTGATGCAGACAGACTCTCAATTTTATAGTAGGATTGGCTTTTTACTCGCAAAGCTTTTGTTGCACTTGCAGTAACGAGCTTCAAATTGTCGTCAACTTGAATAAAACGTTATATTTCCCTTCACCTGGTTCACTGTCTCCACCATGGCCTCTCTGTCGTGCTGTCCGCTCCGTGTGTGTGTGTCTCTGTGTGTGAGTGAGCTGAGCCGCCCTCGGTCAAACACTGTGGGTGCGTTCGTAAATACGCTCTGAGCACTCGGGGTGCTCTGGTCGTTCGGAAATTCAGAGCGCTCAGAGCGTCCCCGTTCTAAAATTAAGCGCTCTGAAATCAGAGTAGATTTTCAGAGTGAATTTACAAAAGCACCCAGAAACAGACAGGAGAGGAGAGAGGGAAGAGGCGACCAGAAATTACACCAAAACGCGGTTGAGAACTCGCAGCATTGTTTTTCCCTGTTCATTTGGTTGAGACACTGAAAAATTTAAGGCGCTGAATACCGTTTTGATGAATGTTGCAAGCTACTTGACAAGTTTACACCAACAGAAGTACATGACGTTAATAATATTGAAGCTACAACGATGAAACATCTACGTTTAAGTAATGTAATACAATAATTATTTTATGGTCTATCTTTCTGCACCACTGTCTCAACAGTCAGACCAGCAGACTATCTCTGCTGGATACCGTCAAACCAACCTGCTGACTTGCTTCTCTCCTGAATCAGAAGACGGGGACATGCAGGTGCAGAATCTGCCCAGGTGTTGGAGCATTGCAATGATGCAACGCAGTCAATTCTTCTGACAAAAAGCATTAGCTAGTGTTAGTTCAAACAATACTCCCCAACACTGTCTTTAAGTGACGACAATTTCCCCTGTTAACGATTAATAGTTTAACAGTTAGTGCTAGAGTGTTTCGGTTTTAGTCATTTCAATGACGACCCAACTACTGTAATACTGTAACGACAACTTAGCGTACAAGAATTAAGACCAGTCTAACCAGTCAGAAAAAAACATGCCTGCTCTGTTTGAAGGGTACTTGCCCTGACAAGCGGCGCCAGCATCCACTAGTCGCTAATTTGTGTTTAACTGTTGATGATAATGCCTAACTTATCCACAAATATATCACACCATATAACTGAATAAAAATTCTGACACCATTTTAACTTAAACGAAAAGTAGGTTTAAACTTACCTGTGTGGACTCCAGCTCCAATGCGAGACAGCCAGACTAAGACTGGGGGTGGGGGCGGAGGACTTAATTGACAAACGTCAACTCAGAAAGTTGGCTTTCCCACATTTCACAACAAAGACACAAGTTATCAGAATGTTTGCCCCTTGTATTAAATCACAACTGATATAAGATATAAGTATCAATAACTCACTCAATGGTTTTGAAACAAACAACTTGGTTTGCTGGACTGACTTAAGTTATTGCCTCAATGTTAATAATTTATATTTTAAAGTCTTAACAACTTAGAACACTTATTTATGCCAAAAAATAAAAGTAGGTGTTTTTACAGTGTGGCGTCTGGCTGCTGTGGAGGAGGCAGAGGGCGAGCTGGAGAACAACCTTCTGTTGAACTTCCGTAGAGCCAAGGGAGCAGGAGGTGGACATTGTTTTTTTTTTCCCCTAATAAGTTAATAAACAAGTTTCAGTAAAACAAGTTATTTATTTTTAGTTTACCAGGCTGGTAAACTTAAACTGGATTAATTAAACTTTAGTTACTGTCAGGGCTTGATTTGTGGGACAGGTTCAGGGTGATGCCTACTGGGTAAGTAGGTACATGCACCTGAAATGCATCACCAATTAGTCCAGGTATTTAAAGTGTGCTCTCTTCCAAGTAGGCGACTGTGACCAGGAAATCCCCAAGCCAAGCGAGAGCTGCACCGACTGACAAAGAAGGTCATAAGCAGTTTGGCTGTTTTCTTTATTTCGTTTTTATTTTAGTTTGTTGTGTTAGTTTATTATTTTTTACCTGTATTCCATGAGGGTGAAAGGCAAAGGCGTTTTATTTATTTATGTATGACCACACTCTCGGTCTCTGGTTCAAGATAAAATTAAAACCAGAATATTCTGGAATTCCCATATCTCCCTCTGTCCAACTCTTATGTCCACCAAAGGGGTGTGTCATGGCATGTGACAGGTACATTACAGTGATGTCATTCATTTGTGATGAGACGTGTGTACTCGAGAAATCACTGCGCAAGCAACAAGTCATTCCTCTCCCGTGTCCTCCGTGGTTCTCAAACATCCACCACAGTCAGCCCATGGAGTGGTTTCTCTTTGGTTTAACATGTCCTCTGTCAGGTCAGTGTAACATCAGTAGTGTCAGGCTATGTTGCAAATGCAACATGTCACAAAGATGCACTGACTTTTTGAAGGCTGTATTGTATTTTTAACATTTCAAAGGTTTGAGTCACTGATGTAGCCTTAAAAAAAAAATTGTTTTATAGCACAATCAGCCAATTTTAAGGATTTGCCATCCATGTAGGAGTGTATCCTTACAAAAGGCTGTGAGCATGACAGTCAGCCAAGATAAAGGAGTCATGTTTAGACTCACACGTCACCCTTCAGTTTGGATGACAAACCACCTGGATATTAGTGGAATTAACCATCTTACAGTTCACAAATGACAAATGACATGTGTGCAGTCAAAGGCAATGAAAACCAAGGAAATTCACCTTTCATAAAAAAATCTGCGTAGTTATCTGCTGGCTGTCATATTTCAGGAAAAGGAATAAACACTTTTGCATATCAGAAGGAATTTTTTTCACGACTGAAGGAAACTGTATGTACACCTGAATTGACCCATATTGTCTAGAAACCCCAGGGTACACGGGGACAACCTGCTGACAAATAAGGCAATGGCTTCTGGGACGTTCACATTGACTGGGAGAGCAAGATCTGGTGGGTTGCTCTCCAAATCCAGAGCAGCCAGTCAGAAGATTTCAGCCACCACCAACTGGGAGAGGTGCAGCTTCTGTTTGCACCCTGTAAGGTTGGGGCTGGCGAGCAACGTCAGAAGCGGACAATAAAACAGGGAGTCTAAAAGCTGACTGTGAACAGCAGTCAACCACTGAGCAAGGTGGGATAAAGGAAAAAGGGGAATAAACCCTGGCAAAAGGCCAAACAAAAGGCAATCCTTAAAAAAAGTCTCTAGACGAAGTCTCTAGACTGAGAACCAAAAACACACGCCTAAGTAGGCTAAGGAAGATCTCTCAGCTCAAGCCTAAAACTGGCTGGAGATAACTCTATCCACGAATACTTCTCTATGAAAAGTGACCACTCTCAAGTGCCCCGGTTGCTACGTGTTTAGCTCCCGTACCAGATAGCCATCGAGTAAGTCACATCAAGCTCTCAAAATACCCAGAGCGTTAACGGCTGCTTGTGCAATGCAAGAGCACCAAGCAGAGGGAGTGAGGTCCCTATAAAGGGTAGACTCCAGGTGGCCTGAATCAGCAATTAGCCGGTAATGGGAGAGCGAGGAGAATCTCCTCTGCTGCCACCCAGTGGCAGCACCACCGCAAGCACAGGCACATTACACACCCTTACTTGGACAGGTTAAAAATGAAGGTGCTGTGCTGCTGGTATGTAATCTCAGGGTTTTCCCATATGATGTAGTGTCCAGTTATATACTGCATTTCACTGTAAAGTTCCAAATATTTAACTTAAAACGAGTAGACATGCATACATACAAACGTACATATTTGTACAAATGCTCATACAACTTGCTGGGTGTAGAGACGGTTTCTCTATTTCAAGCGCATTCACTCCTTACAAGTGCAGCACTTAAAAACACAGGCATGCTTAATTGAAATAATTTACATTTAAAATAGTTGATTGATTGATTTTCCTCTGAGTGAAGTGAAATGCCCAACATCCACAGCCTTGCGCGATGGTGGATTCTGGCCCATATCTGCCCCATATGGTGATATGTGCACATTAATAACACCACTAAAACAGCACACAGCATAGTGTTTAGATTGAGGTGTGACTTGGATGAAAATTATTTGACATTATTTGACATTTGCACATTTGACATTGTCTGGTCTTCAACCTCCCCAGACACTCCCACGTCACTCCCCTGCACACTACCCTCCACTGGCTGCCTGTTATAGGTCGCATCAAATTTCAAACATTGGTCCTAGCATACCAGGCAGTCAAGGGATCAGCCCCAGCATACCTCCACAAGATATTCAAACCCTACATGCCAGCCAGATCCCTCCGTTCTGCTACCTCAGGACGCCTAGCACCTCCCCCTCTTCGCACCTGCACTTCCAGAACACGTCTCCTGTCTGTTCTGGCCCCACGATGGTGGAATGACCTCCCTGTGGAGGTCAGAACAGCTGAGACACTGACCCATTTCAAACGACGACTGAAGACTCACCTCTTCAGACTGCACCTCTCCCCATCCCTCCCTACCCCCCTGTAAATGACTGTAAGCTTAGGTTTGTAACTAGGCAGCTGTTTCGTAGGTGACTTAGGTGCATTAACTGTCTTAACTACTGCTTGTATTTTTTCCATAGATTGCGTTGTTGCCGTTCTCGTTGTGTTAGTGTTAATCAGTTTAACCTTCAGGGTCCAAGTTGAACTATGCTGTTGTTCCCTGCACTTGGACCGGTACTTCTCTCTAGGGGTTTTGTCATACTTGTTCCTGGTTATGGTTATACACTTTGTTGTACGTCGCTCTGGATAAGAGCGTCTGCCAAATGCCTGTAATGTAATGTAATGTAATGTAATGCACAGCATCAAAAGTTTTTACTGTCTAGCCCATGCCATTTTCGTCTATAGGTATAACAGGGTAAAGCAATTTTGCAGCACATGCAAACTAATGGCTCAGATAGCATGCCCCAGATTTATCATACTTCAGTTTGATCAATTGCACTTCATACAATTACAATGAGCAATGAGTCGAACAGTAGCCTGTAAAGGAAAGGTGCTATGGTGTTGCGTGGAGCAGAAAATATATAGCAGTTTCTGGACCACTTACAGTGCAGCAATCAAAGTGGAGAAAGAATTGATCATTCATTCCATTGGTTACTTGGCTCTCAGGAATCCAGCATTGCGATACATCGAGCCGAGATGCATAACGCAAGGAAAAACAATGTGCTTAGTTGGGGACTCCTAAACTTAGATTCTTAACACTCATGCAGTCCCAACACTGATTTGAGCCTGTGAGTAAATCCTTCCATTCCTACATACATGGGTTTTAATGTGTTGCTGAAGCAGAGAGGAAGGAATTTGCCCAAAATGTCTGCCAATTTTAATCTTTCATTTATGCACATTTTTTTCAATATGCGTGTGATATGATATAAAATATAAACATATTTTCAATATGGAAGGTCATTGTGTCTTGAATGCGTTTTTCAGTATTTCATTTCTTCATTCATCAGTATTTTCATTTCTTCATTCATTGGTAACCATTAGCTTAACACACCAGCATTTCTGACGCATTACATTAAGTACATAGCTTGATATTAGGAGACAAACAAGAGGGCATTTCTGTCTACCTTTTTTTTGTTGTGTCCTAAAATGGCTTCTGCTCAAAACTTTTCAGGTGATAGAGGGTTTTACTGGAAACAGTAAAATACAGCTTTGATCTCACTCTTAAAAAGAAAATATATAAACAGATTTATATCTGTGTTAACATCCTCTTTCACTCTGACTTTAATATACATTTCAAGTATTGCCTTGAGAAGCATGTCTCTACACATATTCATCATGTACAAATTGTTTTTGTTCAAGGCCATTAAGCCCCTGACAACTTGCTTTGATAACTATTTTTCTTCACATTTTTTTATTCCACTTCAGATGTTGACAGCTCTTGGGCAGTACTATCTTAGGTGGCAAAGCATTTAATTGGTTGAATTGATGTGGTGGTACAGGTTAGGTTTTAAAATGCTATTTTGTCTGGGCTAATCCTGGTTGTGTTGATAACCGGATGTACTTGCTTTTCTCAGTTTTCAAGTTTGCTAAAAACAGAACAGGGTGGGGTTCTGGTAGTTCTGTAATGATATTGGGTGCTTTCTGAGATGACAATACTCCTGTCAAAGAGGAGTTTAATGATATGTGCCTCACAGCCTTCTGTACCCAGCTCTAAATCCAATCTAGCGTTTATTGTATATTTAAGCAATAAGGCATGAGAAGCCAAGCAGTATTGTGAATATAGTCACGGCTAAAGGGCGTTGTTAGGCACGATGTGAAGCAGAGTGCCTGCAATCCCTTTAGCCGTGACTATATTCACAACAAGGCACGGCCTCAAGTGCTTTATTGCATTTATGAAGCAACAGTGATATCATTAAAGTTATAGCTGAATAAAAACATTTGTTAGAAATATGCCACATTCTTCTTATGTTGCATTTATTACTTTTCTGTTTCAGTCAGTTCATTACTGAAACTTCCAAATAACACAGGTCAAACAAAACCACTGCCTACTGGGTATCTGCGGAATGAAAGTGACACACCCTGTTTAACCTTTATGTTTTTTCAGAAACATAAATTCCAGATCTATACAAAGCAGGCCAACTACAAATGTAACACTGGTGTGGTGTGGTTTCCACCATGTACCATTACTGAAGCCCAAAGGCCACCAGCAGAGGGCATGAGATGCATTTAAGCACAGTCACACTGGACACACTTTCCCCATCTTCTTGTGGTATCAAATTGCTACATCACAATAGGAAGAGGAGCTGTGAGAACCCCGCCATGGGGCCTATACTCACAGGTGTGGGAGTATAGGCCCCACTGAGGCTTTCCCAGACACTGGTAACCAATATCACTGGCACAATACAGCTTGAATCTTACGCTTTCTCCAATTTCAAGGGAATTTGCAGAACCTGACCTTTTCATATTGAGCTATTTGAATAATTCATTGACAGAAAAGACAAACACAGTCTGGTTTATGGAGATTTGGAATTGGATGAATTGATTATGGAGTGTTCTGCAGAGTGTGGCTTCTAAATTTCAGTCTTTACTGAAGAAGAACAAGTCTTGAGGCAGCACTCACAGTCAGAAGAGATTAATGTATATCCCTGTTCAATTGGATTTATCTTCTGATAGGACAGAGAATTGGAACACAGATCCAATGCCAACATTGAGGATGTATGAATGTTTAACCACTGTAAGTTGTTCTTATGACTTGGTAGTTTTGTGATGTCAGAATATGGGGGGTTATAAACCACTTTCTCTATTTATATAATCCCTTTTCACTGTTGGCTGTTCATTCTAAAAGCCCACAGTGGAGAATACTGCATTCTCAGTCTAAGACCATTGTAAATTCATACTGACCATCTTACAAAAGCTAAAAATATTTAATATTTCAGTCATTTTCTATGGTCACCTTTTGCATGGTTTTCAAGAGGGAATTGCTATGTTTTCATCAGTATAGGGGGATGGATATGTAGGGGTCCAAAAACCAAAACCTATCCCAAAAATGAATATAGTTTGTTTGCTCATTATAAAGCGTTTAAGTTTGTCCATTTTTCACCAGAGTCCCGTTCGAAATGTTAGGAATAGGAACGAAGGACATAATGCTAAAGCATTATAACATACTTCGGTATATAAAGCTAAATATGTAACCACACTCTTGTACTTCAATAAAACACCAATATTTTTCTGTACTCAACAGTATGTAATCGTTTTGAACATGCCCAGAGATGACATTTCTCTGTAGTGTGTTTCACAAATGTTGCTATTCATAATCTGTCAAAGGGGCATTTTACATTCATCTAACACATATCACACAGAGCAAATTTGAAAAAGTGTTTTTCATGCTCATGGAGACAATAATACCCCATAGTCTACCCTATGTACAATTTAAAAAAATTATGATATTCCACCATCAGGAAAATCCTGACAATGCTCTAGCTTCAGGGAAAATTGGTGCATCAAACATAACACATGACTGACCCCCCTAGGAACGCTTACACTACAGTATGTCAAATGTTCTCATTAGAGAATAGAACTAACACTCATCATTTCATGATGGCAGAGTGGTATAAATTCTGACAAAGCTGGCCATGAGCCACTATGAGAACAATGATTAACCATTAGCTCTTAGTATTATTAACAAAGGCTTATAGTTGTTGATTATTACCAATGTGAATTTAATGAATAACAACAAATATGGCCAAAAAATAACATATGTAATTGAAATATTTCAAACAGTAATACTAACATATCAAGGAGGATATCTTCACCATGTTCATATTGTAGTGGCTGGCGGCTGTACTGTACATTTGTATAAATACTGTGTATTTACTTTTTTGTGATGATGTAGCAGTCCAGGATTCTATGCTCTTTTGTGTATCAGATTTGTATTATGGGTCTCAATTTGGGTAGAAAAGGAGCATACAGTCAACACACGCGGGGCCAAGTTCTGATCATCCTGTGCTTCTGTTTAATCTGCGTCCTTTTGGTGTTAATAAAGGAATGCAATGGGTCAAAAGCGTAATCTGTCTGGCTAGGCTCTGAAATTCTCTGAAATTGCTGCAGTATGTATTCTCCTTAAGAGAATCAATGCATTTTCCACAAATGGAGATAAAACAACAATTACGCCTTACCAGGTGCATGTCTCTTTTGTGCTAACACTGCAGCTAAATGTGTAAAGCTGTGCCATTGCAACAAAGCTTGGTGTTATGCGCCGACTTAATTGCTATTCGAGACATCCAAATAGGCATGTCATACAGCTATATCAGAAGGTATACAGGCGTTGCAAATGAGTTATTATTTCACAAACGGAATGTCCAAGACAATAAATTACCACTGATTCTCAAAAGGGACATCTCTATGTGTAAAACCAACGGAAGCATTGTGTATTTATTACATATTTAGTAGCTGATATTGGTAGTAGTATGACCTGGTATAATTGAACAAGAATTTCACTTGTTTATTTTGCTGGTCAGTAAGCAGCATTTTTCACAGTGTATTGGCATACCATCATGCTATTGCTAGTTTTGTCATGTTGCAATGATGGAATACAAAGTTTTGTGGGGAAACAATGTTTTTATGAACTCCCAGATAGACACTGTTGTCCAGTGTGCCATCCTTGGGGGGGTATTGTTGTAGATGAGACTGCATGAAGGGGGTGCTTGTTATATGGAGGACCTACTGTCATGGTTCTGTGGTTGTCAGCGTTTCCCTTTTTGGGCCGCCAGGTGGCGGCACTTCAGTTTTTAGTTCTGTTCATTTACCCCGTTTAATTGTATTATTGTTTTCAATTATCCAATTATTGTTTTTTGGTTGTCTCGTTTTCCCTTCCCTCTCTGTGGCTTGATTGTGCATTGTGCCCTCCTGTGTCTCGTCAGTGTCTTGTCTATTTAAGTTCCCTTCTTCCCTGACTCAGGTGCTGGATCCTTGTTTGTGTGTGTTTCTGATTGTGGTTCTGCCCTGTGTGTTTTCCGCCTGAGTAGCTTCCTGTGTTTCTGTTTTCTATGCATTTTTGGATTTTCTTTGTTTCCTGTGTTTTGAAGCTTTACTTTGTTTTTTGAGAGTTGCCCTGCGAGGCCTTTTGTTCCCTTCTTTAGTTCCGGATTTGTTAAGTAAAGTCTTTGTTTCTATTACCGTTTGGAGTTTTTTCCCCTCACTCTGCATTTGGGTCCTAACCCCCCATTCCCGTGACACCTACGCCACAATGGTGCCACTTAGAAACTCCATATTTGGCATAATTGTTGTGTATCATTTGCTAATAAAGCCAGAGCAGTTTGGTTGAAAGTGTACTGAATGTCTGAAGTTGGTCTATCTCAAAATGCTGGCATCCTGGCCACTAGGGGGCTTGCGCGAAGGGGTTAATGAGTTCAAGGGGCATAGTTAAAAATAAATTTCCATTAGGCTCTTGAGTGGTTCGCTTGGAAGAGATGCTCTGCATAAGTGTTTTAAAAAATAATTCACATAAAACTTAAAGTTTTTGAAATATAAAACAGGTCCAGAGCTACCAGGAGTTGTGGTGCTTAGTATGTATTCTGGGATTCCATAATAAGCCTCCAGGCAGCATCACTGACCTTAATGCTCTCATTAAACAACTTCCCTGACTTGCAGGGTAAAGCTTTGAGAGTTGTCACTGTCAGTCTGCCACAGGTGTTCTCCAAATTGAAATCTGTTATGGAAGCACATGATAATTCAGGAGTGTTTTTAAGGGTCTTTCTCTGTCTTTTTTCTCAGCCAATTCCACATTACTTTCTAGAAACAAATCACAATTACACAGGCTGCAATGTGATAGAAAGGTAATAATGTATATATCGGTATATAACAGAACATAAACATTTTGGAAACAAATGATTGAAATGTTGGAATGATATAATTCTTTGTCCTGTTCTCCTGTAAAGATAACAATGAATACAAGTGAGTTATGCAACACACACAAGTGCAAACACGAGCGCGCGCTCGCACACACACACACACACACACACCAGGGGCCTCATTTATCATCAGATCGTATGCAAACTGCACATTAGACTAAGCACATGCAAATTTTTGCAGAAAATGCAATTTACTAAGAAAGAAGTTGTGAATATATGCTGACCTAATGTAAATGCAACCAAGCAAAGAAGGACAATTGTCCTGCATAACAGGCCACAACATTAATATCAGATATTATGCAAAAAGATGTAGCCCAAACCTGTGACTGTTGCTAGGTTATATGTGTTTTTGGAGGCTTCCAAGTAATGCTTTTTAATTTATTTTATTTGATTGTTTGATTTCAAAGGCACATACAACGGCTGAAGTTCTTTAAATACACTACAATCGAAAGGCTGGGTGTGGTTTTTGTTCAACTTCTGTCCACAGTGATATTCTTGCATATCTCTGTCAAACACAATTGATATGACCATTTTTGCATAACTTGAATTCATTTACATAACATATAAACTTGCAAATTTGAAAAAATGTTCAAGAAATGTTTCCCATCTAAGGAAATGAAAAATGTTTATGGAAACGGGCATTTATGGCATCCAATTTGGTTCCTAGAACATTCTCTGAATGTTAGGGGACAGTTTCATAGATGCCAATTGAATGTTACTTTAAAACACATTTGGAAAAGGAACAAAGCAAATATTGATTATGTTAGGTTAATGTTCATTTTATTAGAACCTTTACATAAGAACTGAATCTGGCATTTAAATACCTACATTTGGCATAGTATTTTGTGTTGTGAGACTGTAAGACCGGGGAATTTTTTTGTCATGACATCAGCCAATACACAAGTGGAGATCAAACTGGTCCCCAACATTGTCAAAAAGTTCTTTATTCCCTGGGTTATAGCCTGGGGGACGGAAAATAGTGATTAAGACTAAACTGTTGCAAAAAGGTAGCAGAGGAACCTAGGTACCCAGACACAAGCATATGAGAGGTGTCAGGGGCCGATATGGATATACTGCATATGGCCTGAGCAGGGAGGTCTTAAGGGAAGAACACTGATGCATGCTAACATTACAAAGTAGAAGCCACTATCCAATTATTTATTATGAAAATAAAATAAGCAATACAGAACCCTGAGTAAACATAACATCCAGGTTTAATTATTTTTTTTTCTTTTTTTACGTCAAAAACAGATTTTCTATTTTTCAACATACAAAAATTTTGAAGATAAACACTAATTAAAGAATACCACCAAATATGCATTAAAGTAAGTAGTTGCCCATGCACACAAATGTTAATATCGTTTTTTTTTTTTAACTCAGTACACTGCATTTCAATATACACCCATTGATTGCCTTTCAAAATTGTTATTTTTCATCCCTGAAGTTAAACAAAGTACAGTGTTTTGCATATAGAAAATAGTATGACCCATCCCCCCTTCTTCTCCCCAGAGATGGACTCGTTAACCGTGAGTGAGTGAGTGAGCTTAACTGTGTGTGAGTGAGTGAGTGAGTGAAAGTACAGGCTACAGCAGATGCTTTGTATCTAAAAACCTAATGAAACCATACAAATACAAATCTTAATTACACCTGACATGCTCTCTGCCCTGCTGACAGCCGTCTTTGTACAACACACACTTTGTACACCGGTTTGCCTTTTCACATATACGAATTGAGATAATGAAATCTGATCCTAGATCTGTATTTAGAGGCAAAGTCATTTAAAAACACAGGTCGCGTCTTTCCAGCCAATCATTATGCTTGATGCATGACGTGCGTGCCCCCACGGGAGCGAGCAGCTGCACGGCTGCCGTTCTCCTGCTCGTTCTTTCTGATGTAAAATGTAAGCTAGCTTGCTACCTACAAATTACCAGCGATGTTATTTTTTTCATTCATGTAAAAACCGAGTTAAAAAACTAGCAAAATGAGTGCCAAGGAGTCAGACGAAGGCAGGGGAGAGGCAAAGAGAAAGTCGTCGGAAGAACTGAGGTTGACGTTGAACTCACAGACTAGGTAGGGCCAGTTATGCACTGAGAGACTTTTTGGAAAGAGACATGCTTTCACAAGAACAAACAAATATTGACACAGCATATTAAATACATTGACGCAGCATAACGTTATAATTCTACACTGATGAATTATACAACTGTTGTTTCCATGCTGATGAATTTTACAGTTCTCAATTATAACGATTACATGTTTGAGCGATTGCGATTTAATTGTAGGCTATTTGACATTATCCGTAGACCAGGCTTTTTAGTGTGAGTCTCATTTATTTGAGTAGGGTCCAGGAAGTTGCCTGCTCCCACGTAGCATATGTGGTGCGCAAATGTTTTTCTCCCTTTGTGGCTGTTGGTATTGCACTCATTGGCTGAAGTATGTGAGTAGGCGTGTCAAACAAGGTTGTTGCTTGCAATAAATATGCTATTTTTGTGAAATTACATATTTACACCTATTATTTCTCCTTTTTGGCTGTGTACGATAATTTTCTTTAAAATCCGATAATTTTAAGCCTCCGGTACGAAAATTCAACATTTCCCACCTGGCAATGCTGCTGTCGCATAATCTCGGTCAGTGAGATCATCTGAAAGTTGCTTTGCCAGTGGTCAACCGTATCTTCCTCAAGTATGCAGAACGGTTTACTTTTTCCCAGTGGGGGGAGCTGGTAAAAGTCTCCTACCGCTAGTACTGACATGCCACCAAACAGTTTCTTACTGCCTTTGATTTGTTGCAATCTCCAGTTGATGTAGGCAATCAGGGGCTTTGAAATCATTGACACCTCATCAATAATGATAATTTCTGCATTTGACAGCTTTGCCCTCACTTCATCCAAGGCATTTCATAGTCCTTGGTAGGATGGCTTTAAGCTTCTTGGCAACTTAAAGAGGGAATGCAGTGTTGCCTGAAATGTTGTACGCTGCAGTGCCTGTAAATACAGTCAGTAGAACAGTTGGCATGGATATGTCCGCTTCCTCATACAGTCTGGGGAGTTGATGGAGTATCCTTGTTGCCTCACCATAGATGCACTTTTATGAGGTGCGATTTGCCAGTGCCAGCACCACCAGTGACAAAGTAAAAGAACTGTTCAGGGTTTAGGCCACGTACACGTTCAATACACCAGTCACGAACAGAGTAAAATATGGAAGCTTGTGTCCGGTTGAGGTTTTGACACATTGTGCGCAGTAAATCAGGGCTCATTTGTGGGGCCTCCACAGCCGGCATAACTCCACCAGTTTCATGACGGTTGTACTCTGGGACATCATCTTGTTCATCCTCATTCAGGTGATCTTTGTTTCGTTCTGCGATAAATTCCAACTGAACAAAATCACTGTCTAGTGCAAAGTTGGCCCATGCATCTTCAATTGGGCCATGCTTCATGAAGTCTTCCATGGCTTTGTCCACCACTTTACTGTGTTGCTCACACAGTAACGCCATCTCCACAGCGTTACACTCCACCCTCTCCCACTTGGACAACAACAACACCTATGTAAGAATGCTGTTCATTGACTTTAGTTCAGCATTCAACACCATCATCCCCTCCAAACTGATCACCAAACTTGGTGACCTTGGTATCAACCCCTCCCTCTGCAACTGGATATTAGACTTCCTAACCAACAGACCTCAGTATGTTAGGTTAGACAACCTCACCTCCTCAACCCTCATCCTGAGCACCGGTGTCCCACAAGGCTGTGTGCTGAGTCCTCTCCTATACTCCCTCTTCACCCATGACTGCACTCCTGTACATGGCTCCAATACCATTATCAAGTTTGCAGATGACACAACGGTGGTTGGTCTCATAAATAACAACGATGAGACAGCCTACAGGGAGGAGATCCAGCACCTGGCGGCGTGGTGCACTGACAACAGTCTGGCCCTCAACACCAAGAAGACCAAGGAGCTCATTGTGGATTTCAGAAAGACCAAAGGAGGCACGCACACCCCTATCTGCATCGACGGGACGGAGGTTGAGCTTCAAGTTTCTGGGCGTCCACATCTCCGAGGACCTCTCCTGGGCCCTCAACACTTCGACCCTGGTCAAGAAGGCTCACCAGCGACTCTTCTTCCTGAGGAGACTGAGGAAAGCCCATCTGTCTCCTCAGATTCTGGTGAACTTATACCGCTGCACAATTGAAAGCATCCTCACCAACTGCATCACAGTTTGGTACGGCAGCTGTTCTGCCTCGGACCGGAAAGGACTTCAGAGGGTGGTGAAAACCGCCCAACGCATCACCAGCACTGCACTCCCAGCAATTCAGACTGTCCAGCACAAGCGGTGTCTGCGGAAGGCACGCAGCATCGCCAGGGACACCTCTCACCCCAGCCACAGACTGTTTGCCCTCCTTCCCTCTGGGAGGCGCTACAGGAGCCTCCGTTCTAGGACCAGCAGGTTCAGGAACAGCTTTTTCCCCTCAGCTGTCACCTTGCTGAACTCTGCACCACGGTGACAGCCCCCCCCACCCGGATACCCCCCCCCCCCCCCCACTCAACTTACTCCAATGACTGAACCTTGCACTGCCGCACCTTGCTAATAATATATTTATCATATTTATACCGATCCACTGTCGATATTGTTTATAACTGTCTATACTGTTTATATCACATTGTATTGTATTCATATTTATCAATATTGTATTCATATTTATTCACTTATGTACATACATCTTACTGCACTTTACTGCTTCTTTGCACTTCTGGTTAGATGCTAACTGCATTTCGTTGTCTTAGTATGTGTACTCTGTGCAATGACAATAAAGTTGAATCTAATCTAATCTAATCTAATCTGAGTTTGTTTTCAAAAAACTCGATAGGCTTGGACACATACTCGCTATGCTTGGTCTCCAGATGACAGCGTAATTTATAGGGTTTCAAAGCTTCATTTGATAAGAATTCTGAGCATGCAACACATAGCGGTAGATGCTCATTTTCAGTTCCTACGCACGTGAAGCCTAGGGTTAAGTACTCGCTGCTGTATTTCCTTCGTTTTGTTTTATGTTTCTTTTCAGTGTCAGACACTGGAGCTGGTAGATGTACCAGCCTCTGTATCTTTCCTTTTGAGAGACCCTGTTTGTAACCACTTATCCATGATAAATTCCAGTTTGAATAAATTCAAAAAGAGAAATGTTTTAGCACTGACAGTTTAGCTTGCAGCCTTGCACACAGCTAAAATGCTGGTCATGTCGATCAATTATCCAGCTGCCAAAAAAAAAATTATGGCCCCCCTGCAGTACCACAGGTTGAAAACCTCTGTTGTAACATTTTAACTTAAATCAAGGGAAACCAGGGCGCTTATTGAATGGTGAGCCGCCAGTGAAACCCTCTTCACTGGTCGGAGGAATTCCTCCAAAAATGGATGGGAGTGAGTATGCTTTTTGTGTGTTTGTATGCCAGGGGTGGTGGTCGATTGGTGGGTTGTGTCAAATTTGCCAGCCTCTTAAAATAATTTGATGCACCGAAAATGAAAGAAAACAAATAGATACTATAAAGCTAAGAAAGCAAATATTTATAAAACTAATAATCAAAGAAGTTGTGTCAATTGTAATCTGGTGAATAGATATGACTTAAAGTGGGCTGTAGTGCAGCACCAAACAGTCCAAGTGACAGGCAAAATAAATAGTACAGGTGACAGTTATGATGTTGTTATGGTATGACCATGCAGAAAGTTAGCATGGAGGCAGTATTGCACTTCGGTGTGCATGGCAGTACATGCATGCAGGGAGTAGTTCAGTGACAGTTCTACAAGTTATTATTATTGTTATCGTTATTAGTAGTATTAGTAATGGTGTTTGGCCATGAAGAAATGGAACAACTTAAAGGGAAAATACAAGGTAACTAACCATTGTATCTGCTTTTCAGCAATGAACTGGTAGGGCATGCCGGAGACTAATTTAAGCTAGTTTTGCCAAGTTAATATGCAACTATTTTGACTAGTGGAGAAAACTTAAGCAGGATAGCGTTGCAACAAACACATATTAGACAAAATTTGTGAAGCCATTCAAACTGTGGAAACCTTTTGGGACCGCAAATATGTTCAACAATATTTTTCACAGCGTCAATTCATTAATACGTTATTTTTTTAGGAACACAGTGATCCTCCGACAGGGAAAGGGGTGGAGGCAGGTGGGGTGACTGCTGCCACCTGGCAGTGGTACAGTCTGATGGATGCTACACTCCAGGGGCAGCACTCAATAAGTCCGTCTCTGGTGGTTGCAGCAAACCTGACTGCCACTACAAGTGGTGTTGTCACCTCCCCGTCCTCTACACCTCCCAAAGAATGGGCCAACCTGCCACCAAGGAAGAGGGCCAGGGTCAGTGAGGCGCTCCTGGAATTTATGAAGGAGCAGGCAGAGAGAGAGCAGCAGGCAGTGGTGAGGGAAGAGGTGAGGGAGAGAGCAGCCTCTGACAGGGCAGAGAGATATTTGTCTGTCTTTGAAAGACTAAATAAATTACAATGTTTTTTCCGTTGTCATTGCCATTCTATGAGGTGTGTGTTTAAATAAGCACGGAACTGTCCAGACCCACAGCACAACTCACTTCCGCAGACACATTTTAGCACCACCTGCGCATGCGTCCCACAAAACATCCCTCAAAGGTCGTCCGTGAGTGAGTGAGTGACAATTTGCCATGCATAGCCCACGGTGGCAGTTCCTGCGCACCGTGGGAAAAAACAAAACAGTTAACCATACACACAATCATTTTTAATTATTCATCAACAAAACAATAACGATAACAATTTTACGTCACAGATAACAATTTAACGAATATAACGATGATAATAATAACGATTGTAATAATAACATTTTAATTTCAGTGTTCACTGGATATTTAACCTTGGGGTTTACCCCCTTAGTTATAACCATGCTCCCTCAGACATGCAGGTAGCTCTCCAGGGGCAGACACCTGTGCAGCAAGTCACGGAGATTGTTTCCTGAGAGCTCCTGATCATCATCATCAGGAACGTTCCCCCCATCTTCTTCATCGTCCTTGTGACGTTCCTCCTTCTCCAGGATATCGCCTGTCGACAGACAGAGGTTGTGGAGGATGCAGCATGCTGCTATCAATTTGGGGGCAAATAGAGGCCGAATCTCCGAAGCCCTCAGGAGGATGGCTTGCCAGCGGGTTTTTAGCATGCCGAAGGTGCACTCAACGATGTTCCTGGCCTTGGCATGGTGCTTGTTGAAGCATGCTGCAACTTGGCCTGATGATTAAAATACAGGTAAAATCTATGTAGTGTTTCAAATGCAAAGTAACAAAATAAACAATTTACTCTGGGTATTCTTACCTGCTATGGCGTCATGAAGGTGACAGGATGCTGCAGGCATGGGTACCCCCCGTCTCCAAGAAGAAAGGAGCCAGCTGGTGGATAAAGGGACTCCTTGTACATTGGAGATCTCCGGAGGACAAGGGCGTCATGGGCTGACCCTGTATATAAGTATCCCGAAATTTCCCTTTGCTGTCACACACACCCTGGAGTACCACTGAAGGGAAGAGCTTGCGGTTAATGTAGCACTTCTTTTGTGGTTCAGCAGGTGGGAGTATTCTAATGTGGCACCCATCTATTGCACCAGCTGCACAGCGGAATGCCTCATGGCCAGCCAGGTGAGCAAAGCCTGCCCCCGCCTCCTCCATCTGTTCTGGCTTGGGGAAATGAATAATCTTGTGAAGGATGACCATCATCTCTTCCACTAAACTGTGGACTATTCTGCCAACTGTGGCTCTCGGCATGGCGAAGATGTCTGCTGTCACTCTGTATGAGGTGCCACATGCAAGCCAGTAGAGACAGACAGCCACCTCAATTTCATGGCTCCATCCATGTGGCTTTTGCCGAGGCAACACCTGGACCAGCACGTTGATGGTGTCCCTGGAGAGCCTAAAGGCTGGTTTCAGGTCAGCCTCAGAGAAGAACATGCAGAGGATAGGCACGTAGTTGTTTGTTTGTGCATACCTCTGAGAAGGAGTTTGATCCTGTGTTTAATATATATATATTAACATAACGTTGTAATAGTATTTATTCATTAATTTTTATTAGTTATTAACTGTTTACTGTGTTTATTCCATTTCTTTTTTTTTCCTACCAATGTTTTTCCTTATCTCCATAAAGGTTAAGGTCAGGGGGTGTTGTAATGTGGGCCTGTAAAGCCCATTGAGACATGTAATGGGCTGTACAAATAAACTTTACTTGATTCATTGTACAAGGCTTATCAGACTTGTTTTATCTGCAAATGTGAGTGTGAACCTCTTTTGATATAAGGTAAGTGTGTGGAGTGCATAGTAATTTAATTTACTCAAATAAATCATCAAAGTACCTATGTTATTAATTCTATGCTATTCTATTTACCTACTCCCCATTGATTGCACAAGCAAACTATAGTAATTCATCCTATTCATTCAGGGTTCTCCCCCAGGATTTTGTGACAAGGTGGTGCTGGGGCACCATCAACAGTATCAAATGATAGTCTTGATTGATGTGATCAATTGTAAGACTGAGTGGTTGAAAATTTGCAGGATATTAATAAGGTGGTGCTGGATATTAACTAGACTAACGGTTTTATGAGAAAATGATGTATCTACTTAGTATATCAACGTATATCAGATAGCACTTTCTCTTTCAAGCAGCTGTTAGAACAAGTCTCGGTAAAGAAATCAGCATCCAGGGCTAAAACAACCCATTTTGGGAAATTTAGTAAAATAAAATGGCCCTATCAAACACTAGAATAAAATCGAAACAGTGGGAAAATGCTCTGTCTATACTTTTTAAACTGGAAAACTAAATTCAATTAAAATGAAATAATGTGCTAATATATGAACCACGGTTCGCCTGTTTTCATTTTTGGTACTAACCGTCAGCTGTTTTCGGTATGATTTTTCGGTAGGCTACACTGGATTTTTTCACATCCCTAATATTAACAAGGAGGTAGGCCTACAGCGTCACTGTTACACTGTTTGGGAAGAACCCTGTTATTCATGTTTTATACCTTTCTATCATACATTTCTATCTACTCTATCATATTCATTCTGTTTATTTTCCATTATTATTAAAGTTGAGCGCTGCTTTAGGTAAACTTTATAAGATAACATACATAGCCAGAGACAAACGTTAAGATAGCATAATGCCGTTTCATCCTCCTCCTCCTCCTCACCCTGGCTCTTCTCACTTGCAGTCGCCTCCTCAACTCAGCAGCCTCCTCTTCTGCTTCTCGATAAAGTATGCCGACAGCAGCTGCTAACATAGCCCGGTCCATCTTTGATCTTAATAGCTAGTTATTTTACCTTAATTCTTTATTCTTCTTTCAATCAAACGTAAACCACAAACAATAGCCTTTACTGGGGTTTTCTTGGCTCGTGAAACTTAGAAGCACTTTGGAAAAATAAATAAATAAATAAATGACAAAAGCAGTATGAAAGCGGACTGTCGTTGCTTTATTATTATAAATAGACATTACATTGTTAGTGTAGTGTAGTTGTGGAGTAATCAGCTGAGCTAAGGGTAGGCTATTGCACAACACCAATTGTTTTGGGTGATAAAGCCTGGCTGTTATTTTGGAGCACTGCAGGCGGCCTCTGTGCTGGGGGTATTGCGCAATACCAGCAAGAACGCATAGTCTCAAACTGTCAACAGCGTCCAGTGTGCTCTTGACCTTGCGAGTTCATTTTTCCAAGAACGACTAGCAAGAGCGTTCTCCCCAAGAACACAAGTCCGTTCTTTGCATTCTTGGTATTGAGAAACACCCTCATTCTTAGTGCATTCTCATCTGTTTGCAGGAACACAACATCACGTGAGCACATCTTCATTTTCAGGCTGCACGTAAACGCCACAGCCTCCTGAGCGCTGACCTCTCGTTTTGAGTAGGCTTGAAGGATTTGTTTCATTTCCTCTCATTCAGGCACACTTTCTGGGCCTAGGTCACTGATTATTTTTCCGAGATATTCACTCATCTCATGTTCTGGCTTGGTTATGCAGCTGAGCATGTACATGATGAGAGCATACTCATCAAGAGTGTACTGGATGTCCATGTGGACTGTAGTTATTCACCCAGCAGTCCTTGACTTCACGCTTCATTACAATGACGCTTGCATTTGTCATTTCCTCAACACACGAGCTATACTCGTCGTAAGTCAAATTACACTGTGCCAGTAGCTGCGACAGGTTATCCACTTGTGCTTTGGAGTCGTTCAGCAGATCCCACAGTGGTTTGAGTTTATTCATGGCTGCTTGTGTTCTCATTGCATGTTGTTTGCCGTTTTGCTTTGCTCTTTCCGTTGCTTTGTTTTTTGTTTTACTTGTACCTTCACCCTCGTCTTTGTCACTTGCTGGCGTCGGGTAAGTTTTCCATGTTTCTCGCATAGGTGGTTTGGGAAATCCAAATCTGCATGCCCTTTTACCTTTCTTGCAGGACTTGGAATGAGTTCTGCTCTGCATTTGAACCTCTGTGACATTGCTGTGAAGTAGCGGTTGTTTGTCTGCGTCAGGCAACAGGTATGAGGTGTAGCAGTCCACAAACTTGCATATTCTGTCGTCGGGGTCTTCTCCAAAGACCAGAGCGCCTTCTACCCAACACAGAATATGTATATGAGGGCTCCCTCTGGCCTGAAATTCTACCCAGTAAAAGAAATCGATAACCTGACCGATTGGATGAGCAGGAGACAGCAGCAGCTCTCTCATCAGAGCGTCAACTCACTTGTCAAACATGCGCATGGTGGTCACCGGGTTGCTTCTGAGAATGTCACATTTTTCAGCCCAGTCCAGCTAATCAAAATCCACCCGTTGACCTTGCTGCGATTTGATTGCGGTTATAAATTCAGCGCCATTGGAATTCTGCGGCAGAGAAGGTCAGAAAAAAGGCTAATTGAGCTTGTAAGTCAAACTGCCTCCAGGGGGCGTCTGGTTCGTGACGTCACAGCCCAATGTTGAAATCCTATTGACTTTTTAAAAATCATTGATTGTAAAATATCTATAGCGATTAAAAATAAAAGATTTCTCACGTTTTTTTGGGACCATCATTCTCTGACGCAAATAACTGACGCTGGACCAGCAGCTAGGGCCAACTTCACCCAACACCGGTGGCTAGTTAGCTATACCTACGACAAACGCGGTGTCACTGGTTAGCATAAGGCATTTTTTCAATGGTCAGGACAATAATGTTAAATCCATTAAATAAAATCCATTAAGTTAAATCAAACCATGTAGAGTTGGTCATATACAGCCAGGGTAGATTAGCGGGTGTGTCAGCGCCAGCATGAAAGATATGGTTTATAAAGTTTTGGTTCGCTAACGTTAACGTTAGGAAGGGCTGGATCAGCAGGTAGCTAGCTAGCTGTCAAAGTCAGGTTTATTTGTCATTACAAACCGTATTTGCTGTACAGTACACGATGCAATGAAACTTCGTTTTGCAAGGCTTCGGTGTAACCATAGACCGTATAGGGGTGTAACATAGACTTTCAGTCTTCACAGCACTAAAGGAATACACACATTGTGAGAATTAGAATGACTGCAGTTGCACTTAGACAAGACAAGGTGCAGCAGTTGCAGTAGACAAGAGATAGACCATTTCTAATGAACAGTTTTATTAAAACATAGTAAGTAGTAAACATATTGTCGGTAATTTATCGAAAACCATGCTGGCTAGCTATATTGTTGTCGTGTTGTGATAAAAATATATATGACTCCATTTAAAATCATGTCTTAAGTTAGTTAGGTTGTACTCTTTTATACGGTCTATGGTTGTACTTCATGGATCCCTGAAAGGAAAACCTGTTGTCATCACGACCATACAATTATGTGAAATAAACAATATAACTTAATAGTAATAAATCTGTTATTTCCAGTCATTTTAAATTGAAATACGATATCAAAGTGACACTAGAAGTAGAAGGCCTGTTCCAGCTGAGCTGTGACGATATAAGCGTGCGTCGTGAGCACAGTACCGGTATGTGTAGTTCCTAAGCGTACTAAACGTACACAACGTTGTACCTTGTACTTCTCATGGGTCAATCGTGCTGCTGATATTATATTTCATGAGTCATATATTTCATGAGTACTGCATACCAATAGCTAACTGGTTCCCGACTTGTAACTAAAAATATCGCTTATTGAAAATTGCCCCATTCATTTTCCCATTGACAAATTTGCGGGAAAACGAGGGGAGTGGCTTGTTGACGTTTTCACTTACAAGCTCTATTGTCTGACCATGGCAAACAAATCCTTCATAGTAGGGGGAATTAAGCTCAAAAAATGGCCAACTCGTTATGTGGTGGATAGAAGCACCAAATTTGGTACAGACACTCTTTAGGATGTATCTCACCATCTCAGAAGGGGTTCCCAAAAAGGCTTTTTACAAGGGAAAATCCAAAATGGCCACCAGAAAAGACCCAAGGTTCCTAAAACGTGATATAATTTAGACATTTTGGCTTATTATGCTAATGTTATCTTTTACACATTTACAGTAAATAGACAAGTATTAAAGGATTTGCCCAAAATAACCCATGAACATTTTCTTAAATACATTTTAAACAGCTTTAAACACCAAACATAGGCTTAAAAAACAGTCGGAATGAGATGATCTTCTAAATGAATCCTTTTCTGAGTGGTATATTTTCAATAGCATATATACATAATTGTTTTTTTTTAAACTTTTAAAAGACCCAATGAATGATGATCTATAGATAATTTATTGTTAAAATCTTCATATGACCAGAGATCAAACCCTCTATTGGGGCACAACTCATTAGCTGCAAACAAGTTCTAGGTTCTCCATGGTTTCTTGCTATTCATTGCATTTGTTGTTTAATCTGGTTATCCAACTTATCTATCGCCTGTCTTGCTAGATAACTGTACAATGTGCTGGTATTTTACAGTTGATTATGGTTTGCTTTCATCACCATCAAAAATATAGCATGCCATGTCTTGCATTAGCATTTGTGCAAGCCAATCTGTTTGAATAGGGGTTTGACTGAGTAATGTTAGCACGTTAGCATGTGTGATTGTGGGACAGGGAGTCTTAAAACATTGCATGTCTTGCATTAGCATTTGTGCAAGCCAATCTGTTTGAATAGGGGTTTGACTGAGTAACGTAAGCACGTTAGCGTGCTATTAGCAAATTGTGAGACAGTGAGTCATAGGAAAATGGCACCTTTTTGCTGATGGCATACCGTATGCATAGGGACGCAGGGTACATGGGGGTGGGAGGCATAAGGACCTGATGACAATATTGACAATCCAGTGCATTACATTACATTACATTACATTCATTTAGCAGACGCTTTTATCCAAAGCGACGTACAAAAAAAAAAAAAAAAAAAAAAGTGCATTTTCATGATCGTAGACAACTGCTGAACACGGGTTCAGTAAGGTACAATTACTTATTTTGTAAAGCTATTTCTCGCCGAGAACAAAGAACACTATCCTGGTCTAACATCTGCAAGGCCAAACTAGGCAGAAGAATAAGCTAGAGTATTAGGACAAATACAATTTACCAAGAAGTGCAGGGATGGGGCAACATGTAACAAGTGACAGGAAAAAGGGTTTTTTTTTTTTTTTTTAATATATATATACACAGCGTGGTCGTGGTTATTCTAGGTATAGTCTGAAGAGATGAGTCTTCAGGCCACGGCGGAAGATGGATAGTGAGGGGGAGGTTCGGAGAGGGACGGGGAGTTCGTTCCACCACTGGGGAGCTAGGGTGGAGAAGCTCTGTAATCCCTTTGGGCGGGTGGGAGGGGTTGCAAGACGCCCTGCTGCCGCAGAGCGGAGTGGTCGAGCAGGCACATAGAATTGAGTCATGTCCTGCAAGTAGATGGGGGCTGTCCTGTTGGCGGCAGTGTAGGCAAGGGTCAGGGCTTTGAATCGGATCCTGGCAGCGACCGGTAGCCAGTGAAGTGATCGCAGCAGAGGAGTGACGTGGGAGAATTTGGGGAGGTTGTAGATGAGTCGGGCAGCGGCATTCTGAATCATCTAGTGCAGATGTTTCAGGGGCTCTCCATGTAGGAATGTCCATCTATCGGAATGACTGGGGCTGACACCTGTGACACATTGGCTATGTGTCTGATTTTGAAAAAATCCAATATTTAAGTTATAATCAATCATGTCATCCATACTGCCTCTGTCTGTCAATGTTTTGAATGGATGCCAGCTCTGGACATTGAACTGAATTGGTTTCCCTGCTGAATTTATTAATACTCTGAGATGCAGACAGTCGTAAATGCACGTGTGACAGATGCAATGATGAGCATTTTCACGTTATATGTTTTATGTTTTAAATGGTTGCCGTCAGTTGCAGCAGTTTTAATACAGTACGAAGAATGGTCGTAGTTACCGGGAGCTCCAGCTGGGGGAGTATAGAGCTGTTGAGCTACATCAAGGGACACCTCGCTTCCTCCCCTCAGTCATTACATACACGATCTGAGGAAAGGTTGTGTCCGTATATTTTTCATACAAATTCCCCCTTTTCAGGTATGAGTCCCTTCATATAAACAGTTCATTTTAACGGGTGTTAGGTGATTGTGTATATGTGCCCATGGAAGTATTTTTATTACGTGATGTGCGTGTATTGTGAAGTAATGACGTTAATTACACGAATAAGCTAGCCACGCTAACCGCGTGTACTATTAGCCGCACGCTAACCACGTGTAGAGCAAACCGCAGTCGTTTATGGAGTAGTGTTGTGGGGAAAATCATAAGGTTAGAGCTGTAGTTTGTATATCGTCCTGTATGTATGTTTGCTGAAACATCCGTGCTATTAATTTAGTATACCGTTAGCGTTGTATGTTATAAATGATGAGTCAGTGTCATCAGTACCATAGAAACGAGCGGAGTTCATTACAGTTTATTTCGCCGTATTTGGTTATCTGTATGCGTTTCATTTTATTACCGGTATCCAATGTTGAAAACATTAATGCAAGCGCTAGTGCTAGGTCATAGAATATTCGGGTTGCTGTTTTGATGTACATTCTCTATGGTAATATTTCAGCACAGTCTATTAGTGTTTGTTACACTCCAGTAGGCTACTATAAACAATTAAGAGAACTGTGCATGCTGTAATGCTTGTACTAGCACATATGTATTAATTGTATGTGGTTATCTGGAGGGTTCAGTCATTACATACACGATCTGAGGAAAGCTTGTGTCCTTGTTTTTTTCATACAAATTCCCCCTTTTCAGCTTTTACACATGCTGTCAAAGTTTCATGGGTATCAGTTAAACCCTGGTCTCCCGATGCTAGATCCAGCTTTGTTTCTGCCTCGCCTTTAAAAATACATTATGAGTTGGAGATTCAAAAATACGGAATATGGATTGGAATTCAATTTTTAGATTCGATTTTTATTGTGAAATGTTAAAATATTCACATCATGGTTCGATAAAAACATTTCTAAATTATTGTATTTTTCTAACTTTTTTAGATTAAAAATAGGTCAGAAACATTTTTTCAGCATTGTACATATTGTTTTTAGAATAATTAATTTATAAAAACAATATTTTGACAAAACCCTCTGACCCCCCAGCCCTAACTATTGAGTTATTGATCACATTAAAAAAAAAAATCAGTTCAGATTTTATCTGTTCAGCTTAAATATTGAATACCTTATATGCAAATTAGCACATGTTCAATGAGCTAATAGCTCATATGCATATTTTAAAAATAAAAAAAAAATGAAAAAGTCATAATACAAAAAAACCTTGTATTTGTGACTTTATTCAATGGTAAAATTTCATTTTGATATGAGTAAGGAATTTTTTTTTCTGTATGGGAAGACAACTGACATTGAAAAGGTCAATGATCTAAGGAAGGCTCTGTTTTCTCAAAAATGTCTCTCAATGGAAAAAATTCCTCCCACACAGACTGCACTGCTACAAAATTCAAATCGAGCAGGGTAGCAAGCTAGCATTTGGTCCAATAGGTCTGAAAGCTGTCCAGCCTGTACCTTCTGAAAAATATGGATGGACCAAAGTAGATGATTCGTGGACACCTTTATGGACACTCTTGCCAGAGGCTGCCAAAGTTTGTAGAGAACTCCTAAAGCGTGGCTGCAAAACGGAGCCCCTCTGTTCTCGAAAGTGTCAATGCCGGGATGCTGGGTTACCTTGCACAGCATTATCCCAATGTGCTGGAATGTGAATTGGCACACATGTGAGTCACTATTAGATTATGTCCCTCAAATGAGATCTTGTACTGCATGTTAGAAGCTTTTTATTTGTTATTACCTTGTAAAAAGGCTTAAAAACAACCAAGTAAAACGACTTTAAAAAGACGAATAATTTATTTTAAAAACACCAGCAGTACAAATGATCGTTGTGGCTCACCTTCCCCTCTGCCTCTACTGACAGCCCTTAAATAGCTTGAGCCAATCAATTGCACCTGGTTTCAATTGCCTCAAATTAGCATATTACATTCAATTAAACACTTAAATTAAATCAATTAAACAATAAATACAATCAATTAAATAATTAACAGGCTAATGAAGGGCCACTCCTTCACATACCTGATGACAAATGTTAGCAACCTTCAGATTGAAGTGAGTCCACTTGGGTGCATCATAGGTCAACTGCCAACTGTTTAGACAGCCATTTTGAATTCCTTCAATAGCTCACTTCCTGTTTAAGAGTTTTTGGGGGCATCCCTTCTAGGATATATTCGGATCACTCAGGCCTATACGTACCAAATCATATGCTTTTATGACGTCCTTTCTGTGCCTTATGTTAATTGCTAACTGTTTAGATGGCCATTTTGAATTTCTTCAATAGCTGACTTCCTGTTAAAATATTTTTGGGCACCCCTTCTAGGATGTCTTATGATCACCCAAGAAACACGTGTGCCAAATCTTATGCTTTTATGAGGTCGTTTAGGTACCTTTTGAGTCAGCTGCCAACTTTTTAGGTGGCCATTTTGATTTTCTTTAATAGCTCACTTCCTGTTAAAAAAAATTTTGGGCACCCCTTCTAGGATGTCTTAGGATCACCCAAGGGACATATGTACCAAATTTCATGCTTCTATCCGCCGCATAACAATCGCATAATTCCCCCTACTATCAGTGTTTTCTCCCAGTAAGCTGGAGTCCCTCTCAGTGGTTGCATGAATCTTGTTGCATCTCTGTTTCTCACCAGTCTCTCAACCTCACGCTTGTCCTATAACATCTTATTGGATATTTTGCGTCCATCCTGGGTAATGGGGTTGCCTTACCTTTACTGAATGGACATGCTGTTTTTGGCCATGTGTGTGTCTGTGACAAACTGCGTAAAGAACAGGTAGCTTTGGTCTCTTGCAAAAAACAATTGTCAACACTGAAAAGCCTTTCGTTGAAATAAATGCTTGGGGATAGTTTGACTTTTCTTGCCACATCCAGTGTATTCTTTTCAGTAGGGAACTGAACAGGGAAGGCCATTGCTTCAAGTTTAGGGACCTTGAAGAAGCTGACAGGCTTGTTTCCTTGTGCAGGGGCAATGCTGAATATACCATCACCATATGTCAGTGTCTCTTGTCCAATGTCAGCTGGTTGCAAGCAACTATCTAGTCCCACTCCAGGTCTCAGTGCAGCTTGCTCATCCTCTGCACTGTGTGGTTGTTTATCCTGACTTTCATGTTGCTCGTTAGCAGATGTTGAGCTTGCACGCTGGACCTTGACATTTTCAATACAGTCTTGTACCTCCATCATTTCGGTCTCATCACAGCTGTCAAATTCCATGACATCATTTGTGTCTGGTTGATTTTGCTGTATGTTGTCATCAGTGGGTGGGTCTTGTAGCAGGTCTTCAATGGTTTCATTATACATTGCTGCATCATCTCTGATTGAAATGTCTCTGTACTCGGGGTGTGTATCAATGAGTTTGGACAAGCCTGCTACTACATTTCTCATATTAACAGTGTGAAAGTGCTGATGGCCTTTGTAATTCAGACGTCTTTTTAGCTTCACTCTATACAAATATGACGAGTGCTGGAGGAAAGGTCCGCAAGTCGCAAATCTTGAAATCGCGCTAGGAGGCAAAAAAATCTTTTTTTTTTTTACTTTTTTCCTTTTTTTCATATTACGAAAGTTAAAGTGTTGAAGTCACTCGATAGAATAAACAACAATTTTAGCACTAAATACTCATAATTTGTCAGCAAAGTCGGCTTGTTTTAGTGATTCTTACAGCAGGGTTTTGGGGGCGTGATGGGGGTGCAGTTTGATTAGCATGTTTGGTTTCGTTGGCTATTGTCACTTAGTTTCGGTCAAGCCACCGCCCATAAATAAAGTCGCGCGGTAGTACCCTATGTTTGTTTACTGTGAGGTTGCTACAATCTGTTGCCACTACGGTTGGGTACGGAATACCGGTACCTTAATAGCACCGGTTCCTATATGGTCAGCACCGACCGGACCGAATCACGACGCAAATTTCTGTGCCTCGTTTCGGTGCCACTTTTTCGTTCCCTCCAGGAAATCCCGATCTTGTGATCGCAATAATGAATGCAAATTCAACCAACGAGACAAATAAAAAAAGTACCATGTCATTCTACAGCCAATATCTGGGACTAAATATTGAATACAAATACAACCTTACCATTGGTTTTATGCATAGAGATGTCCCTTTTGAGACTGAGTGGTCATATATTGTCTTGGACAATAAGTTTGTGAAATATACGCGCGCTTGTGATGCCTGGGCACCGTCCAAAATAGCTGTGCGTAATCCACACGTGTTGTTTACGGCGTTGTCACCCTTTTTAGTACAGTCTGGCCGATTAACAAATCATTTATTCAGTAGGTGAGAGTATAAGCTTTCTAACGATGTATAACATGTCTAATTTTGCTTTTGGAATAGCATTTTATAGGTCAGCGTAACCAAACATTTTCTTATGGCATTCACTTACGCATTCACGTGATAGCAGTAAAACAAAGGTTAATGAAAACTTGCCAACGATTTTTCGAAATTTCTTGGAAAATACTATTATTATTGAAGACTTCTGAGCATTGCTAAGCCATATGTTTGCTGATAGACCTAGCTGACATTTTTATGGTGTAAGACAGGAGTGGATAGAACTGTATCATTGATTTCTTGTCTCTGTCTCCATCTACTGAAAACAGATATGATTTCATCCTTTCTATGTAAGTATTACTGCTCAAAATACTTCAGTTATATATGTTATTTTACATTGAGTGTCTTTAAATAGTTAGCTATTTTAGACCGCTGTTAATAATTTAGACATTTTGGGCAGATTTGGAGATGCTGGGTACACTGCTTAGTTTTTGCTTCATATATCTTTAGTAATTTTACATATACACCCTTAGATTTTATGAATTTGTGGTCAAGAAGTTCTTGATCCAGGACATGTATACTTTAACCAGCGATCTCCCAGTATTTCATTGCGAACTAAAAAAGAGCAAAATCATTTTAGATTTTTTGCCTAGACCATTGCATTTGTGGCACTTTATATTCATAATTTTGTAAGAAATGAAGTAATCTAAGCTAGTATTGTAAATGCTACAAATGTATTGCTTCATTTAAGCCATTTTTCTAGTCTCTGTGGTGTTCACATCTGGAGTTATAAAGCTTTAAATAGTGTACCCCCTAAATGGGCAAGGATTGACAGGTACTCTAGTGGAGGAGTGGTTGGGGTGGAGTTAACTAGCTATTGTTCCCACCCATTATCTCTGTGAGAAGTGTGAAAAGTTCAAGATCTTTCAAGGGGATTTTCTCTGCTACTTGATTTTAGGAGTGCCAACGTTCAAATAAGCATATCTTCAACTATTTTCAGATTTCAATGTATGACACATCATTTGAAAGCTTATAATCTGTAAAAAACTAAAAAATGACCTTGCTCTACATGAGGACCAAAACACCAGCACCTGTCACAAATGGGATGAGTTGGGCAGTCTGGGTAAGGTTTTTACCATGGTTTCCACTGCAGATGGCACACACGACAACACCATGTACAGCTGTCTGTCGACCTTTAGGAAGTGTGACAATCTTGGCAAATGGCAGTATTTTGGCTAAGAGTCGTCTTTCCATCACATTCAAATCGCAGAGCTCTGGGGAATAGGTGCCAGCTCCAAGTTGTTTGCCACAGCTATGCATGATCTGTTTCCTGCCTTTAAATGGGAATCACAGGTGTAACAAATCCACTCCTTTCATCAGGCACAGTACATTGATCAGGGCCTCCAAATTGACGGTCACACACATGAACATATTTCCCTGTCAAACAGGCTGCAGTCTCACATGGATTCTTCTTGTAATTAGATTGATGGCAAAATCGCACTTGATTGGGGAAAAGGGTTGCGATGGCACATTGTGCATACAAAAGTTGGCCCACCTTTAATGTGTTCCTGGAAAGTGACTAGCTCTCTGGAGTAGCCTATTTTTTTCATCAATGTGCTTCTGAAGCATGATTTTATTTACCTCTTTGTATTTTATTCTTATTTTCAATGAACAGCGCAGCTTATGCTTCATCCTGAAATGTGGATCTGTTTTGTGTCTCGTTATGGATTCCTTAGGCTTCATCCTGAAATGTGGATCTGTTTTGTATTTCCTTGTTATGGATTCCTTATGCTTCATGCTGACATGTGGATCTGTTTTGTATCTCCTTGTTATGGATTCCTTCTTCACCCTGAAATCTACGTATCTTCTGTATCTCTCTCTCTCTCAGATGTTCATTTTTTATGAGTGGCAGATATCTTTACACACAGCTGTGTGTCTTTTCTTTGTCTCTTCATTTGTTTTTTTTGTAGCCGTTTACTGAGTTTTTTAGATGTTGTAACCTGTGTAGCCTTTGACATCACATGTGTGGACAGTGCATTGACTGACTGCAGAGAATTTTGGCTGATTGGGAGTCCAGTGTTTGTTTAATGTTTGGCAGTTGGTGTCACCTTCACCCCCACAGGCCTTTTGTCATGCAAGTTGTCAGACTGCACTTGTAGGGAAGGCAAACGGTGTGACAGAGCCTTTGCATGTGCAAAAATGTCACCGGCATGAAGTCAAACGGTTTTCTGTCAATAGAACCACAATGTAGCAAGGAATTCAACTGGTCAATCTTTTCAATAAGATCCAAATTTGTGAAGGTCATCATTACAGCTTTTCCCCCAGGCACAGGTAGCCCATCAGAATTTCTGTTATGAGAGTCAAACAGTCCATATCTCCCAGACTGGTCTCTGAACACGGCAATGGTATATGGTGATACTGTAAGCAGTGCATGTGTAACACCTGCAGACAGACACTGAAGTCTTGTATGAGGATTTTGAAACAAATCCTGTGTGCCAGGATCTCCCTTGTCTGTAATGAATCCCATTTCCACTGGAGATATTTGCACCCTGTACTCATGGTTCTCAGTTGCGACAGTGAGTGGTGTTTCCTCCAAGGTCAAGTATGGTGAGGCAACATAGCTCGGGAGGTAAGAGCGGTTGTCTGGCAGTCGGAAGGTTGCCGGTACGATCCCCCGCCCTGTGTCGAACTGTCTTTGAGCAAGACACCTAACCCCTAATTGCTCCCAATGAGCTGATTGGTACCTTGCATGGCAGCCTTTCACCGTTGATGTGTGTGTGTGAATGGGTGAATGAGAGGCATTAATTGTAAAGCGCTTTGGATAAAAGCGCTACATAAATTCAGTCCATAGTAGTCGCGGAACCTCTTCACTTTTTAGTTTTATAGTTTTCTTATACAGACTGTCTCCCTTGTCCAGTATCTTGTCAAGATCTGCCTACTTCAAGTCATGACCCTCATCCTGGTGTGCTAGAAATGTCAGAGCCATGCATGTACACTGACGATTCCTTGACTCATAGTCACTATAATCCTGACTGTGGGACGTCTGCACAGATATCACAGAGGGTGGTGAGGCACATGCTTCTTGTACAGTATCATTTTCAGAAAGGTCTATGACCTGCACACTGCTGCTGACCTCTTGAACTTCAGGCTGTGCATGATACTGAGCTGTGCGTGGGGATGACACCACAGGTGGACTACACACCTCCTGTTTACATTCCCTGTCACATACCTCCATGACGTGAATGCTACTGTGTGGTTCTGGACTCTGAAACCGAGGGTCTGAAAGATCAAAGTTAGTCCAGCGTTGCTTTGCAGCCTAAGATCTCTTCCCCCTGGCGTGGCAGGATGTTATCACTAAATGATATGATAAATAATGGACAGATCAGACAAGTTTTTAAATATTAACACTAACCAGGAAGTTAAATAATCATCTTATTTGCCTTTAAATACTGTATCTAGTAATGAGCAGAGTACAGACCTGATGAACACAGCAGGAAAAACCAATTAACACTTTTGGATAAGTTTAATATTGTTTTAAGAGCAAATTAACATTAGACTATGTTTTAAATGTTGTCAGACACTTTGGTGACAAAATAAAGCCAATGCTGGTGACATTTGAGACAACTGAGATGTAAAATCTCGGGCTGCTCCATAGACAATGAATGAGGCTCTGACTTTGTGAGACCATAAAATGTTTGTGTGGGCTCTAACACCCAAATGACATTTATATTCTAGCATTGCTAGAAGGTCTGAACCAGAATTAAATCTTCATTTGGGTGCAAGAGCTCAAAAACATTTTATAGCTTCATAAAATCAGAGCCCCATTCATTGTCTGTGGAGCAGCGCCAGATTTTACATCTCAATGGCATCACCGATTAGAGGGTTCTCTCTCCAATTTCTAGCTTTAGGAGAGAGCGGTGCGTGTTCACACATACTGACTGAACTGTCCTGGGGCACAGTAAGAACGTGAATTCTTAAAATGGGTGACATTCACCTTTAACATAATTCAGCGAATCTAATATAGTGAATCTTTTAATTATATAGATAATTATTTTCCCAGTTGAAACAGCTCAAATGCTGACTTCTGTATAATACTAATTACATACCTGTAACAACACCTCTACCGAACTGTGGAGGACAGAACTGGAACACTCTTTCTACACCAACTGTAGTCCTTCTCCAATGGTACTGAATGACCAGCCGACTCTAGAAAAAAAAAATACAGGAGCAGTACTCTGCAACAACTATTGTCCTCTAATCACAATCACAACCTAAGTCCCCTTCTGATCTATCTATATATACTTGATATTTTCCCTCAATTAAATGAAACTAATCGTTACACAAATGACAAACCTGTTGTGATGAGACTGGACAATTGTGGAATGTGGGTGGTCAATACACCGGGAGATCTTCTATATCACCCAGTCTGCAAAGAAAAAACTCCAGCAGTACACTGGTAACAAAGAATGAGCTAAATCAAATAAATATGTTCTAACGTTACAGTTTGTAGCTAAATCGCTATGTCCACTTCTAACCGATTACCAGAATGAAATCTGGCAATTGTGTACAATTTATATTTTGGTCCAACCAAAAATCTCTAATCACTATGAATAAATTAGTTGTTCAGTCCGCTTGTTCGCCATTAGCCATAGCCAGAACGTTAGCTAGCCTAGCTAGCTAATAGGTAGGGCTAATGTACCTAGCTAGCGTTAGCTAACGCAGCACCGGGAGTCGGCCAACTAACGTTACCATCTTTTCTCTGTCTTACCTCGACAAGATTAAATGTATGTATGAAAATGAAAGTCTTAGCAAACCTTCTGCCAAAGGACAATACAGAATATGAGCAAAATAGATGAATATATCAAGATTTGTATCGTAGGTTTTTGTTAGTCAACCATCTCTCGTGGAATACCAAGTGAATAAATAGAGAGAGAGAGAGACCTGAAGCCTGGCATCCACATAATAATCAGATGAACACTTTCAGGTTTTTTCCCTTCTAGTTTTAGTTTTATTATTTAATCATGGCTATCATGATCAGTGATTAGGGTGACCAAATCCATATGATCCAAATGCAGGACAGCATGCCGATTTTGCGGGACAGTAAAGTAATGCTGAATAGTTATGTAAGAATAATATTTACGTAATGTATAAAGCTCTGTTCAGCACAGAGTCGACTTTGCATTGGCGCAACCACACTTCACAATTTCTGCAGGAATTGTCTAGTTAGAGTTACTCTTGCATTAATATCACATACATTGTGAGTGCACATTTATTCCAGAGAAAGTTCAGTTTCAAGCAGCCAATCCACATAAATTAACAAAAGATTTTAACAAGAATAGAATGGAAATTTATTGCAGAGATTTTGACTGGGCAGAGGGGTGATTTTGCCTGTCTATCTTTGAAAGCATTTGTTTTTGAAAGCATTTGTTTGCATGTAGCAGCACTGGCGAGTGTGATGGTGAAGACAAGCAGATTGATGATGACGGTAAACACAGTTCCACCAGGCATAGGTTTACTGGGTTAAGCGTGTAGATGCACTGGTCTGGATCCTCTGTAAACAGTCTGTTTTCTTTTGGAGGTCTGATAAAGAGCACCTTTCCTTAAACCACCTCACAACTGCTTGTGCAACCTGTACAGTGTAAATTTAAATAGCTGTTGCCATATTGGTCCTGCTGGTCCCTTGATTACTATCAAAATGGCTCTCCCTGCTGTTTGGTTTTCACTACACAAATCTAGTAAAATATAGTCATAAGGAGGATTATTGTTTAAAGGAGTAACATGGTGGTTGAATGTGACACTTGCCAGTTGTCTTTAGGCAACAACAAAACAAATGTGCATAATTCTTTTATTATTCAGTCATTTAAATGTATTTTAAAACGTATTTTCTAAGCATAAATTCCCCACTATAAAAGTTCACCCGAACTGTCTGGGCGTGGTAATGAGAACTGTCAGTTAGCTATGATTGACACACCGTGCCCCGTTACCATAGCTACCTCCATGATACGCGCTTATCTTGGGACACTGAATTTTCACAAGCTAGCTAACTTATATAATATATATAAGTATAAGTATATAATATATATTATATATAAAGTATCCACAGCTAAGGACGTTGACTTGTATCCAATAATAATTTTTGCTAGCTAGCTAGCCAGCCAAGTTAAGATAAAATCACAACTATAACGTCCTTATGAAAGCAAACTAGCTAGCTAACGTTATCGATTACATTACATTATAAAAGCAAACTACATAGCTAGCTAACGTTAGCTAGCTAGCTATAAATGAATATGACCAACCAGAGATTGTCTAATAGTCCTTAAAAGGCACTCTAATAAGTGAACCTAATGTCAGTCAAATATTTGCATTATCTTGCCTGTAAGCCAGCGGCAAAAACTATGGGTCACGAGTTATCCATTTAGAATGAGCTATCACAGCAATCTGACTGACTGTAGGGATGGCAAAACGTAGTTTTAGAATGTCGCCAGCAGTGTATGCACGTGAGCTCGACAATACATTTCTCACAGAAAAGGTAGTTTTGTCGCCTTTTTTTTAGTTTATTACAGTGGTGATAGAAGTGACAATAATTAAGTGGTGCTGTGCTGTTAGCCTTTACTGATTGCCGTACAAGGTTAATCTGAAGTAGCTAGCACAATTGGACAGCACTAACCAACCACTCAATCGAACCGTAAATCTGAAAAAAATTCGATTATAGTCAGCTGCACCAAAATTTTCTTTCACACCCTCAATAAACGACACAAGTCCCAGTAGAAGATTGAATTAAACCTTTTAAAGTTATATATTTTCTGAAACGTTACCGATTCCGCTTGGCCACAGTAAGTGAAACTGCGATCTGAGTGTATAGTTTCTATGTAAATTACGTCAGAAGGATTTAGCCTTGTTGTTTGCTACGTAAACTTCACAGCACACTTGTAGCAGGACAGTGTGTCCAGTCAGATTTCTTTACGGGGCGTGGAAAGGGGAGTGGTTACCGTACTCGTGACGCACTAAGTTGATAACATTCTCAACCGCCTGAAAATAGGACGATAAATTTAAAACGCATATTTCTCCAAAAATAAAGAACGGACATATTTAATACTTTACTCATCATGTTTCTTCAATGCTTCTTGTGCAAATAGCACATAAAACCGAGAAAGTGAAAACCGCCATGTTACTCCTTTAAGAACTCTCGGCTTCCCTGATCAATTTCTAAAGGCAGGTATATTGGGGTCATTCCTACTCCTCCTGCCACCATTGTAAAATCCTAGTACTCAGATCCATGATTACAAATTACTTTTCTATTTAGCACAGATGCAAGGTATTTTCCTGTGCCTCCTTTAGATGGTAAATGGACTGCATTTTTATAGGGCTTTTATCCAAAGCGCTTTACAATTGATGCCTCTCATTCGCCAGAGCAATTAGGGGTTAGGTGTCTTGCTCAAGGACATTTCGACACGCCCAGGGCGGGGTTTGAACCGGCAACCCTCCGATTGCCAGACAATCGGTCTTACCTCCTGAGCTATGTCACCCCTAGATATTTCCAGGATTCTGTCCTGTGTGCACTTTAATATTTCTTACAGCTGTTTCTATTGGGGCGGCACGGTGGTGCAGTAGGTAGTACTGTCGTCTCACAGCAAGGTCGTGGGTTTGGATCTCGGCTTGGGGCATTTCTGTGTCTGTGTGGGTTTCCTCTGGGTACTCCGGTTTTCTCCCATAGTCCAAAGACATGCAGGTAGGCCGATTGGAGACTCCAAATTGCCCATAGGTGTGAGTGTGTGAGTGAATGGTGTGTGTGCCCTACGATAGATTGGCGGCCTGTCCAGGGTGCATTCCTGCCTCTCGCCCAATGCTCGCTGGGATAGGCTCCAGCACCCCCCGCGACCCTGCTCAGGATCAGATAGTATAGATATGGATGGATGTTTCTATTGGAACCTTGTCCTCTGAACCGTATGCTTCATATTCTGTTGCTGTTTCTATTGGACCTCTATCCTCAAAACCTTCTGTTACAATTCTATTTTTTCATGTTTCTATTGGACCTTTTGTCCTGAAAATCAACTGTTACTCAATTATGCTACACTACTTTGTAGCAGTTTTTCTTAGAACCATACCCTCAAGACCTTTAGCTGCACTATTTCTCCAGGTAGTAAAAGCAATATGAGGTTCTACATGAGCCTCTACTCACTCTGTCACTGTATTTTCTGTTCTCTGCCATGGAGTGTTGTCCATCCAGGATCACTCTTATGGTTTGTGTACATCCCCTGTCTACAAATCTTTTAGATATGCTGCCGTAGTATTGTACCTTGGGGCTTCTCCATATTACAATCAGACCTCTGCTGATGCTTTGCATCATTAGTGTTTCATATAAGTTCCTAGCACTTTTACAGTTGTGTTCTCCTACCTGGGGCATCTGCCCCTTGCCCCACCCCTGGTTCTAGTGATCTCTTGTTGCAAGCCCTAGCCATTATCATTATGCAGCTTTGAGGTCTAGATGCATCACCTTGCCCCGCCTGATTTTTCTTATTTCCGTAAAGCATCTTTGTGACAGCGTCTGTAAAATGCGTTTTACAAATAAAATTGGATTGGACTGAATCATTGGCAGCCTGATACTGAGTGTTCTTGAATTGTTACAAGTGTACTTGGCATTAAAGAATGGTTTTGATTGATGTGTAGTACATGAAGTACTGTACATGGTAAGCCCACTGACATATCAGACTTCACATTTCACTAATAAGGGTGGCAAATCTATACAAATTATTTAATGATAGAATGATATATTCTATGTTCGAAATATATGTTAGTGAAATTGTCTTTTGTTTTAATAACAGTCCCAAATTTTCTGAATAGAACAACTAAAATGGGAAAGTTCTTTCACTGTATTAAGTGCCGTAGAATTAAGCTACTATGAACCAATTTGTTGTTAAAGACTATTTTTAATAGTTGAGATTCCGGCTAAATACATGTGAATATTAAATGGCGGTAACATTTTATGGTTTGTGTGTGTGTGTGTGTGTGTGTGTGTGTGTGCGTGTGTGTGTGCGTGCGTGAGAGAGAGCACACATTCTAATAACAAACTTGCTCTCCATTTTAATAATCATGAATTTATTAATGTAGATTAGCATGTCAATAATATCAGAACAAATTTTGCTATTTATTTCCAGAAGTGGGAGCCCAGCTGTCATTAATGTCTGTATTTCCCCCTATTATTGCAGTGCAGTGTTATGAAAACACAAGTGTGGATTCTGGATTCTTTCATTGAAAGTGGTGCTAATGTCCATGATATGTATGTATATGTATATGGAATTTTTAGAATATTATGTTGAACTTATGCATTATTTTAATTCTACTCCATCATTCAAACGGTTTCCTCTTCATTTGCACCAAACCTTTTAGGTGAGAATGGGAAGGTCCGCTCCTTACTGTATTGTGGTTGCTGCTTGATATCTGGGATAGTTAACAGAAATCAGAAAATGAAGAAATGCCAGGAGAATCATTGATAATGCCAGAACAAGGAATATGCAATAAACATGTATTAATTTACTGTTATACATGCGTTTATTATTATTATTATTATTATTATTAATTACATTTATATAGCACTTTTCCATATGCTCAAAGTGCTTTACAGTGAAGGGGAACTCACCTCACCCACCACCAATGTGTAGCACCCACCTGGGTGATGCACGGCAGCCAATTTGCGCCAGAACGCTCACCACACATTAGCGAAGGTGGAGAGGGAGAGAACATTTATTTAGCCAATTAAGTCTGGGGATGATTTTTAGTGGCAAGTTCTTGCGAGAGCCAGATCTGGGATTTGGCCAGGACACCGGGGAACCGTATTGGCATCTGACAAAGTTGAGTCAGAACTGGTCTCAATTCAGAATTGGTGTCATCCTCAGAAAACAAACTCTCTTCTGGAGTTGGTATTGAAACGGCAGTTATCTGGCGAGGCTCAAACTTGGGTCTCTAGGGGGAGAGACGACTACACTAAAGATGAATTCACTGTTAGTGGGGTAGTTTGCTACAGTATGTAAAATGGTAAAACATAGGCTATATGCATATACCATGAAATAAAAGCTGATTGTCTGTATTTATGTCTCATAGTCATATTTGATCTCAAATGCCTTAGGTATATAGCAAAAATAACAAATTCCACTCTACCATTCCCATACTTTTGGAGGGCACTTTGAAATGGCAACAGGAAGGGCGATTCAGTAGCAGCCATCCCTACTCCTGCATATTGTAATGCTCCTAAATGTTTGCTTGCCTTGGAGAGCGGCAGGACCATGGACAGCGTTGGCCCCACTCAGCTGTGCCCATTGGCTAATCATTGGGACCTACAGAGGGAGACTATGGGGTATGATAGCTAAACACCAACTTATTAATACTATGTCCTTTCATTTGCGGTGATACTTCATGGCATGGAAGTGGACAACGGTTGACTTAAAACTGAATGTTTCATAAGTGTTTGTGCATTAGCTGCATAAAACTTCTCCTGCAGTTAGCTTCTTAGAGTGGTTTTCATCCAATTTAAGTCATTGCTTCATGCCCAATGAGCCTACCAGCCAGCTGGAGTGTAAGTTGGGGTAATAACATTGACAAGTGTGTGCTTTTGAGACAAAATAAGTCAAATGCATATCGCAAATGTATATTTGTATGAGCCACTATTAAGATAAACAGATACCTAAATGTCTGCATATCTAAATGTCTATGTATAAATATTTTTAATGTCCAGAAGGCTTTAATTTACCTGGACTGGTCATTTTTACCACTTATTTTATACGCAAACTATGACAGAGGAAAACTTTAAACGTGCCAGAAAACATTAACCACCTCAAAATCCACCCATCCATTATCTATGCCTGCTTATCCTGGGCAGGGTTGCGGGGGTGCTGGAGCCTATTCCAGCCAGCATGCATTGTACGAGAAACAGGAATACACCCTGGACAGGCCACCAATCTATCACAGGGCACGCACACCATTCACTCACCATTCACACCCCATGCATGACACATTCCATTGATAAACTATAAATATTATTGAAAACAGACAAAGTGGAATGTCTTACAGTACAGTGAAAAAGTATTCTTCCTGATTTCCTCTATTATTGCATATTTGTCACTGAATGGTTTCAGATCTTTTGACAAAATGTAATATTAGACAAAGGGAAACTGAGTAAATACAAAACACAGTTTTAAAATTTGTATTTAATTTAATGAGAAGTTATCAAACCCCCATATCACCCATGTGAATAAGTAATTGCCCCCTTAAACCTTTAGCAGCAATAACTGCAACCAAACGCTTCCTTTAATTTCATATCAGTGTTTCACGTCACTGGAGAAATTTTAACCTACTCATCTTTGCAGAACTTACAAACTGGTAGGTTTTCAAGCATGAACTGCTTGTTTCAGGTCCTGCCACAATGGCTCTATTGGGTTCAAGTCAAGACTTTGACTAGGCCACTTGCTTTTGTGTTCGGGATCATTGTCTTGCTGCATAACCCAACTGCGCTTCAGCTTCTGCTCATGGACTGATGACAGGACATTCTCCTTAAAAATTTCCTGGTACAGAGCAGAATTCACGGTTCCTTCAATAATGGCAAGTTGTCCAGAGTCTCAAGACAGCAAAGCATCCCCACACCACCACGTTTGACTGTTGGTATGATGTACTTACTGTGAAATGCTGTATTTGCTTTAGACCAGACATAATGGGACCCATGTCATCCAAAAAGTTGCATTTTTGACTCATCTGTCAATCGAACATTATCCCAAAAGGCTTTGGGTTCATCCAGGTGCTTTTTGTTTTTTTGCTTAGACAAGCATTGAGGTTTTCCTTGGTTAGCAGTGGTTCTGCCTTGCTACTCTCCCACAAATCCCATTTTTGCATGTCATGAAAACTGACCTTGCGTAGCTGAGACTAGAAAGGCCTGCAGTTCTCAATATGAGTGAGGTTTAGATTCAACAGAGCTGACTGCAATCAAGCCTGGCTGTGTTCAATAAGCTGAATCTCATTATTAATTAAATTTGGTTCAGAGTTACAGTACTACGGGGGCAATTACTTTTTCACATCGGTGATATGGGTATTTTGATAAATTCGGATTAAATAAATAAATAAAGTAATAATTTTTAAAAATGCATTTTGTGTTTACTCAGTTTCCCTTTGTCTAATAATTAATTTTGTCTAATGATCTGAAACCATTCAGTGTGACAAAAATGCAATATTAGAAGAAATCAGGAAATACTTTTTCATGGCAGTAACATATTGATAAAAACAGACTTTGGATCAAGGTCCAGATTTGAGTATCCATACTAGAGACCATTCTCAGACTGAACATGAAGCTGGATTGTGGTGGTTGAGAATTTATATTGGGGAATTTTGCCCTTAGCTACTGTTTCATAAAAATATGCTCCATGTACAAATGCCTGGCCCTTTCCCATTTGCCCTTTTCTGATGCAATTGGTAATCTACTCATGCCTGTGACTGATGTATCAAAATCTCAAATTAAAATTTGCGTACATGTGTTATGTATTTGATTTACTAATTTATTGTTTTTCAAAGGATGATAAGTTGCCCTGTTTATTTCAGTTCACTGTGCTTTTCACGTGAAGGTAATGTTAGCTAACTGGTTTGCTACCTCAATTACAATTATATATATATATATATATATATATATATATATATATATATATATCTTTTTTTAATTTGAGGTTAGCAAGCTATTTAGTTATTAGTCACAATGATTTTAATGTATAAAGGACTGTAAAATTGGCTTAAGTTTTTAATTTAGACTGAAAAATGAACAAAAGCAAAAGTTAACAAAGGAAAAAACGTGTGTATTGCATTCAGTGTTTTAAGACGTTTCTGATAACGGGTTTAAATAATTTAAAGTTAAACCACACCCATTCTGTTTATTGACCGTTCATCATGCCTTACATTTAGACGATTGCATACTTCGCCACTGACCCCTGAAGTTGATCATCAGATGTTTTATTTGTATTACTGCTCGGTTTTGCCCAGAGAAACTCCTTTGGCGACCTAAAGAAGCAATTAAATACCATGGCAGTGCCGTTCTTACCAATGTGTGATTCCATGTGGGATAGCCTATTACTTGTCAGACAGGCGGTGTAACTTGAATTCAAATGAACTTTAAACAGTCGTTGGCGTTGGTATTTTTGCACGGATTTGGGAATGTTAGAATCGCCAACTAAAGAAATGGAATTACAAGCAATAACTTCTCGGATTGAAGGCAGCTCTGCGTGGGCAGACATTCATTTCGTAGCATATGAATTTCAGGAGGATGCTGGCACACTGGGTGATTCGTTGGAATCCTCGGATTCTCTTCCCTCTGGTAATGAAGTTCTTTATCTTAATACTTTAAATAGTTTATATAGTTGTGTTTCGAATCGCTTCTATGTTGATGTGTTTTTAAACCACCTACAACATATTTTATGAATGCTGCATAAGATGATACAATCAACTGTAAAGTGGAATATTTTTGAGAGCCGCACTTTTCTAAACTGCGAAATCCACACCCCCACCGCTGGCGGGTTGGTGTGCTACTCCCTGGTCATAATAGTTTCGGTTCCGCTGACGGCGTTCGTGTTGATGCGCTTTCTGTATTGCAGTAGCCTATTACATACAGCTGTAATGAACTTTTTCCATAGTTAACTTCTTAACCCGTTGCACACACAAATATCACGTTAGACTGAACCCTTGCATTTGGATTTTTTAAAAGTAACTTAAGAACTATATCCCGTATATTTTTACATCATTTATCTTTTAAGCTTTCTAGACAGTAGCCTATTAGTGTGGGTGATAAATTGTTTAAGGTATTGTTTAGAGACGTGGGTCCTTGACCTTTAGATTCTGTGACGTGCTTATGGTAAATCCAACCTAACGGATGGCAACAATGCTGTAGAGAGCACTTTATGCTAGTGCTGGTAAATGTTAAAGGATCTTACTTGATCTTCAGTAAACATGTCCCGTGGCCATACCTAATGTGTCTAAATGGAGTCCTGCCTTTCTTGTCTTTGTGTAATTGTAGCAGCCTTTCACATGTTTACTCAAGTTTTGTTAATTGGTCCCCAGCAAATAAAATCTAACTTGAGCTTCCTTATCTGCGATCTGAAACGGATTGCTTGACACTTATGCGTTATTTGATCAAGTGTTAAATTTTGAACACTTACGAATTAATCTAGTGTTAGGTCCTTGTTTTCATGTAAATTTGTTGAAAGCCTGCATTCTTTGTGTTGTGGCTACACTGCTGTAAATACTTGCATAGACTTAATAAACTAGAAATCCATCTCCTGAATTCAGCTAGTAAAAATTATTTTTGACAAGAGAGCACATATAACTTTAATTCTCACCTTCCTCTAGCTTTTAAAACCAGTGTTTAAGATTTTATGAATTACATTTCTGAACTCATAAAATGTCAACATATCATCACATAGGGAACTTTTAAACTATTAAAACAGTTTTTTTCTGTTTAATGAGGATTTAAACAGGAGAGTCTACACAGATCAGATTTTTTTTCATCGTGTTTGGACAGAGACTGGAAAGTACAATTATTCACAGGTTTAAGTTGGTATTTAAAAAATACAGAACAATTTTGCTGAAAGAACAAACATACTGTCACATAATCAAATTGGTAGATATCATGCCTATTAGTTTTGATTAAATGTATTTTTGTTAATTGAATAAACAGAAATGTGTTGAGAGTAATGATTTGTTGATAAATGATGTCTCGCCAACCACAACTGTAATACATTTATGTCAGTGCAGCTGTATCGAAACATTATGAACAATTGTTGTGTCAACATGACATTGCAACTTTCAATGGGAGGGTGCACACCAGCACACACGTCTTCACCGAAACACGAGGTCAGTTGACATCACTTTTCTCCCTGCAGTCTTCATGCACTGAAAGACTGTACAACCAATACAGCTGGCATGGCAGATCACAGGAAGCCTGTTTCCATTGTGTGATTAATAGGGAGTGCACTGCCAACCAAAACCCTGCTTCTCTGTGCAGCACTTTGGGCAATTGTTCACCCCGGAGCACCGCTTTGATCCAAAATGTAGGTCCCGCTAAGTACATTTCAGGGGTGCCCAGAGTGGCGTATCCATTTATAAAACAAGTCATTTTAATGAAATGCCATATTTGAATCATGTATAAGCTTGCCAAAACAAGCAATATGCTGACAAACAAGTTAGCTATTAGCTAATGCTTTATTCACACTGACTTGCAAATCTGGGGACTTACTGTATTAAGAAATTCTCATTAACACCTTGGTGTGAATGGAACTGGCTATTAAAAATCCCATGAAATCACTTTCTTTTATTTATTCATTTTTATTTTATTTTATTTTTTTCATTAAAAATATGGAATCTCCAATCCCCCCTCAATTCACAAGCTGTGTGCAAGCATGCTCATACTCTGCTGTCAGCTCAGGAGAGTAAGGCTACTTGCAGTTTTCCTTCAAAACATGCGGTGCCAGCCAGCTGCTTCTTTTCACACAGCAGCCACAATCCGCGCAGTCGCAGAGTGACGGCAGAGAAGACCTGAAGTGTGTGCGGAGAGCAAGGCATAGGCATCCAGACGGCCAGCAGGGGTCACTGGATCAATGTACACTGCTATCCTTGCCAACTGAACCCCCCAATTTCCCCCTAGGGTGATGCAAAGGCAATTGTGCGCTGCCCCTACAGGGATGGCAGCCATAATCGGCATTGGCACGAGCCGGATTCGATTCAAGACCGTGTTGCTCATTTACCAAGTGAGCTACATACCCAGCAGGCCCCTTTCTTTTACTTTCAAAGTGTTTATTAAGCCATAAGGAAAATGTTATATTCACCTTTTCCAAAAGTATAAATGTTAAAATAATAAAATGTCATTTTGAGAGCTTATTTGTAAAATTTTGCTTGCCCATGCATCCACGTATGCTACAAGCCATGATGTATGTACAGTCCCTGTGATACCATTTGTGTGAAGTTTAAAGGATCATACTTAAAGAAAAATACAATAGCAGCAGTCAATACAATGTTTTATACAAGAGTAGCCCAAGTTTTACATAGGCCAGCAGCAGCCAGTGGAGGTCTATTCTCTCTCAACAGTCTTATAATCCCGGGCACTGACATGTCTGCCCTTGAGCATTCCAATAGCCTTTTACATCTTCAAAAAAAAGCATGCACATTCTCTCCTAGAAAAAATAGTGCAAATTTCATTAGCATCCTATTACCCTCAGGAATGGAATCCCATTATCAGCCTATGAATTGTGGCTGACAAACTACAAAGGAGTTCCGGCACAGTGCCGCGATTGTTACTGACACATCACAGTGAATTTTCTTCAGTGGCTTCCTTTGACCTGCATCCTCACCAAAAGATCTGTACTGAAAGGCTGAACAGTTTTATGTTACACTTATTCACAGTGCCCTGACCAACTACAATAGGCAATTAAAAATGTCATTAATTCTAACTGATATAAATGGGAAGAAACCAGAGACCTCAGAAGTGGCACTGTGCCGTGTGTGTGTGTGTGTAAATAATGAATCTTTAATTCATCATATCACAGGTGTAGGTTGGTAGTCAAAAGAACAGTAATTTGATATAATTTTCTACCAGGATTGCCTTTTTAACAAACCATAGACTGACTCACAGATCGAATAATGAATTAAGTTAAACTTTCTCAATAATTCCCTAAACTATTCAACCCAAGAAGGAATTCCAGCTGTCCACTCAAGTAACTGCTGTGCAACCCTCAGCACTGCAATGCCACCAGTGCTGCAAAAGAAGCATGTGTACTTTACAGGCCTTGTAATAGCGCTGGGACAGCTAGTGCTGATCGGAAGGGATGGTAGAAATTATATCATGAATAACGTATGCAATTGGTCAAAAAAATATTGCTGTTTGAAGCATTTGCACACTTCGAATAGCAGCATCTGACGGCTGATGCTTCTTGGGAAGCTTTTCACAGCTTTTGTCATTGGGACTCACTGAAATGATGTATCGATTAGACAGATTTGGGACTGATACCAGTGAATCACTGAATTTGCAGCAATAAGTTCAATAAAAGTTTTGTCATGATAAATGCACATGCCTTGTTTTTACATTTAAGTTTGTATCATGTGCTTCATATCCATATCAATGAAAACATTTTATTGCACGAGTTATTTAAAAAAAACAACTTGATTTCAACTTATGCTAATAGATATAATAATATATGCATGAATGTCACCAATATTTTAAACTTGTAAGTGTAAGTGAATTTTAATGTGTGTACATTAAATGGATCTTTGCTTACAATACTGAGCTCCTGCAATAGTGTGTTTATATATTAATGCAACCTTGCCAACAATGATGAGCTCCCTCGATAGAATTAGGTGCTTCTACATTGTGCTCTGACCTCAGGTGCTGAGGTGCCTCAATATTGAAGTATTCAAATTGAAAAATGCTAAACATTGAGGGCAACGTATGGATCAGGGCTGCGTTTCCGAGTTTCGATGTACCTTAACATTTTACAAAGGTTTCTAAGGTATACCTTTCAAAGGGAAAGCGCTTTTTTTACGAGTGTTTCCCAGACTATACCTTAACAGTTGCCTTAAGGGACACTTCCAAAGGTACGTTGTAAGTTGGAGCTGGCCTTCACTGTGGTGCTGAAAAGTTTATCAATCGATGCCAAGCGAATCGATTTGTCTCACTTGTAAAGGCTTAAGAATGACGTTTTAATATAACAAGTGTTGCCATAATCATTTTACATCAATCTAATATTGCAGAAGAGGAAGCTATGCCTACTAAAGATCATCTGCTAATCTCTTTAAGAGTCAAGACGAGACCTTGTGATAGTTTCAATAAATACGTACATATAGGCTACAAAAGATAAAATAAAGAGCATCAATCGGGACATATAAGCCATAGTCTGGGACTTCGTGGAAGCCCAGGAAAAAGGATATAGGCTGCATATGAGTGAATTATTTTGTTCTTATTGAAACAAAGGTCTAGTGTTAATTAGTTTTTGTCACACAATATATAGGAAACTGTAGCAGCATACCCACTGATTCCCATGGACTTTTCTCTGCAGTGCAAAAATGATCGTAGATGAACGGCAAAAGCGTGTCTGTGGAAATTTATCATGATTAATTCTATACTGGGTATGCCTTATGAATAGGCCTACCTGTTAAAGTTCATGTTCATCCACCTTGATTTGCTGTTGGATAATTTTAAGTTTAACCAAGAATATCATTATTGGGTTGTTTACCGAAAATCGTAAAACAACGTGGTAAGAAAGAAATGTTCTGTAATGTTTTTATTTACCCAGTGCTATTTTGTTTTATATAGGAGGTGGGAGCTAAAGGAAGGGGATGTAGATCATTTGGCTATGTTTATTCATTATGAGCCACCGTACCTGTGTGTGTGTTTATGGCTAGGCCAATCGACGTGCTCTAGTTCGGTCATGCAAGTAGACTTACTCAACGTTAGCTTTGCTCACACCGGTTTTATATTCTTAATAAACCAGCGGTTTGTTCCAAGTCAGTGTGATCATTGACTCACACAGACTTGGAACAAACCGCTGGTTTATTAAGAATATTACTACGTATAAATTAAAAAAACTTTTTTTTTCACAAATTGGATTAGTATTATGGCCCTATACTTTATTACCATCATGATGGGAATAGACAGGTGAAACGACAACATTCTCATGACGTGCTATGCACAGAAATGTTGATTGGATAATTCATTTTCGTAAAGTTAATATTGAACTATTTCATTTTTGCATGCAGATGTGCTACTAGATGCGCACTGTAGTACAACTGTCGATTTGAAAAGCAAAATGTTGGCATGATAAGGCTGAAACTGTGACAGGATGCGCGGAGCGCATCGCTAAGGGACAGCTTACTAGTGCCTCAGACCACCCTTTTAAAGGTATACCTTTCAAAAGGTATACCTTAGCTAAGGAGGCACTGGAAAACAGCTCCTGACCTAAAGGAAGACCTTAAGGTATACCTTACGACGCACGTAGCGCTAAGCAGACTCTGGGAAACGCAGCCCAGACCTTGTTTGCCTCACTAAGGTTGATCTACTCCCATACTAGAGATATTTTTCCTTGGCATGAATATTTTCAGCCATTTTAATATGCTAAATGCTGTTTTTTCAACTCCTCCTTACTGTTCTGCTATCTGATCTACAGAGTTTGACGTGCCCCACCTTTAAAGCACAAAGTTTTGCTTAATGATATTTTAAAAGAAGAAGAAAAAAAAAACACATTCATGTAATTTACACGTCATAAATTGTGTGTTTCCTTTAATCGTGTTACTCCAATTAGTAAATAATAAAAAATGTAACAAGGGTCCATTTCTTTGGTTGCTACAGTAATAAAAGGGCTGTGTTAAGAGCTGCTACCAATAGAGAAAATTTAACAAGTCATTGAAAATGCTTTAAAAAATGTTTTAATGTATTGAATTGTATAGAATTGTATTCAATTTTCCACTAATCTAGATTATTGGTTCTAAAATACTATAATTATTGGTTCTCTTGCAAACACCAGAGAGAAGCCACACAGGTTCAATAAGCTTTTATTATTATTTAATGTAATAACATCCCTTTAATCCAGGCATTTACAATTATTCAAATTACAATTATGGAACCAGTTTATAGAGGCATGGCATTATAATAATCACACTTGGAGACCATTACATTACATTACATTACAGGCATTTAGCAGACGCTCTTATCCAGAGCGACGTACAACAAGTGCATAGGTTTCAAGATGTAGAGGCGCAAAAGAAACACTAGAGTGAAGTAAGGATCGTAGTGCCAGAAGTGACCACATCGATCAGGACTCCAACCCTGTAGAGTAAGCTTGTTCAGCAGCAAGAATCCTACCAAGTACAAAGTACAAACTAGCACTAGAATCACACCTAATCATACAAAAACAATCCTACCAGATACACTAACATAATCAAATTATCCTAGCTAGGTACAATGAGCTGAACTATAGGCTAGGGAGGGGTGGGGAGAGGTGCAGCCTGAAGAGATGAGTCTTCAGTCTGCGTTTGAAAGTGGTGAGATTCTCTGCTGTTCTGACCATCACGGGGAGGTCATTCCACCAGCGAGGGGCCAGGACAGACAGCAGACGGGAGCGGGAAGTGCAGACGCGAAGAGGGGGAGGTGCCAAGCGTCCAGAGGTGGCAGAACGGAGAGGTCTGGCTGGTGTGTAGGGTCTGATGATCCTCTGAATGTACCCTGGTGCTGACCCCTTAGCTGCCTGGTATGCAAGCACCAAGGACTTAAATTTGATGCGAGCCATAACAGGCAGCCAGTGGAGGTCAGTGAGCAGGGGGGTGACATGGGAATGTCTGGGAGGTTGTAGACCAGACGCGCTGCAGCATTCTGGATGAGCTGCAGGGGTCTGATGGCGGATGCTGGCAGACCAGCCAGTAGCGAGTTGCAGTAGTCCAAGCGGGACAGGACCATCGCTTGAACCAGGAGCTGGGTTGCGTAGGTGGTGAGGAAGGGGCGGATTCTCCGGATGTTGTACAGGAAGAACCTGCACGTTCGACTCACCGCCGTGATGTTCTGGGAGAGGGACAGTCTGTTGTCCATCACCACTCCAAGGTTTTTTGCGGTGGGTGATGATGACACCACAGTGTCCCCCAGGGAAATAGAAAAGTCAAGAAGGTTAGAGGATGGAGCAGGGATGAAGATCATCTCCGTCTTGCCTGGGTTCAGCTTAAGATGGTGGTTATCCATCCAGCTCTGGATGTCCCTCAGGCAGGCAGAGATGCGAGCAGAGACCTGAGTGTCAGAGGGCGGGAAGGAGAGAAAGAGTTGGGTGTCATCGGCATAACAATGATAGGACAACCCATGGGCAGAGATTACAGGACCAAGAGATTGGGTGTACAGGGAGAATAGGAGGGGACCAAGGACAGAGCCCTGGGGAACTCCTGTGGCAAGGGGGCGAGGTGCTGATACTGCACCAGCCCAGGCGACTTGGAAGGAGCGACCGGAGAGGTAGGACTCAATCCAGTCAAGTGCTGTGCCACAGATCCCCATAGCTGCCAGGGAGGACAGGAGGATGGGATGGTTGACGGTGTCAAAGGCGGCAGAAAGGTCTAGGAGGATCAGGACAGATGAATGGGAGGCTGCTTGTGCGGCGTGAAGCGACTCATTGACCGAGAGGAGTGCGGTCTCTGTCGAGTGGCCAGGTCTGAAGCCAGACTGGTAGGGGTCTAGGAGGTTGTTCAGGGAGAGAAAAGAGGAGAGTTGATTAGAAGCAGCTCGTTCAATTGTTTTGGATAGGAAAGGGAGAAGGGAGACAGGACGGTAGTTCTGGATGACAGAGGGGTCCAGAGTGGGCTTTTTCAGCAGTGGGGTGACGTGGGCCAG